>NC_069661.1:107428541-107736562 GCF_027244095.1 Hemicordylus capensis | reverse complement strand
ATTAAATAACAAGCAGCAAATTAGGTCACCCCATAGATCAGGATCTTAACATTGGGAAAAGAGTTTAACTCTCTGTGGCTGCCAGACTGTGAGGAGCCCAGGGAGGGGAGGGGAGGGGGTATCCCTATGATGCATCACACACTTCCCACTGCCTGGGCACATGGGTGGGGAACCATCTGGGCATGTGGGGAGCACACCCAGCACAGGAGGAGCAATTGTCTGTGGGGAAGGTCTGCCTTCCTCACAGCCCACTCTGGAGCCCTTCTCGCTGCTTGTGAGAAGGGACTAAGTCTTTTTTCACTCTCCAGCAAAAATCTGGGGTTGTGAGCTTGGAAACTGTGAGGTCCCTTTCCTATAAAATGGCTTTCTGCTACCTGCCTACCTACCTACCTACCTACCTATATTTATATTTTTCTATCTAAAGCTGCTTGGGCCTCACTCATTCACTGACATGAAACTCCCAGACCAAAACAAAAAACATCTATCTCATTTTTTTCAGGTAGGTTCCAGACCTCACCCATGCTACCAACCAACCATACTACCAACCAACCAAAAAAGGCACACTCAAAAATCACTACATCCCCAGAAAATGTGGGGAAACTATCCCACTGAAAAACATGGACAATTAAACCTCATAGAGATTGGAAAGTCTAGAGGCACAGAAAGAGAAAAGAGGTTGATATTTGCAAGAATGCTTGCAAACTGCAAGCCCTTTTACTAATACCTCTGGGGTGCAACCTGGGGTACAACCTGACATCTCCAAACATGCCCATTTAATCTGTGTACTTCATACTAGCAGGCAGGTAAGCATGTCTTCATAGAAGACAAAGGAGCCAAAGCTCTCAGTTCTACTTTGGAAAATAGCCGATCACTGTGTGACTATAATTGTATATAATTATATTTATTAGAAGGTGCTAGGTTTCAAGCAGTAAATACAACAAAGGACGCCTGGGAACCACAGAGAGAGGGGAGTGATAGGCCTGCATCTGTGAAAGGTTCTAAATACATGATTGGAAAAATACAGTATACTCTACCCACATTGTTCTGTTCATCTGAATTTGTTTTCCAAGTGGGTATAAAAACCACAGATATACTAAACACACATTTAAAAGTATCATCTGAACTGGCCCATTGTTGTATATGGAATGAAGGGTTTGTAATGGAACAGTACAGGCTTCCTTGTGCTACTCTGTGGGTGTAGTTTTATTGGAGTGCCTAGTGTAAAGTGAGGTAAAGTTAGGAGCAGATGTTATATCTCTGTCTGCAAGCTGGTTATATTTTATTAAATATTGTTTTAGTAAAAGAGAATGCCCCTTGCCTCCTTTGAATAGTGGCCAGAAAGCATGGCCATTTGGGGCATGGAAACCTGAGTGAGTATTCCACCCCTGGGAACCATTGGGAAAGAGTGAATGTTAAAGTCAGTGCAATTTGGCTGCAGAGTTGCTGTCACCAATGTAAATCTGTGCCCAAATAAGTGGCATTAGGGGACTGATATGCAGCATGCTAGACATGAACCAGATGCCGCTAAGCAATATCAGTATAACTCAATCAGTGCACCATTGTTGCCCTGTCTGTCCAGGGCCAGCTTCAGAAGGATGACAAGGTTGGACATTTGCCAGGGTTTCAAGGACACTACCAAACAGTGTCCTCATTCACAATTTGCATGTACTACTTAAGAAGTATCAGAGGCAGCATAGGAGTTTGTTCAGTTTACATATTACTGGTTTCCAGTTCAGAGGGGCCCCTGAGGGTCAGCCTAGGTTTTTTTGGTGGTAGACACATTTGTTGATCATGTTTCTGCACCATTCATATATAAAGTGGGAGGTGGACATGTGAGTGAAAGAAGCTGAACTTCTGTCCCTGCTGTGGTGACAGAAACCTTCCCCTCAGCCTGATTCAAATACTGGAAGTGAACTGGGCTGAGAGAGAATTATGTGGTGGTGGATCACAGGGATACACGGCTGGGGAGCATTCCATTCCTCTCACATGCATGCCCCTTTAATTTAAATAAAAATAAAAATGTTACAATTGGAACCTTTACCCCACTTTGTAAGACACAAAATAAACAAACCTGGCTGCTGCCATTATGCCTAGTTTACTCCTAAGGCTGCCTGGCTCAGTGGCTCCACAACTCTGGTGCAATACTTCCCCTATCTTTACAATCAGGATGTTAAATCTCTTTCTGATGGATTTTTTTGAAGTAAAAACTGTCAATATTTTACACTGCCAACTACATTTTCAAACTGCCCCTCCTACAGTTTGTCAGTTTTATTGTGCTCCCTGTTTTTTCTTTCTTTTCTCTGCTCTGCCACTTCTCCGAGAACCTTATTTATGTTTAATACATGTGCTTAAGGTAATATTTAAAAAGACTTATAGGTAATAGTAACAATAGGAAGACCATGCTGTTTTTCTCAGTAGTAATCTGGTTCCGTCATTGTGATATACTACTTGGCCTTCGGTCTCCTGGTTTCTCCCCTCAACAGGGGGAGAAAAAGATCATTGCCTCATAAAACAGCTCAGCACTTCTAGGTGCTGTTATGGTGTGTTGTGTAAATGATCCACAGATTAAGTACTCCCTCTGAAAGCATTGACATGATAGATTATAATGACTCTGGAAGAGATATTATGGTCTATCATGTTGACTAGCTTCAGACAATGGAAGTCGGCTCAGAGGGATCCATTATGTTTCACTGGGAACACAACTGAGATTCTAGAATGCAAATGACCAAATCTCAGATTACTGTGGTCAGCGCTACAGGCCTAATCTTTATAATCATCCAGACAACATTGCCACATAGGTAATAATGCAGTTTTCAGAACATCAGTGCTTTACAGAACTCTAAGGGAGGACGTTGGTTCATTAAAATGTCTCAGGGTAGAACTACAGTGATGGCAAGCTAGGAAACCTGGTTGCAGTTTCTCTGCTACAAACTTGTGAGTTTCAGCAATTTTCAGTACAAATAGTGGGGAGGTGTGTGTGTGTGTGGTGGGGGTGAGATTGCTTAACCCTTCTGCCTGCCTGCTACTTGGAGAGGAGAGCTGGTCTTGTGGTAGCAAGCATGACTTGTCCACATAGCTAAGCAGGGTCTGCCCTGGTTGCATATGAATGGGAGACTTGATGTGTGAGCACTGCAAGATATTCCCCTTGGGATGAAGCCGCTCTGGGAAGAGCAGAAGGTTTCAAGTTCCCTCCCTGGCTTCTCCCAGATAGGGCTGAGAGAGATTCCTGCCTGCAACCTTGGAGAAGCTGCTGCCAGTCTGTGAAGACAATACTGAGCTAGATAGAGCAATGGTCTGACTCAGTATATGGCAGTTTCCTATGTTCCTATTTTCCTATGTACTTCCCCCACTGCACTCCCTCACTGAGTCACTTCTCCAACTGGTATGGCAAACATGTGCTGGGAGCCCAAGCTTGGGGGAACAGAAATGTGCAGGCCCCCCAAAAAAGTGGCAAGTGAAGCAGGGATAAGCACCCCTCCTGCTCCCAGATTCTTCACATTGGCCCACTCTGCACTGGTGAAATGAGAGCTGGACTTCCTAGACTTTATTTGCTGCCTTCATTGTAATCCCACTCTTAGATTCTTTCCACGTTTGCTTTGCCAATTCAAACTACTCTTTCTTATGTATATAAGCCTGCAGAGGGATTCTTAGCTGCCAAGACTGTATCTTGAGAGAAGCAGGTTGTAATTCACCTTGTTAGGTGAGATTTTGCACTAGCTGAACACTTAGGGGAGAAATTCCTTGTCTTAATAGACTGTAGAATATTTTTTGTTTGAACTGTTCTGTTTTCTCTAGTAAATAAAATCCTGTGGTTTTACCACATACCAGGTCAAGTACTATGTAAAAGAGATAACTGAGCAGAGGTTATGTCCAATAAATATGAATATACTTGGAGGCACCTAATGTGGCAATTATGCTGTGGTGTTCTGCAGGATTCTATTTTGTCTCCCAATTTAATATGAAACTTGAGAGAGGTTGTCCAGGGATTTTAAGTGAGGTGACATCAACATGCAGATCCACTCACCCTGATCTATTTCAGCTGTAGCTTTGGACATGCTGAACAGGTGTGTAGTATCACTAATGGGCTGGGTTAGATATTAAACTGAAAGTCAATCTAGACAAGATGGAGACACTCTTGACTAATGGCTTATTGGACCATAGAATCAGTATCTAACCTGGAAGGAGATTGTAAAGGTAAGGTAAAGTGTGCTGTCAAGTCGATTTCGACTCCTGGTGCCCACGGAGACCTGTGGTTTTCTTTTGCAGAATACAGGAGGGCTTTACCATTGCCTCCTCCCGCCCAGTGTGAGATGATGCCTTTCAGCATCTTCCTATATCACTGCTGCCCAATATAAGTGTTTCCCATGGTCTGGGAAACATACCAGCAAGGTTTCAAACCGGCAACCTTCTGCTTGTTAGTCAAGCATTTCCCCACTGCACCATTAGGTCCCTCTTAAATTATCAGGTTTGCAGTTTGGGGTGCTGTTAGATTTGTACGTGGTGTTTCCTTTGAAAAATGTTCAGAAACTTCGGGTGGTACAGAGCATGACATTTTAGTTGTTAATTGAAGCTGAACATCATGAACAGTGTTAAAAAATCATTGCTCAGTTCTGGTTTGTTTCCAGGCACAATTCAAAGTGCTAATGTTTAGTAGGGGTGTGTAAAGCAGCCCTGCTTTGATTTGAGGTTTTGGAGGAGTCCCCACTTTGCTTCAGGGCTTTGGAGGAGGGCCCCCCCTTCTCTTCTGATGGAACTCTTCATCCCAACCAACCCTCACCCTAAAAAGTACTTTCGAGACAAGGCAGGGGCAGTAGACAGACAGTTTCACTCTGTCTTCACTCTTGGCAGGAGGGAAACAGGCAACATCTTCTGCAGCTTTCTTTTACTTCACCTGAAGTCCTGGAAATGCTGCAGGCACTTCTGGGAATTGTAGTCTTTTCCTGAGGCTGCAGCAATGGCAGGTCAAAGCAGGCCAAAGCTGAATACTTTTAAGGGTTATAGGGTATGGAGGGCAAAGGGATGCGCGAAACATTTCAGGTACTAAAGGTTTTGTACTCGAAATGAGCCATTTGGGGTGTTTTGTAGACAAAACAAAATGCCCATTTTCCAAATCTGAAAGTGTTGTACACAAAACAAAACATCCCTGTTTCGGCTACAAAACATTTTGTTGTTTCGGACCTCCATTTTGTGGTGATCTCTGAGTCAGTCTCCATTTTGTGTTTGACTTTCCCACCCTTCCAGCCTTCCGATCGGTGACCTAAAGCATGGGCTGACTTGCTGATGATTCCCTCCTTGTTCCCCATTGGCTCTTTTGCCTCTTGCCACTCTTTACTGACCCCACATTGGCCAGGGGAAGGGTCAAAGAAGGGGCAAGGGTGGGGCGGAGTTCAAGGAGGAGTTTAATTCATTCAACAAGTTAGTTACTCATTCACTGTTCTGCCTTACTGCCTCATTGAAGAGAGAGAGAGAGAGAACTAGTTTGCATTGCATGGCAAGCCTCAAGTTGTCATGATGATGCCATACCATTGCTTATGCCTGCCTGCCTTGTTGCCAGCCTGAGCCCAGCCTGCCAGCCTGCTATGGCTACTGCATGCCAACTTGGGAATGGATTTATCTGCTGCATTGCTTTTTTGTTCCAGAATAATTTTTTTCACTCCCTTGAGAGATGTCATGCCATTGCCTATGCCTGCCTTGTTGCCAGCCTGAGCCCAGCCTGTAGATTCTCTGGTAGCATATGAGATTTTCAATGACAAACCATGAATCCACTCTCATATGCTACCAGATAATCTACACTCAAAACATCTCAGAAACAACAGAACCAGTACCCCAAGGGTTAGCAACCCATGGGGATGGTTGGCACCCTATGTGCTCTACACCACCACTTGCTCTGGGCCCCCCCGGTGCCCCCCCAAGTGCAGTTATGGGGCAGATGAAACCTCCATCAATCCCTATGGAGAAAAACCTTAAAGATGTGTAAACTCCATTAAATCTTTAAAAATCAGCCCTCTGCCAAATTCCTTTGAGATAATTTTGGCAGCTTCCTTGCCCCCACTGGGCACTACCACCCACCCTACTCTGCTTTGGGCCACCCCCTTTCCCCCCAATGTGAAGCTATACTTTTGCTGAAACCGCCATTATTCCCTATGGGAAAAATCTTAAACTTAAAAAATTCACCAAAAATCATCCCTTTGCCCAATTCCTCTGAAATTTGGGTGGTAGCTTCCACCCACTGGACACTACCACCCTCATCCACTAGTTTTGCCCTGGGGCCAGTTTTTAAAAATCCAAAACGTTTCAGATTCAGGTTTTGCAATTTCAAACAAAGAACAGAACTGGGGTGTTTCAGATTGGCTGATTTTGAACAAAGAACAAAATGGGGGTGTTTTGGATTTGGGCCAAAAACAAAATGGGGGGGGGGGGGACGCACAACCCTAAAAGCAAAGGTTCAGAGGGGCGGAAAGGTTGTCTCTGGTTTGCTTCATTCCAGCCCAAACTGAATGGTACTTTGCTTCAGAATGAAGGAAATAGGCCTCTGAAGCTTATCACAGCCCTATTTTTAAGCTTTAAATCCCTAAAAGACCTGAGATGGTGATATCTGAAGGGCTGCCTTCTTCTGTATGAACTTGCTTGTCAGCAGAGATCTTATTTAATTTATTGGTTTACTTATTTACTTGCCTACTTTATTTACTTGAAGTGTAAGCACTGTAAGATATTCCCCATAGGGGATGGAGCCGATCTGGGAAGAGCATCTAGGTTCCAAGTTCCCTCCCTGGCTTCTCCAAGATAGGGCCGAGAGAGATTCCTGCCTGCAACCTTGGAGAAGCCGTTGCCAGTCTGTGTAGACAATACTGAGCTAGATGGATTTATAGTCTGACTCAGTATATGGCAGTTTCCCATGTTCCTATTTATTAATTTCATATACCGCTTTTCCTTAAAAAAAAAAAAAAGGAAGTCAAGCTGGTGTACCATGAAAAATAGGCAGTTAAAAATTACAATATACAATAACCAAACTAATCATTTAAAATAAAAAATACACAACCAAGTGAAACAGAAAATATGCACAGCAGACCAAAAGAAAGACCACAAATCTTCCAAGTTTAAAATGCTAGATGGAACACCAGAGTCTTAATTTGACTGCAAAAAGACAACAAAGTGGCAGCCTGGTGAACCTCAGAGGATGGGGCATTCTAAAGTATATATGCCATCACTACTACTACTGCTGCTGCTGCTACTGCTGCTGCTGCTGCTGAGGACTGTCATGCTCTCACACCTTCAGCTGCAAGTGGTTATCAGAGAAAGGCCCCTGTCTGTGTGGCACCCTTGTGCAGAACTCTCTCTTGGTGTTATTTTTTCCTCAACCTCAACATTATGGAGTAGCATCCACAGTTGTCCTTAATCTGGAACAAGAGTCCTCACTTTGTAGCAAGCACTCCTGTTTCAGATTAAGGACAATGATGTGTACTATATCCACTATCTTTTAGGTGTCGGGTAAAGTATCTCCTTTTTGCTCCAATTTTCAGTGGTTTCTAAGATCCTTGCTGTGATTGCTTTTAGATGTGTATGACTGCTTTATTTGTATTCAGTTGTTTTATTTGTATTAGGCTGTTTTATTTGTTTTTATTTTGTTTCATATTGCTTTATTGCTTGTGGGAGCCACCTTGAGGGTTTTTTTAAAAGTGGAGAGATGGGGTAGAAATATTTTAAGTGAATAAACTGATTGCATTACAAAAATCCCACAGAAATGCATATAAATATACCATTGCAACGGTATATAGAATGTAGACAATAACATAAACATGGGGGGGGGGCACCACAGTTTAAATCTTCATTACCTACAAGTATTCTAGTGGAAAGGTTCAGTTTTACCATCTGCAGACAGGCAATATAGGCTCTAGCAAGGAGGGAATTGCTAGTGTTGCCACCCACAGCTCTTTTGGAGAAGAGTGTTCTCCCCCTATGGACTGCAAAAGGACACCACTGGGCTTTGAGAAACTAGGATCAGTCACTAGAAAATATTTATATATCACTAAAATGATTTAATCTATTGCTACAAAAGAGCAATTGGCTGCCAACTTAGAGTAATGTTTCAACACTAGCTGAACCCGCACAGAGCATCTGTGCACTAGGACTTTGTTGCTCTTCTTCCCCCGCATCACAGCCCCTGCTTTATTGCTCAGTGTCAGCCACCCACTCTCAGCCGTCCCCTCCCCACCACTCACTTGCTCATTCTCCCCTTCCCCACTGCTCGCTTGCTCACTCCCTGGTCAATCACTCACTCACCCCCTTCCTACCGCTTGCTCACCCCCTCCCCGCCGCTCGCTCACTCACTCACTCACCCCCTCCCTGCCACTCACTTGCTCACTCTCTCTCTCTCACTCCTGCTCGCTCACTCACTCATCCCCTACCCACTTCTCTTCCCTATCTGCATATGGAATCCCCACTGGCCAATCACCACGGTGCTTCTGCTCTGTTACCTCCAATTGGTAAAGCACTGTGTGGACAGGGTTTGCCACATACTACCTTAATGTATTATATATAGATTTTTAATGTTGTTTTCATATGCCTACTGAGCCTTTTCTTCTCTGGACTAACTCTTTTCCATTTTCTTTCTCCATACTACTTTTATTCTACAGCTAGCAGTCTGTGCTTTTGCAGACTGAAAGAAAAAGGGCAACAAATAACTAATAACCCTCAGTAGGAAGCCAACTTAAATGTTAACAAACATGGATATGCAGGCAAATCCCAAATCAACCAAACATGCTGCCATGTGTGAAAAAATTAAAACTATTTTTCCTGGTATTATGGCGTTGCTGGCCACTTGACACATGATGGTACCTTCCACATAAGCCACTTTGGAATGTACAAGGCCACACAAGGTGCAAATCCATCCTGCATTCATATGAAAGCAATATTTGTGTTAATTGCTCTTGTGTAATGTGCTATTTCCATGATGGCAACATTTTTCAACGTACTTCCTCTGCAGAAATAGCAAATATAAGCAGCTTTTATAGTGGAAACAAGACAGCAAGGATGCACATAATATGACTGAGACTGTAATATTTGGACAGGGACCTGCCCTGAGGGCTTAGCTTAAGGATGAGGGTGATACAAATGTCTCTGTAGAATCAGCAGTAGAGGAGGACATGCTCTGCTGTTTCAACTTGCCCAGAATCACAGGGGAACATGCGTTCTGATAAGGGTGTCTTTCTGTATTTCCCTTCTAGCACAGCTGAAGGAAGGGTAGCACAGTGGGCTAAGGTGATGGCCCTTCTGTGTTTTGGGGCTTCCAGCTGCATGAGGTATACAGCAGGAGATTCAATATCTCAGTCTTTCCTTGATGAGGAAGTCTGGGACCCTGCCTAAATTGGTTTGGCTCTCTATGCCTGTTAGGCATTGTTTGATTGGTGTTTTAGCGTGTTCGTAGCCCATGGGAAGTAGGAGGGGAGGGGAGAGCCCCAGGGGTGACATTTTTGTCAGAAATGTCAATTTCCAGGTGGACTGGTAGTGGTAATGTAGTGTTAGGGGGACAAGACCCAGTGGGATGAGGGATAATCTGAACTAGTTGTTGAGTATGGCTATCCTAACTCTGGCCTCCACTTTCACAAGACCTGCCTCTAGACAAGTGGCTTGACTACAAACAGTTTAAGGGCTGCAGGTATGTAGTGTCCTCCTTTTGACTGGAATAATTTTAGGATGGCAGTGGTGTCCCTCTGTACGTTTTGGACAGCATGCGAGCTGTGAGCTTTTCTGATGCCAAAGATGTGGAAAACCACCCTCAGTTTTTAAAGCATGAGACCTGCTTGATTTTGTTCCTGTTTATATGTCAGGAGTGTTTCTTGGGTCTCTTAGTGAAGATCATGATTATGGCTTTGTTGTTGTTGTTGTTTACACAGTCAGACCGGTGTTATTGACTGGTTTGTTTTATCCAGACATCGAGTCCTTCCCAAGGACCTGGGATGCCAGAATTTTATTGTCAGTGTTGTTGCTGCTGTTATAGATATCGTTGCAGAATATAGGCTGTTCCCAGTAAAGTTGCTTTTTGTAATTGGCTGATGGTGATTTCTGTGGCCCCTATGGTGTTGAGGTGCTCTTCAATGTGCTTTGGAATTGTACCTAGAGCACCAATTACCACTGGGATTATTTTGGTCTTCTTCTGCCACAGCCTTTCAATTTCAATTTGGAGATCTTTGTATTTGGTGATTTTTTCTATTCCTTTTTCTTCTATTCTGCTATCCCCTGGTATTGCTATGTCGATTATTTTAACTTGTTTTTCTTTCTTCTCGACTACAGTTTTATCTGGTGTATTGTGTGGCAGATGTTTGTCTGTTTGTAGTCGGAAGTCCCATAATATTTTTGCATCTTCATTTTCTACAACTTTTCCAATTTTATGGTCCCACCAATTTTTGGCTACAGGTAGCTTGTATTTTTTGCAGATGTTCCAGTGTATCATCCCTGCTACTTTGTCATGCCTTTGTTTGTAGTCGGTCTGTGCAATCTTTTTACAAAAACTGATTAGGTGGTCCATTGTTTCATCTGCTTCTTTACAAAGGCGGCACTTGCTGTTTGTTGTGGATTTTCGACTTTTGCTCTTATTGCATTTGTTCTTAGTGCCTGTTCTTGTGCAGCCAGTATTACACCCTCTGTTTCTTTCTTCAAGTTGCCATTCTTAAGCCACTGCCAGGTCTTGGTGATGTTTGATTTTCCAGTTATATTGTGCAAATATTGACCATGCAGTGGCTTATTTTTCCATTTTTCTGCTCGGCTCTTGACTTGTTCTTTCTTGTAGGCCTGCTTTGTTTCATTGGTGTTGAATAGATTCTCATTATTGACCATTTTCAGTGCAACGTCTTCACTGTCCTTGATATATTCTGCAAGGCCTCTTTTCTCCTCCTCTACTGTTTGATGGACTTGCAGCATTCCTCTTCCACCTGAGCTGCGAGGGAGGTATAGCCTATCGACATCACTGCGGGGATGCAGAGCATGATTGATGGTCATGATTTTCCTGGTCTTACGATCTAGCATCTCTAGCTCTGCCTGGGTCCAGTCTATTATTCCTGCAGTGTATCTCATAACAGGTATAGCCCAGGTGTTTATGGCTTGTATGGTGTTCCCACCATTGAGTTTGGACTTCAGGGTTTTTCTAACTCTCCTGATGTATTCACTTCCAATTTTTCTTTTAATTTCAGTGTGTGTGATGTTATCAACCTGTAGAATGCCCAAGTATTTGTAATGTTCTTTCTTTTCCAGTATATTGTTGTTGTTGTTGTTGTTATTGATTCAATTTCTATACTGCCCTTCCAAAAATGGCTCAGGGTGGTTTACACAGAGAAATAACAAATAAATAAGATGGATCCCTGTCCCCAAAGGTCTCACAATCTAAATGAAACACAAGATAGACACCAGCAACAGTCACTGGAGGTACTGTGCTGGGAGTGAATAGAGCCAGTTACTCTCCCCCTGCTCAATAAGAGAATCACCACGTTAAAAGGTGCCTCTCTGCCAAGTTAGCAGGGGTCTAAGTATTGGAGGCGATTTAGTGCCATTCTTGGAGCATTAACCCCTTAAAGGAAGGTTATTACCAGCAGCCTTGCTGAGGTGCTAACCATTTCCTTCACTGTCATTTTTTGCTCTTCAATTAAAAAAACCTAACCTTGCTTTCAAAGAATGTGTCTGCACTCTGTTGTGCCCTTCTGAGTACAGCTAGGTCATATAGTGTTGCCAAATACAGTTATGTTGCTAGAAAAATTCAATCTGAAGTTATCAAAAATCAATAATCAATTATTTGAGACCCTCTGAATCTGATTTACATATTTAGGTACTTATTTAGTTATTTTAGCTTTTTTAGCTATTTTAAAATGTTTATATTTTAATAACCAATTTACTAGTACTATTTCTCTTGGAGATTGATTGTATGATTCCTATCTCATTCTGGTCAATGACTGAAATAAAGACTTGTACTCTGAGGGACATATCATCTTGTAGGAAACGGATGAGGTATAACAGGCTCTGGTCAAATGAGGAGGTTTCCGGTTTTCCTCACAGTTTGACTTGTGAGAAGGAATCAAATGCAGCTTTGAGGTTTATAAAAGCTGTGTAAGGTTAACCCCTGCTAACTTGGCAAAAAGGCACCTTTTAACGTGGTGATTCTCTTTATTTAGCAGGGGGAGAACAACTGGTCCAATTCACCACAGCACAGTACTTCCAGTGACTGTTGCTGGTGTCTATCTTATGTTTCTTTTTAGATTGTAAGCCCTTTGGGGACAGGGATCCATCTTATTTATTTATTATTTCTCTGTGTAAACCACCCTGAGCCATTTTTGGAAGGGCGGTATAGAAATCAAATAAATAAAATACAATAAATAAAAAAGGGGAGATTGTAGTGTGGGTGGAATATTCCTCAGTTAGATGCTGCAGAACTAGACACTGGTCAGTGGTGGATGATCCCTCCCTAAAGCTGGCCTGAACCTCCACAAGGAGGTTTTTTTGGTCCAGGCAGTCCCCATGCTTCCAGTATAGATGTCTAGCATAGAGCTTACTGACTGTGCTGAGCAGGCTGATGGGTCTGTAGTTTTCTGAGTCATCCTTTCTGCCTCTTTTGCAGATGAGGACAATGACCACCAGTCTCCAGTCCTTAGGCATATGGCCATGTGTGTCAATAAAAGTGAATAGGAAGGCCAGGATAGAGGCTCACCACACTGTTGTGTTTTTTAAAATTAGCTCCAGGAGGAATTGGGTCATCTCCAGGGACCTTCCCTGGTCTTAGTTAGGAGAAAAGGTTCTTGATCTTAGCTGTCATCACTGGTGGCCACGTGGTAATCTACATCATGCTATGGGCAACCGTGTTCACAGCTTCATCTTCATACAGATCATAGAAGTGTTCTCCCAAAATCTCTGGTGGGATGTAGCTGTCCAGATGTGTCAGGCCATTGCTGCAGAGATTTGCTGTAATGTGCCAGAATGAGGTGGAGTTGTTGGATCTGACTGCCTGGAAGTGTTCTGGGGTAAGTAGTTCAGTTATTGCTTTGTCTAGGTGGGCGGACCATTTGGTGCAGCAGGCTCTTCCCGCTGGTAGAATGTGGGGTTGGTATAAGTCCTCAGTGTGGGGCTGCTGGGTGAAGGGCTTTAGTCATAAAGAGATTGAAAGGTGCTTATTGTCAAACTGGGGAATAACCTCAAACTGATCAGCAAATGGGAGCAAGCTTTCAGAGACAATTGCATAATCAATGACACTCATTCTGGACCCAGTCCAGAAAGTGAATTTGGCAGGGTAATTGTTTTTGAAGGAGCCATTTAAGATAAAGAAATTAAGTCTGGTAGTCATTTGGTTCAGACAGAGTCCCACATAGTTTGACTTCCTGTCCTTCTAGTGGTGGGTGAGAGGGAGTGTTTCTGCTTTGGGATTAGCACTGGAGTTGCACATATAAGGTGTCATCATTGGGACCCAGCCTAGCATTGAGAGTACCCAGCCTAGCATTGTGAGCAACCTCCCAGCACTATGTGTGCATTGGGACTGGAGAAGAGAAGGTTAGGGATGTGCATGGGACCAGGCAGGGGAGGCTCAAAGGTGTGGGGAGTGCTGCTTTAAGGGTGGAGAGGGTGTCCTTACCCCTACCACTGCTCTTCCCCTGCCAGTGCTTGGTTTTCTGAAAGTTCATGGGGCGGCAGCATACCTCCCTGCTGACCTGTTTGCCCTTGTTTACAGGAACTGAGCGGAAGTATCTGGCACGCCAGATACCAGTGAAGGCACGCCAAATACCAGTGCAGGTACGTCAGATACTTCCGCTCAGTTCTGGTAAATGGGGGGAAATGGGATGGCAGGGAGGTATGCTACCACCCTATGGACTTTCAAAAAACTGAGCACTAGTGGGGGGAAAGCGGGAGGAGGGGTAAGTGCACCCTTCCCTGCCCTTAAAGCAGCATCACCCGCCTTCAAACAGGTGGAACCACCCTCTGTTCTAACCGGTTTGGAGGCCCATAAAGGGCTTCTGAACCAGTTCCATGCACACCCTGGGGGGGGGGAAGTAGTTTTCCAGTTCAGAGCACAGATTTCTGACCTGAGATTTCCAATGTTGTGGGGAGGAAGGTTAGTCAGTAGTTGGGAGCAGTGTCTACAATGAAATGTCACATCCAGAGTGTAATGCTTATATGGAGGGAGTCTGGTTGATGTTGTGCACAAGGTGGTAGGGATTAGCATCCTCAGTCCACCTTTGGGGCAGTCCACCTGGCCCATAATCATCGACTTCTGCTCCTAATGAGTAAGAGTGGAATCTGTTAAGTGTGAGATCCACAGTTGTCCAGGTTTTCTGCACTATTATGATGTTGTGTTGGGAGATAAAGTCTGTGAAAGAGATGTCTCTGCAGCTGGCATGCCAGACTGCCACATTCCAGGACAGAAAGGAAACCTTATGCTAGTCACTTGGATGTCAGAGTCTAGTGCTGCAGGCTGGAGCCAGTATGGGAGTTTCCAGTGGGTTATCCTGGGTAGAGGTGGGCATGACCTCAGAGTCACCGCGAGTATTCATGTGGTTGGGTTTGGAGGCAATCAACTCCAATTGCATTCTAGGGGGTGCATTAGGCAACTGTGGCTCTTGTAAAAATGGGAGTGGTGATGTGCGTGCTTGTTCTTGCACTCTCGATTCAGGGGGCCCCAAACCTCTCTCTGAGCATGCAGACTCCACAGAGGAAGCCATCAGCTCCTGCAACTCAGGAAAGCAGACTGGGGAGATTAATGCAGTGAAATCATCAAAATGGAGATAGTTGGCAAACAACATTCCTGGGCCCATGGCAAATGAGGTGGTGTCTCTGTGTGTGGTGACTGTTGATGCTGGGGTGGTGAATGTGATATGTGGTCCCCTTCCTCTGGGGTAGCATTGTCTGTATGAGAGGTCATAGGTAGGAGTGTGCACGGTTTGGTCCGGGCACAATAGAAAAGACCACCGGACTGGTCCGGCGGTCCGGAAGGGCAGGGGGTGGTTACTTTAAGTGGGGGGTGGTAGTACTCCCCCCCCCCCCCGCCGCTCTTCCCCCTCCGGTGCTGGTCTTTTGAAAAATCTTCTTGTGGCGGCAGAGTTCCTCCCTGCTGCCCCTGCCCCCGTCGTTGTTTGTAAAGGCTTAAAAGAGCTGAGCGCATACATCACGGCGCGCGCGGCAGCGTCAGAGATGAGCGTGCGCGCTGCGGAGGGCGCATGCGCGCCACTAGCGCTCATCTCTTTTAAGCCTTTACAAACAACGACGGGGGCAGGGGCGGCAGGGAGGAACTCTGCCGCCCCAAGATTTTTCAAAAGACCAGCTCTGGAGGGGGAAGAGCGGCGGCGGGGGGGGGTGTTTAAATACTACCACCCCCCACTTAAAGTAACAGTCCCCCCCCCATGCCAGACCGGGGGGGGCACCGGACCATGCACACCCCTAGTCATAGGTAGCTTCATCTTTGGTAGATCCCCTAGAGTGCTTCATCTTTGGGGGCTGCAATGTCCATATCTAGAGGCTGAGGAAGTGGTGGTGGAGGCACTTCCCCAATTCCTAGATCCCCAGGGCTTACAGATAGTGGTAGGGGCACTAGGGATGTAGCAGGGGGAGTGGGTGCCCCTTCCTCTGAGGTTGCTGTAATTATGTGGCTGGCCTGGGATTCTTCATCATCAGAGCGAGACTTACATGGAGGGAGGCTTACATGTAGACTGGGGCTGGGCAGGCTCAAGAGAAATTCACTCATTGTGTTGAGAGGTACAGGGGGCAGGTGCTCAGAGTTGTCCATTTCATTGTCACTGTCTGAACCTAATGTAAAGTTGGAAAAATGGACCGACAACTTCTGTCTTGGCATGAATGGGGTTGCAGCCTGAGCATTTAGGTCGCTCTGTGCAAATGCATCTATGGTTTTGAGTGCCTTAGGGGTGGCCTTTGTGGGATAAACATCCATGTAACTGTCAGTGAATTCAGGTTCTAGGCAGGAGAGGAAGGCTAGTAGTGGCTGTGCTTCCTTTCAGACAGCAGCAAATTATATCACCAGTTCAACAAAATCTGAATCTTTGGATTTTTGGATTTCACTCTCTTCAGGCTATGAGTTTACCTCATAGAAACTAGAGGTAGGTAGTTTCTCCTACCTCTTATAAGCGAGGTAGGAGAAACAATATTTTTTGCTCTCTCTGGAAGCAGAGGCCGGACTGTGCAGTCTCTGAAAACCCTTATGGCTCTGATGGAGAAGTTTTAATGGAGAGAAGCTTGAGAAAATGAGAGCAAGACATGCTAGAATTCTGGATGGCCCGGGAGGAAGTGTAAAGATTCCAATGTGCCTGGGTTTGTTAATAAGGAGTTGTCTTGGGGGAAATGTTATTGCCTTGTTAGACAACCATCTTTGGGCATTAATGTGATTCACTGCAATATGCAGCACTACCTGAGATGTTCGAAGTACTCATGAGGAGCTGACAGGGTGATTCATTGTAGAGGGCTCTACTGGCAAGCATGAGGGCTCTACTGCAAGCATGAGGATTTGGCAGAAGGAGCACAGAAGGGAGCTGTCAGGGTGTTGCCGAGGGCAAGTTCAGCTGAACTCCCCCCCACCCCGCAGTTGCCTTGTTGATCGGTATATGTCAAAGGCATGCTTGAGTTTGTCCACTTTTGCTGCAATGTTGTTTAGGTATCCTAGAATTTGAATAGTTGTTTCTGCCATTAAGAGTAGAAATACACCACTTAGGTGTCCAGTAAGGAGTTTACAGTGGAGGCAGGAGTCATGTCTGGGACTTTTGGGTCCCCTGTTTCTCTGTTCCAGGGGGTTTCATGGGTTGGAATTCTTGGATGGTGAGAGAGAATCCTGATGTAATGCTGTCTCCCTTATAGCAGGCTCTTTGGGGGAAGAGGGAGGGCTCTCTATGCCTAGCATCATGAATCTGTTCTTAGTGGAGATTGCAGAGAAATTACTCACAGCTCCTTTTGGCTCAGTGGGGAGGAGAAAGGAGTTGATTTTCAACTACTTCCCAGCCTTGGCGGTCACTATGGTGGTCACTGTTGTGGCTGTTCCTGGTTCTTTTCTTACCTTTGTTCATTATGTTTTTGATTGGAAATTTCAGCTCAGAAGGGAGAAGGCCATTTTAAGGGCAGGAGCTTGTGAGTGGAGCTGCTAGCTTGTCACCATCTTGCCCCCCTCATTTACTCAGAAATAAGCCCCAAATAAATAAATGGGGCTCCCCCCTTCTAAACTGAGGGGCTGGGAGGAAGGAAAAACAGGAAGGAAAAACAAAAAAAAACCCACCTTCTTGCCTAGGATCTCTGCTGGTCCTGATAACTGTGTGTGTTTACTCAGAAGTAAGCTCCAGTTGATTCAATTGACTTACTTTCTAGTAGTTTATTCCAAGTTTTGCTGAGGGACTTTGCTTCCCCCCTTTGGTGGGTGAGAGAAATAGGGCAGAGGGATAAAACAATAGCCCAACAAAGGAATGGGAGGGGGAGGAATGGTTGTTTAATGATACAAGTGCCTGAATATTCATAAAGTAAAAGGGTGCCATCAAATCAATTTTGACTCCTGGCACCCACAGAGCCCTGTGGTTTACTTTGGTAGTATACAAGAGGGGTTTACCATTGTCTCTTCCAGCGCAGTATGAGATGATGCCTTTCCGTATCTTCCTATATCACTGCTGCCCAATATAGTACCAGCGGGAATTTGAACCGGCCACCTTCTGCTTGTTAGTCAAGCATTTCCCCACTGCACCACTTAAGGTGGGTAGAATGTTCATAGACTGTTGTTTTTAGGCACATGTGTTAAGAACCAGGAAGTCACTCACTAGAAATTGCCAGGACTTGCCCCTTCCAAATTTGGCTTCTGATTTCTCAGTGGGCATACTGAGTTATGCTCTTAGCTAACTTTCCCTTAGCTATTTTCTCTGTTTATAATGGGGATTTTGAACAATAATTACTTTTTAAAAAATCACTAGATTTTTTTAAAACCAGCAAAAAGCACCAGCCTAGTATGGACCTGAAATTTGGGGGAATGCTAAAAAAAAAATCAAACATTAAAAAATATACATGATCTATGATGAAAAAATGTCACTAACACCCTGAACTCTTTTTTTTAGGAGTTAACAACCTAAACTGCTGTATCTCAGCCATTTTGCAATGGATTTGTACCAAATGCGGAGGAGAGGTGTTTCCTGTCCCTTACTCGCTGTGTGCAAAGTATCATGGGGATTGGATGAATATGTTTGATTTTATAAGCAATAGAATGATCAGGGCTTATAATAGAGTGTTGAAAACATTTCTCATTTTATCTATACTTGCACAACTGTGTCAGTATAATTTGAGGGTCATACTATGTTACATTAAGCATGTGCTTAATGCTGATGGACTTGTGTCCTTAATGCTGATGGACCTGTTTCTAGCAGCTGGATCAGGGGCCCCCATGAGTCACGTTTATGGTCTGGGCCCAATTCACTATGTGCCCAATCCAGATTAGCACCCCCCAAATGCTTCTTGTCATGGGGGGAAAGCACCCTTTGGCAACAATAGGAGCTTTGTTTCCTATGGCAAGTAGCAGCTGTGAAGGGCAGTACAGATTGAGATTGTGGCAGGGACTAGGTTAAAGTCCCTCTTTCTGCAGGCCATACTCCTGATCCCCGGTGGGGAAGGCAAGCCAGCTGCTTTTTAGTTAAAAAGAAACAAGTGTGTCAGCTTTAATCATGTGCTTTGACTCTGATATAATGGAATTGTAATGCCTGATAGTTAAGAGCCATGAACAATCATGGGGCATCTGATTTCTACAGCTGAAAGAACTGGAAATGTTATTATTCTTATGGATGGATAACCAGACTGCCTGTGGACAAGTGGGAGATACTGACAGATTCAGGGTGACCCACAGGTATGTCACTGTTCAAAAAATCTGAAGGAAAAAAACCCTAAGGAGACAAAGAAAAAACCCTTCTCCCATATTAGTCAACAGTATGGAATGTTCATGGAAGTGGAGTGCAGTTAACCAACAACCAGGTGGGTGGAGCTAGTGGAATTTTGTGGCATGCAAGGTGGAAGTATAGGGATTGAACAAAAAGAGTGAGAAATTGCTCAGCTTGAATAATACTCCCTCAAGATAGTTACAACTCCTACTTCTGAGGGTGAAAGATTTGTGAATCTCTTTGGTTTTCTCACCTGCCATTTCACAGCTTTGTGTTTCTGAGGGGGAGGCAGTTGAAAAAGAGCTGGGACTGAGCATCAGTGCACCCCCCAAACCCACCCAGAAAACAGGGGTGAAATAGAATTTGAATATGAAATAAAACCCAACTTACAACAGAGACTCCTGTCTTTGTTGCTAACTTTAGCTTTTTCACCATGTTCAGCCACAGCCCCAGATAACACCTGCACACAAGGGATACACTGCAACAGTTTTTGTGGGTCTGCATTTGTATAACATATTCTGTAAATGTCTCTCTTCAAGTCTTGAGTACAGCAGTGCTAGCCCTAATGGGATGCAGGGGGGAAACCATACTATGTCATCAAATTATGTTTCTTTATTCTTCCCTGCTACCAAAGTACACACCAGAGGAGAGGGGAAAAATTGGCTCCATGTAGTACTATTCTAGAAGAAATTTGCAACCCATGTGCTAATTCACAAACTGCTATAAAGGTGTTTTCTCTTTCCATGATATAATGTAGAATGTCAGAAATGTCACTTTGTAAAGAGACTGATCCCCTGTAATGGCCCTTTAGTTGCCCACATGGTGCTAGATCAGCAGTACAAGAATGTCTAGGGAAATGAACAAAAGCAAACGGCAAAAAAGGAACTTTGGGAAAAGGGGAAATCAAGAGTGAAAACAAATTACACTTTAAGTGATAGGCATTGACCTGATAACGCTCATCCCTTGTGGAAACCAATCTAAAAGCTCTGTGACTAAGAGGTATGCCCAGTGCCACACTGTAAAAGCTTACAGGAAAATGTCAGTGGGAGAATTTTTAAAAATGATCCATAAATGATTGCAGCTTTGAGAGTGAAACAAAACACATTTGGGGAGTGTTAGTTTTCATTTTCATTAATGCACAAAGTTACTATTGTTGGCAGTAGATTCATTTACAACCTGATTTTAACATCCACTGAAACGGCTGCCGTGCAAGCGAGCCATGACTACAATGAGATCCAGTCCTAGGAAAGCTAACCTGCATCTGCTTGACTGTGGTGTAAGTAGGGTTTAACTACCTTCCCTGTTTCCAGCCTTTGGAGGGTACCAACTGGATGCCATGGATTGTGCCTACTGATATGTTATTAAAATAAAACAACCAGTGAAATAAGCATTGACTTGAACAGAATTCTTTTCACAAAAACCTCTGAGCAGGAGCAGTCATGCTGGGCAGCCTATGGGTGGAGGCGTAGCTCAGAAGTAAAACATCTGCTTTGTATGCAGAAGACCACAGGTTCAATCTCTGGCATCTTCAGGTAGGGCTGGGAAAGACTCCTGCCTGAAACTTCAGATAAGCTGCTGCCAGTCAGTCCTTTTTCTTCTTCGGAAAAGCTGCTGTCAGTCAGCACTGCTGCCAGTCACTGTAGACCAGGTTTTCTTAACCTTGGGCCCCCAGATGTTGTTGGACTACAACTCCCAGAATCCCCAGACATAGTCTTTGTGGCTGGGTATTCTGGGAGTTGTAGTCCAACATCTGGGGGCCCAAGGTTAAGAATCCCTGCTGTAGACAATGCTGAGTTAGATGGCCCAACGGTCTGATGCATATAAGACAGCTTCATATGCTCCTGACTTGGTATTTCTGTAACAGTCCGAGGCAGAGCTTGCAGTGTTCTGCAGTGTTCTGTGAAGATGGGCCCCCAGGAGTACTGGGGGCACCCTTGTGCCCCCCCCATTTGCCTCCATCCTGTGCCACACTCCTGCTGCTGCCACACTTCTCCCCCAGCAGTGCCACACTCCAGCTGCCCGCTTCCACTTAGCATTTGGCAACCCAGCAATCTGCCTTCTCTTTCTTCGCCTCTGCTGACTCTGGCTCCTGCCCCCCTTGAGGCTCTTGTAGTGCTGAGGGCAGAGAAAAGAAACAGTGCACTCAGTGTGTTAAAAAACAGCCAAGAAATAGAGGTGGGTACACATGGGTGCCATTTCTCAGCTGGCTTTTCACAGACTCAGTGCACTGTTTGTTTCTTCTGCTGCCAGCACTACAAGAGCAAGGGGTAGGGGCAGGAGCTGAAGCTGTAGGTGGTGCTAGTAGCATTGCATGTTGATGGAGGAGGATAAGGTAGTGGGCGCTGCTGGTAGGATGGCACTGTGGTGGCAGCTCTGTGGTGGCAGTGGTGGCCCTTGCTGCCACCATCCAAAAATAAAATGTAATTATTATTTTTATGGCACCTAATAGTTTGCAAGTTCAAACACTTTTTAACTAACCACAATGACAGATAAGTGGGCAGGAGGAGGTCTTCAGGCACACAAGCATGAGTTTCATTTGAATGTGACGTCTTGGAAATGAACTGAGCAATTTCCTTTATCTTTAAAGCCCTAAATGACTTGGGAACCAGTAAGGGCCCCTTAAGGATCACCTGCTCTCAGTTGTATCTGCCAAACTGACTAGGTTAGCTGAGAGGGCTCTGCTCTGCATGTCAATAACTGCTGAAGCTTGGTTGTCAAGCATGTGGGACTGGGCCTTCTTGGTGATTATCCCCAGGCTGTGAAACCCACTCTCTAGTAAGAACTGTATGGCTCCTTCACATCAAATCTTTTGGCAGAGACTGAAGACTGCCTTTTTCAATCAGCCTTTGACCAGTGAGTAGTTGTGCCCTGACTAGGGATGTGCACGGAACCAGTTCAGAGAACCAATGGGTCCACCGGTTTGACAGCAGGGGGTGTCTTGCTTTAAGTGTGGGGGAGGGTGCACTTATCCCTCCCACCGGCATCTGTTGTTTGAATAGCCTATTGGGGCAGCAGCATACCTCCCTGCCGCCCCATTGCCCCCATTTTCTGGATATGACCAGAAGTTGCTGACACACCTTCTCTGGTCATATCCAGAAAACGGAGGTAACGGGGCGGCAGGGAGATACACCGCCGCCCTGATGGGCTTTTCAAACAACGGAAGCTGGTGGGGAGAAAGTGGCAAGAGGGGTAAGTGCACCCTCCCCCGCTCTTAAAGCACCACCCCTGCCGCCTTCGAGCCTCCCCGCTGCGGTTTCGTGCACATCCCTAGCCCTGACTTCCTTTTAGTTCATTTTGTAGCTCTGTGCGTATGTTTGCCATTATAGTTATATTTTAATGGTATATTTGTTTTAACTAGTTTCTTTTAAAAAAAAAATCTTCACCACCCTGCAATCCCAGGATGATGAGACTTATATGTAACCAGGGTGTTTAGCTCTAGCCAGTGCACCTGGTTTCTTAAAAAAGAAAAGAAAAGGGTGGGGGACAGAGGGAGGGGACTATAACAAAAAAACCACACACCAATGTTTGGAATGTTCAGGAGAGGAAAGGGGGAAATGGTGGAAGTCAGTTGAGAAGTCAATGGTCACTCAGGAGAGGAGGGAGAACTATAAGGAGAAGGGAAAAGAAGAAGAGAAGAGAGAGAAGAACAGGAGAAGACAGAAAGAAACAAGGAGAAAATGGAACGGAGTGTAGCAAGCATCTGGGCCTCACCGCAACAGTTTCACATTATTATTTTTTTAGAAGAGATGAATCTTCATGACATCATGCATATGTCCTAAGTCAAGTATTTTAAACTGACAGTAGAAAAACTTGGTTTGAATTTACATTTTCCTGACCATTCCCCTATTTCCTCTTATTAATACCTTGAGGTCATTCACACAATCGAAAACTGTGTTCTACCTGGGTTTGGGAAATGTGTGTACTTGCAATTTTTGATTGTGTGGAAGCAAGGTTAGAGGAAAACCTGGGTAGAAGTGATTGTGTGGAAGCAGGTTAGGAGAAAAAGCTACCCAGGTTCTACACGCATTTCCCAAACCTAGGTAGAACACAGTTTTCGACTGTGTGAATGACCTTGTATGTTTTCTCTGATGTAATACATTGATTAGTAAATATATTTATTATTTATGCTATTGTTTGTATTTAGTTCGTTGTATAGGAACCAGGGAAAATTAAATACAGGCTGGGCCTGGAATAATTATTACTCCCTACCCACAGGGGGGGGAAAAACCTCAGGACCCCCTCAATTAGGGAATAATCCCCTAAGGGCTACATATATAAATGTGAATAGATTTTCCTAGCTGAGGTGAGAGAATAGTTCACATTGCCAATCCAATCCATTTTGAACTTGGTGAAACTCGCTTACCACTAGCACATACTGTATTTCCATTCTCTGTTAATAGCCTGGCATGCTGAGCTGATGCCAATGAAAAAATGGAGAGAAAGGGCTCTATTGAATCCTGTGCACTACATGCAAGTGCTGCATCTATACTAGGATGGATCATGCCCCCATTTTGGGAGTTAATAAATAGTTTGGTCTATCCAACACTGAGCACAAAAGTCCAGCTAGTTAGGAACTATGAAGCCCCACTAATTTCAGTGGGAAATGTTTACGCATGTGGTTAACTCTGCCACCGGAATTAATGTGACTGTGATGTGGTATTTTGACCAGACTAAATCTCAAGAATATGGTAGCTTTGAATTTCATTGGTATGTGTATGGAAGCATTTCCAGAAGCCAACTTAAAGCAACTAATGTGTAGGAATTTTTTGGATCATAAATAATCTTTTTCTTCAATTCTATGACAAAAGGACCAAAAGAAATAGTAAATTGTCCATCATCTGGCATGACTCACTCAGCAGAAGAAGAAATAAAAACTACTGTCACATTCAGCATCAAATCTCATTGAAACCCTGGTGATCACTTCCAAATAACTTGACAACTCTGATCAGCTTTTTGCATAAAAACCATGATAATCTCTTATTCTGATGACCACACTAATTTGGAGCTTAGATTCCCCAGGATCTGAATAATAATGTTTAATTAATAGTAACTGAAAGGAAGAAATAATGACACTAATCATGCAAAATAGGATAAAATGCAGCATTAGATGAGTGATATATGGCATCAGAAAGACATAAATTTTATTCTGACATCTTTTTCTCTGTCTCATTCCCTCCCTCTCGTTCAGGAGCAATACAAATTTGTATGCTGTAGTTCTAGATTTACACATGGGCCACATTCACATGTAACATGGAACTGAGGGTCCAATGGACCTGCAGTGCCACCCACCACCCACCCTTGATGTGCTAACCTGTCCGTGTTCAGATGTAATCACCAGGACCAAAACTTCAGTCAGAAAGACTGCAAAGAGGAGGGGGACCTGGCTGCACGGGTGGGGGTACTGGCTGCCAGGTTTCCTCCTTTGCATGATGGACAGTTGTGTCAGCCAATTGGAACAGAGAGAGGAAGGAGCTTCCTTCCCCCAACTCCATTCTTGGAGAAGGCTGCCTCCAGTTCAGTCTTTGGATGTAATGACTCCGAACTCAAACCTCAGGTAGGAGCAGTGAAACTCCCTACAACCCAAGGGCTCAAATTGGAGTTTGGGAAGGGAAACCTTGGATCACTTTTTCAATGTGACAGAGGTTCCATGCATTTGGATGTACAAGAAATCCAACCTCTGCCCCATTTAACTCTGATTTCCCATTACGTGCAAATTCATTGAGTGAATGAGGTTGCTGAACCCTTCTTTTGAGAAATGTTAGTCATCATAACCCTTCAGGTATCCATTGAAATTCCTCACATATTTCATCTGAGGACAAAACTTGAAATTTTCTTCCAATTTTTATTTAGGCTAAATTTAGTAGCAACTGTTACAGAACAACATTGCCCAAGAAATGTACAATCCCTAAATATGTTTAACCTTTTTTCTTTTCTTCTATATCTCATTCTATCTTTAGCTCTCCTGAAAACTCTTCAGATATTTTGCTTGTCATTTGCTTTCAACTTTCAATGGAGGCAAAATCTGTCAACAACCCAATAATGTATGAAATGTTCTGAGACATCTAACTAACCCAGTGAAACATCTTTTCTTCAGGTGTTATATCTAAGTTTCCCCAGATTTGGAGCTCTAAATTTAGCTTTGGGTGAAAATCCAATGGTAACCATAATTGGGGGAAAAATAAACTGTAATCAGAAGGAAATCAAACAGCAACAAAAAGTATTAAAGAATGCGCCTTACTATGACTGAGGATAAGTCTTTAAAAAAACACACCTGAGAAAGTCAGAAAAGCAACAAGGGAAGGCATCCAATGGAAGGTGAAATCTATAATGGTAGCCCCATTACTTAATGAAAACTGAAAAGGGCATAGGAATTATGAAGGTGTTTTTGCTTCAGACTTTCATCCTGTACTAAAAGGTGCATTGTGAATAGATCATTAACATAATTAGTATTGACAGGAAAGGAGAAGGATTGAAAGCCAATAAGAAGAAGAATAGGTTAAAGCTTGGTGAAGTCATTCATTAAAGTGATCAGCACTTTGCCTTCAGCTAAAGAAAAATAAGCTGCTTATAGTTACACATGGACTTCTGCCCTTTACACCAGGCCTGCACAACTTGTGACCAATCAACCAACTGAGCATAGCCCACAACCCATTATTATGACTCACTAGGGACATGGTAAAACTTCAGTTTATGCTGTCTGCTTTAGATTACAAAGCAAGGAAATTGTAAAACACCTCCCAGTCCCCAAGCATGGGACTGAATTCAGGTTGGTAGGCTAAATGCAGATTGTTCGGTCACTAACTGTCCAGCCTGTTCTACACATATATTTTCCCTCTCAGTTTGTGGTTGTCTGTGAGCGGTTCCCTCTCAGTGAGCGGTTTTCCCTCTGCCTCTGGGTACCAGTTGCGGGGGAGTAACAGCAGGAGAGAGGGCATGCCCTCAACTCCTGCCTGTGGCTTCCAGCAGCATCTGGTGGGCCACTGTGCGAAATGGGATGCTGGACTAGATGGGCCTCGGGCCTGATCAAGCAGCACTGTTCTTATGTTCTTATGGTATGCAGAAGTTTTATGAAGAACCAACCATGGCACCATCTGACATTTCAGTACAGGAATGGGCAAAGAGAGCTGATTCACAGTAAGGCCTAGTCTGGACATGTACAAGATTAAATTGAGGGAAAGCAGCATATTTTAAGAGCCTTTGTTGTGATTACTTTTGCATACTTCATAATAACCAGTGCTGTAAGATCTCCTGAGAATAATCACACTCTGGGTCAAACTACACATTTTTATATTAAATGAATCAGAATAGCTCTGTCTTTTTTAAAAAACACCAGCTGCAGGGGCCCCCAATCCAGATCTGAACTGTGTGGCAAAGGGCTAACTCTCTCTCTGCTGTGACCCAGTCTGAATTGGGCCTCCCAGGGCTATTTGCCCTGGAAGGGAAGTGTAATTAGCAATAGAGTCAGCTTCCCTCCTGCAGCAAATGACACTGTGTGTGTGGTGGTAAGGGCAACTGTAGGGAGAAAGAGTTAGCCCCACTCCCTACCTGATACAATCTTGATTCAGATCCCACTTCCCTGCAGATTTTTTTTAAAAACTCAAAAGATAGAGGTACAGTTATGTTCTAACCTCACACATGTAGTTTTGTTGCCATGTCCACCTATTCCATTGCACCCCAGTGGACCCCTAGACTAAATCTTGGCTCTCTGCAATGATTTTTATACTACTGTTTCTAGTAATGAGGCCTCTGCCTGAGTGCCTTCCTCTGACTCAAGGAAAGGAAAACAGTCATTCTGGCCAGCTGGTTTTTTGTTGGTTTGTTTGTTTTTGTTTTTGAGTGCCCCCAGGTCAGTAGTGCTACTGAAAAAGGACTAAGAGATACCACTCTGATAGTCATAGCCCCAGAGCATACACAGAGAGCCCCAGAATTATTATTTATTTATTATTTATTTAAAATATTTATTCCCCACCCCTCCAGTATACTACAGCTCAGCGCAGCGCACAACAATAAAATAGATACAATGTAAAATAAATGTAATAAAATTAACCAAATTAAGTAAACAGGTTAAAAGTCAGGCTAAAAACCACAATCAGTATTAAGTTTCAAATTAAAAGTTATTTTAAAATCTAAAAATTGAGAGTTACAAACACAGAAAACTAAAGAACCTAACATATATAACCAAAGATTATATTACAGACCAGACAAAGCTTTGGATCACTGAAATTGAAATTCAGTTCCCCCCTCCAAAGAGTGGACATTCGGATAAGCCAAGGAACTAAGGGCATCTCCCTTCTATAGAGAAGATTTTTAGATGCAATCAAGTGAGTCATGCTAAAAATCAGTGTCTCCATTCCCCTTCCAGATTACCTCCCTAGGTAGATGCCTATTCAGGACACCTATTCGGCCTTTTGTTTTAAGAGGAATGTCTAAAAGAACACCTTTAGGAGTCTCCTCGCCCCCCCCCTTGCAAAAAACAAGAAGTTCATCAACATTGGGATCAGAATTCTAGAAAGTGCTAAGCCTAGCTGAGGAACACAAACCCTGCTCTTAGGCTTAGCACATCATTTCTGTATTTGTGGTAAACTCAAGTTCAGCATTGGTTCAGCCTTCAGTATTGGGTTAGCCTGGACCACTAACCCCCATTTGGATGTGCCTTGCTGTTCCAATGGATTGAGGTTGCCCTTCTCTAGCTAACCTAACCATCCACCCACTGAAAACCCAGGGAGAGAGTGTATTTTGTGGAGATCTCAAGCCAAGAATCTCTGAACTGATAAACACTATTCTAAAATCACTAATTTCAGACCCCTCAGTTCTTTGAAAACCAAGAACTTAGTTGCCCAGGGATTCCGCTTGCTAGGCCAATGTCCCATTTCATCACTCCAGGCCAAGTCAAAGGGGCTAGGCAGGTAGCTATAGAACCCCTCCCCCCATTTTATAGTGCCCACAACTATATCCCCTGTCCCTCAGCACTAACCTGTGAATGTGTGTTATTAATTATTTTATTATTATTTCTTGTTTACGCAGTCAAACAGGTGTTATTGACTGGTTTGCTTTATCCAGACATTGGACCAGGTCTCACGATTCATGAGACCCGGTTTTGGGAAGTGAGCGAGAAGAGCGGGCTAAGCCTGCTCTCCCTGCTCATGAGTGGGGAAGGAGCCCTGGGCAGCCAGATCGGCTGCCCACATGATGGCCAGCTCCGAGATGGAGCCGGCAGGGGCTGGGGAGCTCAGGGGCCTCACGGCCCCCAGAAGCTCCAATATGCCCGAGCTGGGAGGCTGCTTTTAAGCCTCCCGCCCGGGGGTCTACTCATGAGTATCCATGCCGCAGAGCTGCGCCGCAGGTACTCATGAACAGATAGCCCGGGTTTGCGGAGCACTCGCTGCGCAAACACGGGCTAAGGGGTGGGCTACATGAGCGGGTTAGCCGCTTCAGTACCACCGGGCTCGGCTGCGAACCTGGTGGTTCTTACAATCTCAAATAACGGGCTAGGATTTTCCTAGCCCGATTTTTGTGATTGTAAGAATAGCCCCACTAAGTCCTTCCCAAGGACCTGGGATGGCTGAATTTTATCATCAATACTGTTGGTTATTATAGATATCGTTGCAAAATATAGGCTGTTCCCAGTAAAGCTGCTTTTTGTAATTGGCTGATGGTGATTTCTGTGGCCCCTATGGTGTTGAGGTGCTCTTCAAGGTCTTTTCGAACTGCACCCAGGGCGCCAATTACCACTGGGACTATTTTGGTCTTCTTCTGCCACAGCCTTTCAATTTCAATTTGTAGATCTTTGTATTTGGTGATTTTTTCTATTTCTTTTTCTTCTATTCTGCTATCCCCTGGTATTGCTATGTCGATTATTTTGACTTGTTTTTCTTTCTTCTCGACTACAGTTATATCTGGTCCACATTACGTGGTCCACTGTTTCATCTGCTTCTTTACAAAGGCGGCACTTACTGTTTGTTGTTGACTTTTCTACTTTTGATCTTATTGCATTTGTTCTTCATGCCTGCTCTTGTGCAGCCAGTATTACACCCTCTGTTTCTTTCTTCAAGTTGCAATTCATAAGCCATTGCCAGGTCTTGGTGATGTCTGATTTTCCACTTATAATGCGCAAATATTGACCATGCAGGGGCTTATTTTTCCATTTTTCTGCTCGGTTCTTGACTTGTTCTTTCTTGTAGGCCTGCTTTGTTTCATTGGTGTTGAATAGTTTCTCCTTATTGACCATTTGAAGTGCATCTTCTTTACTGTCATTTACATATTCTGCAAGGCCTCTTTTCTCCTCCTCTACTGTTTGATGGACTTGCAGCATTCCTCTTCCACCTGAGCTGCGAGGGAGGTATAGCCTATCGACATCACTGCGGGGGTGCAGAGCATGATTGATGGTCATGATTTTCCTGGTCTTATGATCTAGCGTCTCTAGCTCTGCCTGGGTCCAGTCTATTATTCCTGCAGTGTATCTGATAACAGGCATAGCCCAGGTGTTTATGGCATGTATGGTGTTCTCACCATTGAGTTTGGACTCTAGGATTTTTCTAGCTCTCCTGATGTATTGACTTCCAATTTTTCTTTTAACTTCAGTATGTGCAATGTTATCAGCCTGGAGAATGCCCAAGTATTTGTAATGTTCTTTCTCTTCCAGGTTCTTGATATTGCTTCCATTGGGCAGTTCTATTCCTTCTGTTTTTCTTATTTTTCCCTCTGTTCATTATTAATGCAGCACACCTGTCTAGTCCAAACTCCATTGCTATATTGCTACTGAATATACAGACAGTGTTTAGCAGTGATTCGATTTCTGCCTGGGACTTTCCATACAACTTCAGATCATCCATGTACAGCAGATGGTTGATTTGACTTGATTTTTTAGATGTTTGGTATCTGAGGCCTGTTTTGTTTAGTATTTGTGAAAGTGGGGTCATGGCGATTACAGAGAGGATAGTGAGTCCCCTTGGAAAATACCTCTTCTAATGCTAACCATATACATATATTATTCGGAGAGGGCTATGGTTTCACTGTAATCCCAAAGGACATTCTGTTTGTGGAAAAGAGAGGATCTTGCTCTTGGTTTATGTAAAGCTTTACATTTTCTAGTATACATTTGTTGCAAGTATCTTTCTAATCATTTGCATTTTTCATATTTTAATGTGTCTGTTTTTCTAAAAAGCATTTTCAAGCCTAATTTCGTGCCAGCTCTTATTCAGAATCTATTTTCAACACCAATATAAGACCTCTGGGATATATAAAGTAATAATGAAGAAGAGATCATGTGCAGAGTGCCTTTTCATCTCCCTTCAAATAACCCTCCCATCTGTGTGCAGCCTCCCAAGTTTCTGGAGTTAATAAAAATAATTTTGAGCACTATGTAGAAGTTGGCATTTTATTATTGTGACTGGTGAACAAGAAAAATGAAAAATATGAACTTTTTATTATCTAATTTTAGCTATGTCTTTGTAATATAACTTATGACAGGTAGGAGGAATACAGGAATAACACCACAAATGTTATTTGGCTTAATTACTCTATAAATTTCAAGTTTATCTGATTATAACCAAAGTTTAATAAAACAACAGGTCACAAAATTACTTTTAACATATCCTCAGGGATTGTTTCTAAAATTAGGTGTAATGAACAGTAGATTTCTAGACGTCTAACCATGGGCTGGATACCAAATGACAAGTTTGTTGGTATATAAAGGCATTTTGCACTTGCAAGGGTTTTATTATTAGATTTAGAATAGAAAACCAACTGGACATTTTAAGAGTCTTCAGCTCACATGGAGATGGCCCTGATACCCCCTTTCATGAGCAGCCATGCTTACAATGGCCAAATGTTTGTGGCAGTAGCACACTGCTTGTCACCCAGGGTCTGGGTTATAGAATCTTCCTACCTTGTCTCATCCCCTGAGCTGGAGGCAGTAAATGAGACACAGATGTGGTTCATTCTCCCTCACCTATCACCACCCCAGCTGCCTTGCTGTCTCCTGGCTTGCTCTGCTGCAGTGTTAACCCAAGGCACGTGGAATGGTGTTCACCAGGTTGGGGACAGCAGTCTCCAACCTGGTGAATACCTACCCACATGCCTTGGCTAACACTACAGTGAGGTGAGCCAGAAAAGAGTAGGGTGAGTTAAGTGAGAATGAACCACAACTGCTGCTCATTTATTGCCCCCATCCCAGTCTTGCCCATACCATCTACCTGTGCTTGGTCTAATGCTGAAGCAAAAATTGTCAAGTTAGAAAACAGGTGGTGAGGAATGAGTGAAATTCAGGCTGTGAAATGAGTCTAAATTGGGGTTCCCCCCCCCAAAAAAATCAGGGAATTTACTGGTGGTAGTAACAGTGGTGCTAACTGTGGCAGAGCTACTGCAGAGCTTCTCTCAATAGCTACTTCCTGGCAGTCACAATTTTGTCTTAGAATGCCCAAGACATAGAATCCAGAACATTCTTGCTAAAATGATGGCTGCTAGTGGGAGCACATTTATTTCCCAGATTTCCCCAGAATGATGTTAAGTCTAGGGCATTCATTGGGAGAATGGCAGCCCTAAGGAGGAATTGCTAGAGGAGCTCTACCACTACCACTATGTAAATAAAATAAATACAAGAAAATCTATGCCACTGTGACATCATCAGTCACTAGTAGTGATGAGTGATTTGAGGTGCCATTTTCCCCTCATGTAGGCACAGAAAAGTCCCCTTTAAATTTGAGACACCTGCAAGAGTAAATAGGTGGGGTGGAGCTGTAGTTTAGCAGTAGAGGATTGGCTCTGCATGCAGAAAATCTGTTTTTCAGTCCCTTGCAACTCAAGGTCAGGCTGGGAAAGACTCCTGTCTGAAATCCTGGAGAACTGCTGCTCGGCTGAGTAGACAATACTAAGAGCATAAGAACATAAGAACAGCCCTGCTGGATCAGGCCCAAGGCCCATCTAGTCCAGCATGGTGTTTCACATAGTGGCCCACCAGATGCCATTGGAAGCCATGGGCAGGAGTTGAGGACATGCCCTCTCTCCTGTTGTTACTCCCCTGCAATACTGAGCTAAATGGACCAATGATCTTTCTTGGAATAGTGCCGATTTTTCTGTACCTGTGACTGAAGCCTTTGAACATTTTCAAATGCAAAGATTAAATAATCATTGAGCCTCTTTCATGCTATTTATGTTAAATTGGAAGAGGAAGCTGAATTGAGGCATCTATAATGCAAATAAACCTGTAGGTCAACTAATTATTAATTTCTAGACTATTTATATACTGCTTTTCAACCCCCCCCAAAAAAAAATTCTCAGTGGCAGTAGCATGGCAAAAGGTATTAGAAAATGATTCCTGCCAAAAGTGTTCACAATATGAAACCAAACAAAACAATCCACAATGGAGATATCAATAAAAGCTCCTGGAGACAAAGATGCTGGGCTGAATATGGGTAGTTGCTTTCCCACTACTGAATATAAGAGATCCCCCACTTTAAAAGTTATGAACTAAATACGGACAGTTGCTCTCCCACTACTGAATATAACAGATCCCCCACTTTAAAAGTTATGAACTGTTAAAACATAGGGCTGAAGAGAGAAGGAATTACAGGATGCAGGATCTACCATGGAGAGAACCTCAGTCTTACAGAAGTAATAAGGAACATGGAAAATGGGAAGTCCTAAAGAACCAGGGAAAAACAAATCTGATTATAATGGGAAACAAAACTCAAATTGGCAAGTCATGGGAAACAGGAGAAGGAATAATTTTAACAAGGATGGGGAAAAACAAAGCCAACCGACTGATGGGAGGTCATCAGATTGTTGGGATATGCAAAACATTTGATCAAATTGATCTGAATTTGCATCGAATTTGAATCAATTTGACTCAAAACTGCTTGAACAGAATGGGATTTAGTTGAATCGATTTGAACTTGCCTGAATTCAAATTAGATATTAATTTGAATCGGTTTGAACAAATCCCATTCTGTGCAAGCAGTTTTGAGTAGAATCGATTCAAATTCAATTCAGATTCAAATCAATTGGGTCATTTTTATATATTTTTGGTACATCTCTATCAAATTATTTCAGCATATTGGCCAATATAGAGGTCGCAGTACAAGAAGAGGTGGTGTGCACCAATGAACCTCTTGATGGACTGAACCAAATGGTATCCAATAAGAATAAAGTGCATTAAGTCCAGAAATACCGCAAGAAAGCAAATGGGATGGAGGGCTAACACAGGGACCAGAAATATAAATATCATAGAGTAATTAAGTATTAACAGAATGTTGCTTAATGTAAATTAGAGTAATGAAGATTACTCTTACTTTAAAGAACTTAAAGAGAGAGAGTAAATTCAGACAGTTTGTCAAAATCCAGTAAATATGGAGAAAAATGAAAGAACTGAGAATAAACATACATACTAGATATCTTGAGAAACTTTCTTTGGATTAGCAACTACATAATACTGAGAAACTCTTTTGGCAGGAGGAAGAGAGAAAGTCAAATGATGATGAATGCTGTCCAGAAGAATTGGACAATCAGATGGGTTGTATAGAGATAGATAAAGTGGAGAAGAAACAACAATCACCTAAGTCACAAAACTGAAAACAATTGCCCATGGACAGAGATCATTCAAAATATGATAGGAAAAGACCTAGGACTGAATCTCAGGGAGCAAAAGAGACAATGAAGGTTGAACAACCAGAAAGTGATAAAGAGAGACCACCAGATGAAAAGAGCGAAGATGTCATTCTGACTGCCTTCTGCTTTTTAATTGAAGGGGAGGGGGTTCAAATCCATAGGCCTGCACTCAGCAAAACATGCAGGGGGCAGAATCAATAATTCCAGACAAAGGACAGAAAGAATAGGTATAAAGATAGATTGATATGGACAAGGATAAACAGTTTCCATGTCAGAATTTGGAAAGAAACAGCAAAGCTATTCTTGGGATTGTATCTTATTTTATACTAGTATTTTTAAGCCCTATAATAATGGGCGCTAGCCTTTTATTTCCCCCTTTAAGTGTTTCTCATTTATTGTCTTTTTTTAGTGTTTTTTTTTTTAACCTGTCACCCCTCTCCCGGCAGAGGCACCTCGCTCGAGGAGTAGGTGGAGGAGGAGGAGGAAGGAACAATTTTTGCCCAAGAGGCGCAGAGAGAAGGAAGCAACCTTTTCTGCTCAGACAGCGTGGCGTGGCTGGCGGGAGGGCAGGCACAACAATCGCCCCACACTCTTCCTGGTTTGGGCTCCAAGAGCAGCAGCACCGCCGCACGCTTCGTTGCCCCACCAACCGTGCACGCATCTACACCCACACACCCCTGCACTCCGCCCAGCGCCGCCACTGCCCGGTGCCCTCTCGGATGCAGCCTAGCCAGGTTGCTAACGCAGTCCACAGCACGCCAAGGTGATCACTTCCTGGATTTGTCCTCCCTCCATTACTCCAACCCAGCGCCAGTGCCGCCCCCGGGAAGAGCGAGCGAGCAGTGTGTGCAGCTCTTTCCCTGCTCGCGCCTTCCCTCTCCCCAGCCGTCCCACGTCGCCCCCTTACCGGCGCGGATGAGCAGATCGAGCTGGTTCGTGGAGCCCTCATGCAGGGAAGTTGCTGGGAGGGAGGGAGGGCGGTTGGCGGCGACAGCCGCGGGGGCATTTTCATGGGCCGTTTTGGCCCTTAAACGTGGCGGGGGGGTTGGAGCAAATTACAGCTGGGAGGGCGGGCGGCCGGTTGGCGGCGGCGGCATTTACATGGGCCGTTTTGGCCCTCAATCTAAAAGAACTCGGTCTGTCCCTTACTTTTGAAAAAAATGGCTGCCCGTATCTGGGCAGCCGTATCTTTTTTGGCAGTACTGAGAATGCGCTCCGCGCATGCTCAGAACTGCCGAAAAAGACACGGGCAGCACGGCCGAACACTCTAGCCTTTTATGATATAGGATTATCTTCCTCTCCATCTTTTTTGGGAAATCTGGTCAATCCAATTTGGAAAGGACAATCACTGGACACCACTTTCAAGTTGCCTGTTGTTTACATTTTCAAACACACCTGTTTTGTAATTCATGAATAATTTCAGTCTGGCAACCTGGAATTGCAGAGGCTTTAATGATAGAATCAAATAGGATGTGGCAATTTTACAGATTTAAATTTTACAGAATTAATGAACTCCCATTAGATATCTAGGCTCTGCACATGATTGGTGTGTAGAACCTAATAGGGTTCTGCAGGGAGAGTGGATCAAAGGGCTAGCTGATCAGGGGGCTAGCCCGGGGTGGTCAGATCAACCACCCACATGATTACCGGCTCCATCATGGAGCTGGTTGGGGCTGTGTGGATCAGGGGCCACCTGGCCCCCAGAAGTCCCAGAATGCCCCACACGAGTGTGAGGGGCATTCAGGGGAGACCCATGACACTGGGAGGCTTGTTTTAGCCTCCCAGTTGGGGGTCTCCCCATGACTCTCCATGGTGCGGAACTGCACCATGGCAACTGAACGACTTGTTTCTTCAGCGAGATGTAGGAGGATAAAGTTAACTCAAAAAAATATTCTTGGAAGGAATTGACGCTTTGGGGCTCTGATGAAGAATGTTCGAAATGGGCTGGATAATTTCCCGGGTTAGCCCATCAGTTTTTGTTTCAGACAGATACTCCTGCACAGATCTGCTGATCAGAATTTGCAGCTCAGATTTCTGCATTTAGAATTCCTGCAATTTTTTCTACAAGCAACAAGATTTCTCTACACCACTTGATCATCTGGATTTTAAGGACATACGTCATTCTGTACCATTGGCACTAATTGTGCTTTTTGTGCTTATTTAGCTATGATTGATGTGATCCATATATCATGATCTTTTGAAGTTATGTCACTGTGTACATTCAAATAATAATGGATATTTTCACAATACTGTAGTTCTTTGAGTTTTGCTATATTAATACATATGGTTAGTTTGTCTCATGGATAAGAGTTGTGAATGTGGTGTACAGTTTGGAAGTGTTACCATTGTCATTAGTAACCATTGATTCATTGTCTGAACCACAAGACTTGCCTGGGATCCCTTAGCCTGCTTTTGAGGGGTCGTGAGAACAGCCTCATTGTTTTGAGACAAAATTCCTAAAGAGTTTAGAGCCCAAGGAGGACGCATAGAAAGAAATGTTATCAGGACCCATAACTAGTGAAGAAATCCTGACAGCTCTTGGAGACGCTAAACCAACACCAGTCCCTGGCCTGGATAGGCTGGGATACTTCTACAAGTCATTTAAGAATGTGCTGGTTAATTCAGGTTAGTTAGTGTATACTCAAGCTATATGGGGGGAAAGAGGACATTTGACAACATTCAGGTCTCTTGCATCTCTGGGAAATGCATTGAACACTGTATGATCAAGTGTATGTTACTGCAGAAGGTAACCCATGGAAAGTGCCAGAAGCTCAGAGATGCAAGAGACCGGAATGTTAGAGAAAGACCGAACATTCAGTTGAAACCTTCAAGCACGGGATGACAGAATGTCCCCTTTCAAAAGCAATATGGAAGAAAGTTGCGAAAGTGTTTGACTGACCTGAGATTCAAGAACAACATTGGGAAGAGGTTTGTTTTGGGAAAGACCGTACCAAATAGTTAAAGGGCCCTAAGTGTAGGCAGGGGAAGGACAGCAGATGGAAGACACCTTGGTCTATGATTAGAATTATAAACCTTTTTGTACTATGGGCTATATTATTTCAGATGGTTAAGGAAAAGGACTGCAGGGAAATAAATAGTGAAAATGAAAAGTTTGGTACTAAGAGCTCAGTAATGGTTATATTTAAGAAGGTCAAAGTGTTGGCAGGGTTTGAAAAAGAAAACATGTTTTATTACAGAAGGGTATACTGATGGAAAGGGATGGATGGGATCCCTCCACCCATCACTTTAAAGAATGCAGGTGTTTAGTGGGACAAATTCACCAAGTTGGTTTAAATTATTTCTTTCTGTTTTAATGTATAATTAAAATTTTGCATTAACTTTTAATGCAAAATAATATGTTATCTATGAAAGAAAGAAAAATAAAAGTATATTAAGGGTTCTTGCAGTCAAAATCGGAAATACGTGTCAATTTCTTACATGTCAAAATGGAATTATAATTCTTATAAATTGTGTAATTTGTAACTCATTATTATGTAGAACATTGTATTGTATTGCTGACTGTTTTGCCCTAATGAAAGTCTAAAAGTCACTTTAAAAGGTGCCTCTTTACTCAGTTCAAAGGGGAATGATTTTACATTCATGTTTTTGAGTGGATGGTATAGAAATAGAATAAATGAATGATTGCAGAAACACTTTAAGTTTCATGTATGAATACATCCCTTTCTGTTCTTTTTAACTGACCCCTTCTTATTTTACTACAGTGTAGATGGAACTAGTTTATCTACAGGGAAAACAGTGCCTTAGTACATGTAGCTGGATTTGCTTAAACAGGGGGCCCTCATTATCTATGGTCCTGGCACCCGCAGTTCCTCATATCCACGGTCAGGCTAAAAAGACCTGACCTTGTTATCCATAGCTTTAAAAATTGGTAAAAATTTCCTTTCCGCAGTTCCTGGGTGGCCCCAAGACTTAGGATGTCATTTCTGGCCTCCATTTTGCTACATGGAAAATCAAAGGGATTGGGCAGATGGTGGGGGGGGGCATTGCTGGAGTACTGGAGACCTGGAAAGCATGGTACAATGCTGTATTGCTCTTATTTCTGCCACCTCCCCACTTTTTAGCCCTTTTCTAACCTCGAGGAACCTAACCCCCCAATTCCCATTGACTCAAGGAGGCTATTCACACACACAGTGGAAACCGGGCTAAGGGAGTCCAGCGCAGTTCCCACCACCCGTGTGAACTGGTGGGAGCCATGGAGCTTCTGCTGGCAAGCCCACTTAATTCCGCTCCCCTCAAGCGCTCTGCTAATCCCATTGTTTTGGTCATGTGCTGCCACAGCACGGCTTTGCAGCATGGTGACTCATGAGGAGACCCCGATGGAGAGGCTACAACAGGTCTCCTGACTTTGGAGGGCTCTCCCGAATTTCCTGTGCAGTCACATGGGGCATTCTGGTACTGATTCCTGCCACCCCAACTGGCTCTGTGACGGAAAGGGGAATTTTGTGGGCGGCCGATCTAGCTGCCCAGGGCAAGCTGCCTGCTCAGTCATTCATTCGATTTGTATACCGCCCTTCCAAAAATGGCCCAGGGTGGTTTACACAGAGAAATAATAAATAAATAAGATGGATCCCTGTCCCCAAAGGGCTCACAATCTAAAAAGAAGCATGATAAACACCAGCAACAGTCACTGGAGGTCACTGCTCAAGTGCAGGAAGAGTGGGTCCAGCCCATTCTCCCCACAGACCTCCTTATGGCACTTCACACTGCTTGTGTGAAGTGCCTCAAAGTCTTTTTATTTCCAATTTTGTTATCTGCAGTTGTAGGCCAGAATGGAACCCTGATGGATAATGAGATACATGTATGCCCAAGTACATGTAACATTACTCGTTAAACTTGCATTTCCTTTTTCTGTTTTTTTTCTAGGCCCCCCCTCCCCTCCTCTCTCTTATTTTTGTCTCCCACATTATCCAAATGTGGCATCCTACCAAATGTGTTACCCACCTTGAATTCCCTAAGCTGCTACAGCTACCCAGAAGCATCAGGGTAGCAAATTGAACAGTTGACAGCCCATAGCAGCTTAGGTTTATGATTTTTTGACAGGAAAATTGCATGGAGAAAAAGGGTGTAAGTTGAAACACCCTCTATCCCATGCTGTGGTCCCAGTCCAAACTGGACTCCCAGCAGCTGCTATCTTAACATTGTTTTAAAAGCCAAACTAGACTAAGGCCACATTCGCATGTAATGTGGAACTGCAGTTGAATAGGCCTGCAGTTCCACAAACATTACATCTGAATGTGGGGAACTGCAGTTGGGCGCAGTAACAAAACCGATGGTTCAGGATTGGGACTCCAGGCTGCTGGCCCTGGAACTAGTGTTGAGGGAGGAAGCTCTTCCCTCAGCTCCAGCCTCATTTGCTGTGTGGGCTGTTCTTCTGCCAAGAAAGAAGCCCACACAACCAACTCCCTGAACTGTCTTCAGTCTCACTGACTGCAGAGAAGCAGCTCTCCTGAATGTCTGAATTCAGATGGAAGAACAGGGGGTGGGGGTGCGGAACCGACAGTCCACTGGACCTGCAGTTTCATGTTACATGTGAATGTGGCCAATGGCACATTTAATTTCACATTTAGTTTAGCCTTCAACTGTACATGAAGACTTCTGTAGAAACCTTAGAAATGCCTTGGGGAAGAAATGGTATACACAGTGTTATAAACAGGAATAATAAGTCTCCTTCTGTGAAATCCCCCCCCATAATTTTTGGGGGTGCTAAAATGGGAATAAAAAGTGTCCCTCTGTGAGATCCCCCCCTAATGTTGTGGGGTTCTTCCTCCCCCCACCCTTTTAAAGTAAATTGCTTGGTTTGCCACACTATGTAAGACAAAGTTCTCCTTGAGAAAGGCATCTGGTAAATCTCTTTTCTACAATATAGACTTCAGTTGATCCCTAGCTCAGCAGATGAAATCTGGAACACTAAAATGCTTTGCTTCCTAAGGGAATGACAAATCTGGTCTGAGAATAGAGACAGACCTGCCAGCATAAAGCAAGCCTTGTGGAAATCACATGGACCAACTCTGTGGACAGACAGTCCAAATTACTGACTCTGGTGTTAAAACCACCCAATTTTAGAACACTGGTGTAAAACTGGTTATTTGAACAAATTAGATTTGAATATAATATTCATACACCAACTCTAAGCACACCAAGCCAATCTACAGCCCAGTGATTTCAATGGAATTTACTTACTGTGTTTTCAAATGTACATGTAAAAAGAAAATATCAACACATATCTATATTATGTACATATTGAGGCTCCGCCCATGATCGGTGAGAAGAGCCTGGGGAGGGTTAGTGGGGAGAGCAGGCTTAGCCCACTCTCCCTGCACACGAGCAGGCAGTCTGCTCCAGGCGGCTGAAGCAGCCACCCACGCAACTGCCGGCTCTGTTATGGAGCTGGCGGGGGCTGGGAGGATCGGGGGCCGTGCAGCCCCTGGAAGCTCCAGCATGCCCAGCACGAGGGCATGCCGGAGAGACCCCCGAGCCGGGAGGCTGCTTTTCAGCCTCCCGGTCGGGGGTCTATTCGTGAGTTGCTGTGCCGCAGAGCTGCGCCGTGGCAATTCATGATCAGAAAGGGCGGGTTAGCGGAGTGTTCGCTCTGCTAACCTGGGCTTAAGGGAGGGCTACTTAAGCGGGTGACCCACTTAAGAACCACTGGGCTCACAGCGAAGCCCGGTGGTTCTCACGATGGTAGAAAATCGGGCTAGTGGAGGCTAGCCCAATTTTCTACCATTGTGTGAAAAGCATCAACTTCTGTTAAAACAAGAAGTTTCATACTTTTAAATGATATCTTTGACTAACATTTTATTTTGTGGCTGTAATTCTGAAGGCATAGGAAACTTTGAGTCTTTCAGGGATTCTCAATTGCCCTCACTCTAATGTGATTCATTTGTCTTAGTGACATCAGGCATAGCTTAATCTTATTGGCTATATAGTTCTATGATGTCATCATGCCCTGCATGTGCTCTGTAATTTTCTGAGATTATATGAGGAAACATGAAATGGAGAAAACAAATATGGCCACAGAAGTGGCAGGAGAAGCAGAAAATATAGACATCCCTCACTGTTCTGGCAAAATCTCACTGTTGGCAAATTCACAGTTGGTGAGGTGAGGCAATAAAGTCTATGGGAAACTGGGTTAGGGGAACCATGACCACAAAAGCCCAAAAAATAAAGGAAACATGGGGGGGGGGAAGCTAAAAAAAAAAAACACCCACAAAGAAATTGTGTAATATTGCCAATTTTCACCATGGATGAACAGACTGAATTTCTTGGGAAAAAATTCACGCCCTCCCCCCCAAAAATTGGCAGCCCTGGCCAGCCGGATTCCTACATTTATTTGGATGCCATGATATGCTTCTGTTCAGCAAAACAAATAGACATGTAAACAGGAAGCCCATGAGAAAGGGGGAACTGTACCTATCAGGATTTGTATATGGTGTTTTGATAGATCATTTTCTGATGCCCTTTAAATATACACACTAGGAAAACATTTAATGAGGTGGGTCTCACGATCTGACCCACTTTTGGTGAAAATGCGGGGAAAGTGGGCTAAGCCTGCTCCCCACAGGTGATCTCTGTAGGGGCCCTGGGCGGCCATATCGGCTGCCCACACGGCAGCCCACACGGGCCCTGCAAGCTCCAGCATGCCCTGCACGAGTGCGCAAGGCATACTGGAGAGACCCCCGGAGCTGGGAGGCAGATTTTTGCTTCCCCTCCGGGGGTCTCCTCATGAGTAGCCACAGCACGGAGCCACGCTGCGGCTACTCACGATCCGATAGCTTGGGTTTGTGGAGCGCTTGCTTCACAAACCTGGGCTAAGGGGCGGGCTACCAAAGAGGGTTACCCTCTGGAGAACCTCCGGGCTCGCAGCCGAGCTCGGTGGTTCTTATGATCGGGAAAAATCGGGCTAGTCAGAATAGCCCCAATAGAGATCGTCTGGGGGGAGCGGGCTTAGCCCATTCTCCCTGCATCGTCAATCGTCAGAATAGCCCCAATAAATTATAACTATTTTTGGTATGTTTTGGGTTTTTTAAACATGTATAACTTCCCTTTCTCTAAGGGGCTCAGAAAAGCCCTTAGCGAAAGGGGAAGAAGTAAGTTCTGTGAAAATAAACTTACCTTTGTGATATGTTCTATGAAATTGGCCACCCAACTTCATGGCTAAGCATGAAGAGCCAATGTGGTGCGGTGGTTAGAATGTTGGATAAGGACCAGGGAGACCTGAGTTCAAATCCCCATTCAGCTATGAATCTCACTCAGTGACTCCAGGCCAGTCATTTATCTCTCAGCTTACCCTACCTCACAGGGTCATTGTGAGAATAAACGTACCTGTGTTCACCACCTTTGGTTCCTCGGAGCTAGAGTGATAAGCAAGAATTGATATCCAAGACCAATTCTAACACTCTAGCGTCTGTACCACACTGAAGACGCCTAAGAAAGGAAAATGATAATGGGCATGTCTTGCAGTTATTTACATTCTTTTATATATGTGTCACCAGCATGTTTCCAACAAGCACTGAATTAAGGTTTTGGAAGATGAAGTGTTCCTCTTCTGGAAATATCCTTAAATATTGTTCTTATTTAGCACTTGGGTAATATGGTATTTACTGACTCCAAGACATATCTGGCAGAAATGTTGCAGGAAGATCTCATATGCATGTTTGGTTTATATGTTGATTCAAGGAGAAGTGATGCCTGTAATATGTTATCTTGAAAGAGTATACAATATTGTTGCCTGAACTGCAAATTGATTTAAATCCCTAGTATTTATTAAACATATGAAAACTTAAAAGATACACATTCCAAATGAATTTCAGTCAGTTCACAAAATAATTCTAACACATCTTGCCTCTAGGAATTCATTTTGTAGGGTGACATCAATGGGAAATCATTCTTTCTCTTATTCATTTGGGTTGATACAAAAATGTATTATTTTACATGATTTAGTGACTGAGAACAGTAGCACTGTGGGCTCCTTAAATAAATGTAACCTAACCCTGTTTTAGTCTCTGATTTTAGCATGTTTTATTGAGAGCCAGTGTGGTTACAATGCTGGATTATGAGCAGGGAGACCCAGGTTCAGATTCCTGCTGAGAAGTTCATGGGATGCTCTTGGGCCAATAATTGATTTCTTAGCTTAAACTACCCCACAAGGTTGTTGTGGGGATATGGGAAAAGGCATGTGGACTCTCCTAAACTCCTTAGATAAAAACATAATAGTGTGGGGGTTTGTTTAACATTTGGATATAATTGTTTTATATTGCTTCTTCCCTAGTGTGATATTATATGGTAATGGGCTGGTTTGGGTGATACAGCTGAGTTAGCCCTGTCCATGTGTGATTAGGGATATAAGCATATACATTCTTTCTCCCTCCCAGTGTACTCTTTCAGTTTTCATAATCTCACGTGGGGCATGGTTCATCTGAACCACCTCCTCACACACAATATTATGAATAATACTTTGATATAGTATTTAAATGATGAGTACAAATATGAATATGATGAATATTGTTTTCCCAAATTATTCTTCACATAAAGCAGGAGAGAAACGTTAAGAGAATATACAGTATCTGTCATTAAGTCATTCTCAGCTGTTGAATTTTTGACAGTAAAAATTCGAATTCATATTCCCTCAGGGCACAAAGCTGTTTCTGTGCTGTACCTATAAAAGCTTCATTTGCAAATCTAAAGATTATCCTTCACCTGCTCAATTTGCAAATTAAGAGAAGGGTGATTAGCAGTTATTGGCACCAGTGCATGACTGGTGCAATTCTCTAACTTCCTATATATCGCACTTCATTCCTTATTCACTCTTGGGCATGGGACGTGAACTCATCGCCGAGCTGGCCTCTTTCCCCATCATTGCAATATCTGCACACCAGCAATGTCAGCAAGCCTGGAAAGAACAGTAAGAATGGAGAAGGAGCACCAGACTCTGGGCAGTGACCCCTTTAAAGCTCAGACACTCCAGGAATGGAGGATGAAGCCCAGGAGTAGCCTGAGTTCCAGAATACTTAAGGGTTTTGTTTGCCTTCAAACAGTGATGAGTCAACTTGTTCCCTAAAAGTTCTCCAGGGTCCTTCAGCTTCAGCTTCGTGGGCAGCTAGGACAGGAAAAGACAAGACGGGACAGGGACATGCAGCAACCACTTGAGAAATTGTACTTATCTTATAGAGGCTCACTTGTCTTTGCTTTAAAATGCTTGAATGTTTTGCCTTAAGGAGGAACCCTGAATATATTTCAGAGTGACCTCAGTTTGTGTGAAATTGTGGTGTCAACCCTAAGGATGGGCTGAAACTCCCTGAGAAATTTCACCTACCATCTAGAAATTCTTGTAAGTTTCCTTCAACATTCTCAGATTTTTGCTTCGAAAGGAGCCCTGTCGTTCACTTCAAATTTCACTTTGTGTCAGATTTCATTGCCAACACATGGGATGTATGGATCTCTCTGAGAAATTTCACATGCCCTATAGAAACTCATATGGTTTCCACTGAAAATTCTCAGATGTTTCTCCTTTTGAAGAATCCCTGAAATTCGTTTCTAATTTAACTTTTTTTTCAGAAAGTGGGTGCCAGCTATAGTTGTAATATGTGAAGCAGCTCTCAGACTTTTCCCTCAGCAGTCAGAACATTCCATGACATCATCCTAGCTCAGAAAATGGCTGCAGTGGGGTGAAGGGCAGTATCACAGTAGCTCAGCTAATAACTAGGAGCAGGGGCCATGCACAGTATCTAGGGGGAGACCGTATAATTCAGAAGTAAAGCATCTTTTTGCATACAGAAGAGCTCAGATTCAATCCCTGGCATTTCCAGGTAGGCCTGGGAGACAGAGGTGTGCAGAACTGGTTCTGTCTGAACCTGGTTCGAATAGAACTGGCCCGGTTTAGACTTGAACCAGACCGGACCCCCGCAAAAGTGTGCCAGTCCAAGTTCAAGCCAAAAAGTCCCCGGTTCTAACAGAACTTGTTCAGAACAGGTTTGGCAGTTTGATGGGGAGTGCTGGAAAAGGGGAATATAGTGAGGATTCCCCTTTGCAAGCAAAGGGGGAAACCTTGCCTGCCAAAAAAGGACTCCTAATAGGGGCGGTGAAAGGGCACCTCATAGTTGGCCACACGGCATGGTGGCATGAGAGCAACGGTGTGGCTTCTCTACACCCTGCACTGGTCCTGGCACTCTGGGTCTTATTCCAGCCTCTGCACACATGCAGAAACCATTTGGGTGACCTCTGTGCATGTGTGGAGACCATTTGCATGACAACACAAATTCATGTTGTAACGCAAATGGCCTCCACGCATGCAAGGAGGTCATACAAATGGCCTCCGTTCATGTGCAAAGTCCAGAACTGGGCCGCACCGGAGAGCCAGGCCTGGTCTGGGGGGCGGGTCTGCAGGAGCTGCACCACCGCCACTCTGTGCAGCCAACTACGAGATGCCCTCTTGCTGCCCCTGTTAGGAGTTCTTTTTAAGCAGGCAGTGTTTCCCCCCTTGTTTGTAAAGGGCAATCCTCACTGGATTCCCTTTACAATCATGCCCCCTTGAGGCAAATCGCATTGTATCCAAACCAGTTTGGCCCAGTTCAACCCTCAGACTGAACTGAGGGCCCGTTCAACTCAAACTGGCTCATGGTCCGGTGGTCTGGTTTGAATTCTGGCTCAAATTTGAACCAAACCACCGGAAACGCTTCCATGCACACTCCTAGTGGAAGACCCCTGTCTGAAACTCTGTAGAGCTGCATTCAATCAGTATTGACAGTATCAACAACATAGCTAGATGGACCAGTGGTCTGACTCAGTGTGAGACAGCTTCATGTGTTCACAACTGTATGTGTATATATAGAAATGGAAGTTGTTTAGTTCCCAAGGTTCTTAATTTAATTCAGAGTTCTGCATTTCATTCTTAATCTGCATTTCAGCAGCAACCCTGACACTAATGAAAATTTTCTATATCCATCCTTTAAAATAGTACAAAGGGAGAGCTTTTTCCTTTGAAAATGTACAGCTTACTTCCAAATGACTGCAAGCAGAGATCCTCTAACTCAGGGGGAAGTCAGAAAATATGCAAATATCCTCTTTAAATTCCTCTCTTGTAAGGTAGGTTGTTCATGTCAGGATGACCTTGTTCCTTGAAAGAAATTATACAGGAAGGAGGTGTTAAGTTTCAGATAATTTCAATTCCAAACATCTCAGGGTGCATAAAAGTACTGTAGATGTTCAGTTATTAATTTTATGCACAGATCAGACTAAATTGGGGAGGGGGGGTAAAAAGATTATAAAATATATTCAGATGTTCTTAGATGTCTTTATTTTGAAAAGAGTTATAACCAGCAGCTTAATTTATAAAAGTATCAAGTGAGATTTTGTAAAGTATGCTTATCCAGTTTATAAAATGAAATTCTTAAAAATCCAATTGACATTAAGAACAGGTATAATATAGTGGTTAACAGCATGAGCAATGAGTGCAAACACCACTGTTAAAATCGCAGTTCAGCCACGAAATTATGGAGTAGCTATAAACATACCACTATCACTGGAACCCAAGGCTGATGCTTTAACAGATCCACCATGTGATCAGTAAAGAAGTTGTGCAATGTCACAAATTGTGCTAAATTACAATTTGCCCTCCATGCACCCAAGTGGACAAATGGAATATCTTTGCTGCTGCCAAGCACTCCATCCTCCCCATCTTGAGTTGGGCCTCAGAGACCAAGAAAAAGTGTGGGTCCAGGGAGGGCAAGTTATAAGTTAGCACAATTTGAGACATTGTATAACATCGTTACTGATCACATGACATGTCCATTAAGGCATCAATCTTAGGTTCAAATTTCCTGGCTTTATGCAGCTTGAGCCTGTGGTGATCAGCCCGCCCTCCCCTAAAGAGTGAACCCTGTCCTGTCTGTCAGGCAGGGACCTCTAAGGATCAGCCACCCAGAACACAGTGACTGGGATTTAGAGGGTCTGGTGGCAGGAAGTGAAAGGGGTCTTTGTTTGCAGAGGCCAGGAGGGCAATGAGAGAATATGGGGAGAAAGCTTCAGGAGTACCAGCCATGAAGTCTGGCTGCCTCATGGCCAACAGCCAGCCTGGGGACTTCTCTCATGGAAGGACTTCTGCAGATCCTTGAGAGACAGGATTGCAGGAAACTTGAATTCTCTCCTGGAGTTTGGGGTGAGTTCAAGGGAAAAGGAAGTCAAGGGCTTTGGGAAAAGGTTTAGCCAGAGAACCATGTGTTTGTTAGGTAGCCTGCATTAAATTTCTTTTGATTTTGTGCTCTTGCAAATCCCTACAATTGGTGTATAGTGTTTTTATCTGTAACATAACTAAGAGGAACTGAACCTGAGCCCTTTTATCCAACCAGGGCTCTGTAGAAGTTTCTGTACCATGTAAAGGTGCATTTAAAGGTTCCTTGCAACTGGGGGTGCTGTTTGAATTATCTTTGCAACTGAGTAACCATGATTTTTAAAGTGTGCCACTCCAAATACCAGCTGGAGTGCTCTTGAAAGTATTCTTGCAAGTACTGCAAGAAACTCTTGCAAGTTTCTGTTACCTGTAAAGCCTCAGAATGAAGAAGTCTGTAGTATTTTGAATAAAGTTTATCTCTCTCATGGAGGGAATGATGCAGCATTTTTCTTCCCCCCATGTGGGCTTGCTTTGAGACAAAGGCTGGGCTTAAATCTGCTATTTTCTACAGAGCCAAAATAATACAACCTTAACTCTTGTCTTAAATCAGCAGGTTTTTTACCATCAAATATGGGTCTCTTCTCAAGAACGGCAAGAATTTTAGAGGGTCAATTTGTATTTGTTCACTACTATAGTATTTTTTAACCACATATGTGTAGGCTCAGGAGGCATTCATGCATGATCTAGCTTCTTTGTGTAGGCTGTTCTCATGGTCAGATATTATACAGACACACGAGCTCTTAGGCCATTAGTTGTGGACTATAACATAAGTGGTCAAGAAGGCACAAGATAGCAAAGACCTTTAGGTGGGGATATGAAGTTAGCATTTACAATACAGAAAAGCCCTGTTCGTACAGTATGTTGTACAAGTGTATAAACATCTGTAGACTCATACATTTGTGTGTGAATTATATTTATTTATTTATTTTTATTAAAACATTTTTATAATGCCCAAAACTTAAGTTTACAACAGAATAAAGACAAAGCAAAACATTTGTTATGAACAATGGGGGGAAGGGGACACACACACACACACACACACACACACACACACACACTCTACAACAATTTAAAAATTTAAAAATACTATTTTAAAACAGCATTAAAACCATTAATACAACATTAGTTAAAAGCTTGGGTGAAGAGATGTGTTTTTAAAGACTTTTAAAAAGCTGTCAGAGATGGGGAGGCTCTTATTTCACTAGGGAGCACATTCCAAAGCCTTGGGGCAGCAGCAGAGAAGGCCCATCCCTGAGTGGCCACCAGACGAGCTGGTAGCAGCTGCAGACGGACCTCTCCAGCAGATCTCAGTGGGCGGTGGGGTTCATGCCGAAGAAGGCATTCCCTTAAATACCCAGGGCCCAAACTGTTTAGGGCTTTATAGGTTATAACCAGCACCTTGTATTTGGCCTGGAAACTTATCGGCAGCCAGTGTAGCTCCTTCAATACAGGAGTTATATGGTCTCTCCGAGATGACCCAGAGACCAGCCTGGCTGCCGCATTCTGGACTAGCTGTAGTTTCCGGACTACGTAAAAGGGCAGCCCCACATAGAGCGCATTACAGTAATCCAGTCTGGCAGTTACCAGCAGATGTACCACTGTTTTGAGGTCATTCATCTCAAGAAATGGATGCATTTGGCATATCAGCCGAAGCTGATAGAAGGCACTTCTGGCCAGGGCCTCAACCTGGGATACCATGGAGAGGCTCGGATACAGAAGCACCCCTAGACTGCGTGCCTGTTCCTTCTGGGAAAGTGTGACCCCATCCAGAACAGGCAGATCAATATCATCTCTTGAGTTCCGACTCTGGACAATGAGTACCTCCGTCTTAGCCGGATTCAGTCTCAGTTTGTAATCCCTCATCCAGCCCATCACCGACTCCAGGCAGGCCATTAGGGAGGTTATGCCTTCTCCCAATGATGCTGACAAGGAGAAATAGATTTGGGTGTCATCAGCATACTGATAGTACCCTGCACCAAATCTCCTGATGATCTCTCCCAGAGGTTTCATGTAGATATTAGGAACATAGGAAACTGCCATATACTGAGTCAGACCATTGGTCTATCTAGCTCAGTATTGTCTTCACAGACTGGCAGCAGCTTCTCCAAGGTTGCAGGCAGGAATATCTCTCAGCCCTATCTTGGAGAAGCCAGGGAGGGAACTTGAAACCTTCTGCTCTTCCCAGAGCAGCTTCATCCCCTGAGGGGAATATCTTGCAGTGCTCACACATCAAGTCTCCCATTCACATGCAACCAGGGCAGACCCTGCTTAGCTATGGGGATAAGTCATGCTTGCTACTACAAGACCAGCTCTCCTCTCCAAGGATATTAAACAACATTGGAGACAGTATGGAGCCCTGGGAAACACCATACAAAAGTTCATATTTTGAAGAACAGCAGTCTCCAATGGACACCATCTGGAACCTGCCCGAGAGGTAGGAGCAGAACCAGTGCAAAGCAGTGCCTCCAACTCCCAACCCCCTCAGACGCTCCAGAAGGATACTATGGTCGATAGTATTGAAAGCCACTGAGAGGTCCAGAAGGACCAACAGTGTCACACTTCCTCTATCAATTGCCAATTGGAAAGCCAGTTCGAAATGGGTCAAGATAATCAGTTTTATCTAAGACTGTCTGGAGCTGGTAGGCCACCACCCTCTCAGTTACCTTGCCCAGCCACGGAAGGTTGGAGACAGACCCGTAGTTGTTCAAGTCGGAGGGATCCATGGTAGGCTTCTTCAGAAGCGGTCTAATAATTTCCTCCTTAAGACAAGGAGGCATCCTACCTTCCCTAAGAGACACATTTATAATCTCTACCAGGCCTTCTACAACAACCCCCCTGCCAGATAATATAAACCATGTCGGACAAGGGTCAAGAGGTGGTAGGCCTCACCATTCCAATCAGCTTGTCCACATCCTCAGGAGTCACAAACTGGAACCGATCCAACCTAATCACACAAGAGGAGTTGCTGGACACCTCCACATCAGACACTGAGGTAATTGTGGAGATGGAGTCTAAGTTATCCCGAATACGAGAAATTATTTCCACAAAGAATTCATTAAACATATCACAGTGGGTAATTGATGGTTCCAGATTCTGATTCAAGGGAGAAGGGGCACTTACTAGCCCTCTCACAACCCTGAACAACTCAGCTGGACGTGAACTTGCGAATGCAATATGAGCAGAAAAGAATCGCTTCTTTGCCGCACATATCGCCTGAGCATAGGTCTTCAAAAGAGCTCTATGTTGCAATCTATCGGATTCAAGCCAATTCTTTCTCCACTTGCGCTCCAGTCGTCTACCTCGCCGTTTCAGCCCCCATAGTTCTTCTGTATACCAAGGGGCCAATTTTGAAGCAGGTCGGAGAGGACACTTAGGAGAGATCATGTCTACTGCCCCGGTGAGTTTGCTGTTCCAGTTCTTCACCAGGGCATCAACAGAATCGCCAGCAGAGCCAACACTAAATCCCTCCAAGGCTTCTTGAAATCCTATTGGATCCAATAACCTTCTCGGGCAGACCATCCTAATAGGTCCCTCGGCCCTGCAAAGGTGGGGTGTAACTGTGAGTCCAACCTTAACCTGATGGTGGTCCGTCCATGACAATGGAGAAATCACAGGATTCCCCACCCACGGAACACCACCCTGATCAGAGTGAAAGACCAAATCAAGCATGTGGCCTCCAATGTTTTAAATGTAAACCGCCCTGAACCATTTTGGAAAGGTGGTATATAAAGCAAAGAAAGAAAGAAAGAAAGAAAGAAAGAAAGAAAGAAAGAAAGAAAGAAAGAAAGAAAGAAAGAAAGAAAGAAAGAAGCGAGCGTCGGTCCCGAGAGCACTTGAGATAGGCCCATAGTAATCATGGCCGCTATGAGCACCTAAGCCACCCCGGACAAATCGGTCCCAAAGTGAACATTGAAGTCCCCCAGCACCACAAGCCTGGGGGACTCCAACATCAAGTCCGAGACCAACCTAACCCTAACCGAGTCAGCTCGGTTAGGGACTCCGTTGAGCAGTGGGGCAACTGGTACACCAACAGAAGTCCCAGTCTATCCCTGGTCCCCAGACTTAAGTACACACATTCGATATGGTCCGACACTCTAACAGGGATCCTGGTAAGGCAAAGGTTATTCTTATAGACTACAGCCACTCCACCTCCCCACCCACAGTCCCTAACCCACACCTCAACAGAATAGCCTGGAGGAAGAAGCCAGGACCACACTGGGCCCCCAGCCTCCCGCAGCCAGGTCTCTGTAATACATACCAGGTCGGCACCTTCATCCAGAATCAAATCATGGATGGTTTCTGATTTATTCTGGACCGACCTGGCATTACAGAGGAGCAAGGTGAGGTTCCAAGGATGATCAGCACTGCTCCCCAAGGTCAAAGAGCTGGCAGGACAGCCGGAAGGGGAAACAGCGATTAGATTTCCAAGTCCCCTTCCCCATAATGGCCCACTGACCTGCCAATATTATTTCTTCTGTTCCCCACCACGACCAGAATGGCCACCCCACAGTCAGTGGACACGCCCCCTGTCTCCCCATCTCCAGTTAAGCCCAGACACATTCTAAGATTGTCTCACCCAGGAAAAATTAAAACAGAAGCTCCACTATTATGCCCCCCCCCCATATACAAATACCTAGGCCAGGAGACCTGGACCTGGACCTCACGCTCACGCTCCCCCAAAGGGGAAACCCCCTTTGGTGTCACCCCTTCAGTGTTACCCCTTCAGTGGTAAGCCCACCACCACTGGCAGAATATATAGCCCTGAGCAGGCAGCTCTAGGCAGATGGAATGCAGGAAACTGCCAAGTCACCCTCCTCCCCGGCCCCATTCCTGCAAGGCCTCACCTCAGCACAGCAGCCAGTCCTGAGGGGCAGATAACAGACAGGGGGACAGCAAGACAAGCAAACAGGCAGGCACACAGTCTCACACCCTGGGGTCTACCTGGGAGCAGATGTTGTCACTCCTGCAAGCTTCTGGGGGCTGAAGTCACTGGCAGAAGCCTATATAGCCTTGAGTAGGCAGCTGTAGGCAGCTGGAATGCAGGAAACTGCCAAGTCACCCTTTTCCCCAGCCCCAATCCTGCAAGGCCTCACCTCAGCACAGCAACCAGTCCTGGGGGGCAGATAACAGACGGGGGGCAGCAGGGCAAGCAAACAGGCAGGCACACAGTCTCACACCCTGGGGTCTACCTAGGAGCAGATTTTGTCTCTCCTCTTCTCTCTCCTGCAAGCTTCTGGGGGCTTGAATGAATGAATTCGCACTACATTCATGTTTAAAGTGAACCTGGGTACAGGGCCCTCAAATGTATGATACAGATAGGAAGTGTAGAGTTGTATGTGTTCAACATAACCACCCCATTGGCATGTATCGCGATACCAGAGTTGAAGGGGCCAGAGGTTGCCAAATCTTTACATTTGAATGCAGGACACTCTGTCCAAACTCCAGTTCTGCATGGAGAACAACCAGAGGTTTCACTTTGCAATCTCCAATTTTGTACACTCAGGCTGTGGTGAGTTTTGCCACCCCAATCCAAGGTTGAACGCAGCCTGTGTTATGTGTGAATGTGGAACTGCAGACTGTGTTCCCTGTAACCAGAGTTGAAGCAGGAAGCTCCTCCCTCTCTCTGGGTGTGTGATTGACTGTGTGGGACATCTTTCATGCAAAAACGAAGCCTGCACAGTCAGTTCCCCCTCTTCTCTGCAGTCTCCCTGACTGCAGAAAGCCTACTCTCCGTTACGTCCTAATTCAGACAGGAGAGAGGGCAGTGGAGGTGGGGAGCAGTACTGTGGGTCCATTGCACCCATGGTTCTGTGTCACATGCAAATGCAGCCAATGTATAAATAGGTGTACATGTGTATATTTACACTCATTGCACAAGTGTTGAGCATAACATGTGAATAGGGCTAAAGTGAGCTGTTGCATTCTCTCAAAATTAGAGGCACATATCACAACATATTACAATTACCACCCCAAAATGATCTCCCTGTTGGGGTGCTCCTTTCAGAGGCTCTGCAAATCCATGTGGCAGTCCCTAGGTCAGTGCAACACTGGAATATGACACTGCATGATTTTGAGTGAATGCAGAGGAGCACCTAGGTGATTTTGGAGCCTGGACCTAAAGGCCTTTAGAGTCCACCCTACCCACCCCCACCCCCCCCCGCCTGCAAATTAAGCATCAACATTCTCAGCCGGGTGACCACACCACCCAAGACAGACTAAAAAGGATTTGAGGGACCCCGGGGCTATGGAGGCCCTGGATTTTAGCCCCAAAGACCAGGGGTAAGAGTGCCTCTGGGTGAATGTACATTGTAATAATATTTTAGGCATCACTGACCACAGATATCCATGCCTGTGAAGTGATCTGAGTACTCAGAAGAACTGCTATAAATACTACAGAGGACATTGTTGTTTTCCACTGAATCTCCAACAAATATCAAAATGATTTGGCTTCTTTAAATATTACATTTTTGAAAACGCTACATTTCTCTGTATATGTTGTTTGCTCTAAAATTTAGACTATTTCCATCCTGATCACTTGAAATGCCATGAAACTCTTCCTCAGAAAGGTCAACATGTCAAGACATGGCTTTATATATAGTTTAAAAGTGATCAAAAATTCCTTCACAGCCTAAGGCCTGCAGTCTCAAAGACTATCTCTTTCAGCTCAAACTACTTTTACAATCTATAGGGAGGGCCCTGCTCAAAGCACCCACTGTCCAAGAGATTTCAGTTAGTTTCGCGGTAAAGCAGGGGTTTCTCTCTTCTCCTGAAGCTCTGAAAAGAATTCTGGAAAGAGATTGGGCAATGTATTTCTTCTTTTTAACTTTCTGAAGACTATTTTGGGCTTATATTTTTGGGAAAGCTTATAGTGGCTCATTCTGCTTGCTTGTGGGCTTTTAAACTTTTTATTTTTCTGCTGAAATGTGCTTTTTGTCTACTGTGATTTTAATGTGCTGGGTCAGCTGCTAAACCAGCTGGGGAAATTTTGTTAAACCTCTACATTTGCTTTCAGTTTCACATTTGGAGCAAATCATCAGGGCGCTTTCCAGACTAGCTGCTCAGCAGCAGCAAAATGCCTCCATTTGGGCAAGTCGCATTCGGAACGTAAACAGCAGGGGGAGCAGTCTTGCAGCAACTAACAACCCAAACCCGCAACTTCTTCGTGCTGGATATAGGACATCCTTGCATTGAATTGCAGTGATTAAATTCGCAACAAGGCATTGGAAATGTGAACAGCACCCTGCTGTCCACATAGGGACTGTTGTGTCACAACACAGGAAGTGTGGAAGCACACTTCTGAGATTCGTCCTGACCCCGTTGTAGGGTCTAGTCTGGAAATTGCCCTGCAAAGGGGGAATGTACAGAACCCCAGTTTTGCTAGTCTTGTTGAATCTCTTTTGACTTCCATAAAAATCCCTTAAGTATTTTGCCTCAGATGGAGTTTACCAGAATTGTTTCAAATTTCACTTTAAGTGAAATATCAGTAGCTAATCTACAGAAATATTACCTTCATGATGATTATATTTACCCCAAATATCTATCTGTAAAAACACACACAAATATTTGTTTTCAGACTTGTGTATGGCATGTACCTAGAATTAAGGGTTCATATGAAATTATTAATGAACAATGAATGGATTAGAATGCTGAGATAGTAGCTGTAGTTTTATTGTAGTTTTCTGAGTATTTTAGCTATACCAGTGACATAGTATTGGCTATGGAGTCACAAAGTTTTTTCTTCTCCTTCACTTAGTGGGAGTAACATTTCAGTTTTAATGTATGCTGACAATATGGCACTTATTTCCTGTGCTGAGATTGGCCTTAGAAGAATACTGGCTAGACTGGCTGATTATTGCAAAAGTGAGAAACTGAGGATTCACTATGGCAAAACAAAGGTAGTAGTTTTTGGCAGTAGTAACACCAAATACAGGTGGTCAGTTAATTCCCAACAGAGCAATGTTCCTCCTTTAAATTATTGGGTATTTCCTTCCATAAATCCCTCACTTGGAAGGCACATCTCATTGTTGTTCTAGTAACTATTCGGTGCTCTGTGGTGACAATTCTGAAGTTCTTTACTCTAAAGTGGGACAATTAATAGCCCCAGCTCTTGAAATATTTCAGGGCTCAGATGTTGTACAGAGCTGAACATAAGAACAGCCTACTGGATCAGGGAAAAGGCCCATCTAGTCCAGCATCCTGTTTCAAACATTGGCCCATCAGATGCCCTGTTTCACACAGTGTCCCACCAGTTGAGATCCGGGGGTGAGATGAGAAGGTTGTTGCTCACCTGGAAATAGTCAAGAACAACTTTGTAAGGAAAATTTGGGGCTTCCCCAGGGCACTCCCACTGCCTACCCAAGAATGGAGGCAGGGCTTCCTTCAATTTCTATCAGGAGTTCACCTAGCACTGCTAAGGTACTTCAAGAAATTAGACACTCTCCTGTAACATAATTTAGCCAAATCTTGATTTTTACATTATAAGGACAGAAATTAATTCCTGTCTTACATCCTACAGTTGTATTCCCTGCCCTCAGTGGGGGAATTCAGATCTTGGAGTAAAGAAAACATTAGCGACTGGCTCCTTGAATGAGATGTTGCAGAGATGCTGCCATGGTACAGCTCTCAAGGTTTTCAATTTGGTACTGCTAATGAAGGAAACATAGAAGCTTCTCGCGGTACTTGGTTGATCTTACCCATGTATCACTGAGGAAGTCGTTCACAACCTTACGCTTTCAAACTATGCCCATGGCATATCTTGAAGGGAAATTTCATAAACTTCCAGTGGAACATCGCCTTTGTCCCTGTGGCACTGGCCAAATGGAGGATATTACATGTCTTTTACAGAGCATAGATAAATTCAAGGGCTTGGATGTGGAATGTCTGATTTACCTTCTTGCAGATGCGATCCCATATGTTAGCTACGAAGTTGCCACGCTTGCCTTGCTTGCCTTTAAACTTAGCAAGAAATTTACATCTGTTACGCTTTGTTCCAAACTACAGGTATAGTAGTGGTCTCAGCTTAACTAATACTGTATCATTATTTGCTGAACTATATTGTATGCTGGGTTGTTTGTTTTTTTTGTTTTTATTTTTATAACGTTGTGTTATGACCAGTAGTTACAACAATAAATTTATTATTACTAGTAGTATTTTAGCATTGTAGTCCATTATAATAATTAACAATTATATAACAATAATTAATTTTGTATTGTTAGGCACTTAATAGCTCTCTTTGGACTGAAATATCTTTTAATTTCTTACATGATATTCATGGAAATCTGACAAAGATTGACATGCAGTGAACTGAAAAAATATAGGTTGTTGCTTCATAATTCAGTGTAAGTCCAGACTGCCTATCATGAAAAAGACCCAAGAAAATGGCCAAACTCTGACAGAAGCTATCATTCCCCATGTGTTTTAAATGGGAGAGTTTTCTCACATTTTCTGGCAAATTTTCAAATTTCCCAGGATTTTTTAATTTTTCTTATAGTCTGGGTGAACCTACCTCAACCTACCTCTAAAACAGTTTCTGTCTTTTGTGGTTTGGTCTGGAATTGCATGTTGCTCATGTCAGTGATCAGTGAATTAGTTGGCTAGTGAGGTCCAAGCAGCTTTGTTTTGTATTGTATTGTGTTGTATTGTATTGTATTGTGTTATTTATTAATACTTATAATATATTTTTCTCAGGTGATTTTTAGTTCCAATACTAAATATGCCCCCTCAGATTGTCAAATTCCTAAGTTTTTGATACATATAGATTCATTGATCAAGTGATACCATTTAGGAATATGAAATTTTGTTTTAATTATATATCTTTTTGATTAGTAAAATGCCTAAAGGTCCATCACAAGAATTTGCCCTGCTTACATATGGCTAGATGTATGGATGTATATAAACTAGTTCATACAGGCAGTTACAACACTTGCTTTGTCATCAGTTGATTACAAGTCTCTTGATGACTGGTCACAGAATATGTGAACTTACTTATTTGGAATGCATTGTGCTTAAGGAGAAAAAATATGGATAAAAGTTATAGCTCGTTTTTTCTCTCCTCGAGAGTGATTACTCAATCACACATGAAAGTCATCACTTCCTTCTTGTAATCCTCAAATTAGGATCATGCATGTGTGAACCATCTCTATGTCGGTTATTATTCAATATTGATAACTTCAGAATGTGTGAATTGATTCCAATGAAAGTATTGTCTCTGAGTACATATGAAAATTCAGTCGATGGCAGGTGATCTGTGATGACTTATTCACACATCCAAAATTCCACTTGATGCTACTGTCATTAAGTGATAAACATTAAGTTATTTCAAACACTGAGCTCCAAATATCCATAGCCAAATCTGCACAGTCCTGCTGACTCTGCACAGAGATGAGCATTTCCAGCATGCACTTCAACACAGAAGCTGGGTCCTTAACTGACTTACTATTAGTTCTTGGGGTCCCTTAAAGAGAATGGAGCCCTGATGCATCCCAATATGATCTTGGAAGGTATATGGGGAGTTCTATGGGGAAAATGCTGGAAAGGATTCCACTTCCCAGGGCTCATCATACACCTTCCAAGATGGCACTGGAATGCAGGGATCTAGGTCCCACATGGAGCTGCACATTCATAACACTCACCTCCACACACTGCCAACAGGACTGTGTGAATAATTTGACTTCAGTGGTTCAGAGCTGAATATTTGCACTAATGAAAGTGCACGTGCAAATTATCATATTAGAAATCTGAAAACATATAGGAAGTATAGGGTCCTATGAAGATTTGCAGTGGATGGTATTCATCATCTCAAATTAAAAGCTAGAGAGACATATTTGTAATGTTGCCATCGAGCTGGCCTGCTTCAGGTGGTACAAGGTCAAACCAGACTAGCCCCCAAAGCGGGGGGGGGGGGGGAGTGCCGGTCCAAGTTTGAACCTGACCACCACCACCCCCGGTTCGTGGAACTGGCTTGCTTTCCTTCTGTAACTTTAAAGCAGTGGAGGGGGGTTGGAATGCTTAATCTTTACCTCTTAAATAAAGCCTTACCTGTGGTGGGGGCAATGAAGGCTGCATGGTGGAGACTCAGGAGGTGACGGTGGGGGCTCCTCCAACTGCCCTGCTAGCGGAGAAATGCTTGATTTTTATGTTTAAAATTAAGCCCCATCGATGGTAGGGGTGGCCACTGTAGTGGCAGAGACTAGGGAGCTGGCAGCAGGGACTCCTACAAGCACCCTGCTGCCCTCCCAAAATTATACTCCAGGACGGCGTGCATAGAGGCTTGAACAGGGCTGCAACTGTCCCAGTCTATCATGTGGGAAGGCGGCAGAGTGGTTGAAGGAGTCTCTACTGCTTCCTCTCTAGTTTCTGCTACAGCAGTGGCCACACCCACCACCAGAAGAGCGTCATTTTAAACATAAATATTAAGCACTTCTCCTGCTGGTAGGGCAGTTGCAGGAGCCCCTACCACAATCCAAGTCTCTGTAATGTAGCGGCTACCCCCACTGCCTTTACCATCAGCAGCGCTTCATTCAAAGGTAAAGATTAAACATTTTTCCTGGCCTCCACTGCTTTCTTTTCCTTTTCTTTTTTTTTAAGAAAGCAAGCCTTTTTAGGCTAGGAGATTCCCTGTACCTGTAAAGCAGAATCCTAGCTGAATTCCCCACCCCTAGCTGGCTCATCAGCCGGAACCAGCCAGGTTCAATTGAGCCTGAGCCCAAGCCGCCTGTGGTAGTTTGTGTCAAGCTTGGATTTGAGCCGGACCAGGTTAACATTCAGCTCACAGATCCCTAATATTTATGTTACTCAAGCAGTTTGCCTGATAGATTTGATGAACTTACTGGAAACAGGAGGTAGAGATGGAGAGCATTCTGTATTTTTGTATCTAAGAACAGAAGTTTTTAGACACAAGATAAAGTAATATGCAACCTTTCCTCCTTCACTTCATCTCATCTGATAATGGGCTTCACAATAGAAACTACTGCATTCTGAAAATGCTCTTGAGATAAACTTTACTTCTGCTAGATAAAACTAAAACCCTAACACAGCAAAAATAACTAGAATCACTCTGTTGTATTCCAGAATGTTCTGTACAGAATCCTTTTGTGTCCATGTGGAATGACCTCATTAAAGCACTTGACTTTGCTTCCTCTTTGCTGCATCAATATATTGAACTCTTTGGTGACTATTAGAGAGATGGGTGAAAAGACTGGAGGAGAGAAGAGGTAGAACCAATTAGTGAAGAAAGATGAGCTAAAGTGAGAAAAGAAAGCTTTTTTGTTGTGTGGCATTCCTCATCTGAAACAGAACTTGGTATGAAACATTTTTTGTAAACTTTTTCATAATTGTAGTGGTACTTACAGCACAATGTACTCCATTTCAAATGGCTGAAGTACAGAATTCTGACTAAGTCACCTTATACTGGTGTTCCTTGGAGATATGCTGGCATTGGGGATTTCGTATAATGCTAACAGATCTCTGCAAATATTATTATCCCCAATGAGTGATATGGTGTATCATTACAGCAGTCTAATCTTGACACAGGTACAACTCTGCTGGTATAGGCACCAAAAATGCACTGAATGGGCAGAAGTTATCAAAGGAGGAACTAGACCCAGTCAATATCCTATGTGATCCAGTCAATATCCTATGCTTCCTCAGAACTTGGTCCCATCCCCTGGAATAGTGTAATGTTAGATCAGCAAAACAGAAAGTGTAAGTTCAAGCATCCCCATTTAACGATAGAAAGCCAAAAAGCACTTCCCTAACTCATGTAAAGGATTTAGATCATGGACGAACTGTTTCCTGCTGACCTCCAATTAACTTGGAGATGAGTTAAGTTCTTTCACCATAAAATCAGGAAAAAAACATGGGTCATTTTCTAGGCTAATCTGAAACTCAGAAAATGGCTCTTCTGCCTTACCAGCCCGCCATAAGAACAGCCCTGCTGGATCAGACCCAAGGCCATATCCAGCATACTATTTCCCACAGTGTTTCCTGATTCCCAGCAGTTTTCCTGTCCCTTGGGATGCCTCTGGGAAGTTCACAGGCAAGAGATGAAGGCATGCCCTCTCTCCTGCTGTTCCTCCCCTGCAACTGATATTCAGAGGCATCCTGCCTCTGAGCCTAGAGGTCACCTAGACTCAGACTTCCTGTAATCAAACACAAACTCCATTTTTAATTAAACTGTTTTACTAGGTGAAATTTAACTCTATCTATCTATCTATCTATCTATCTATCATATTTTTATACCAACTGATGTGTACATTTCTAGGTGGTGAGACGTACCCTATAAAAAATAATGATGGAATTTGCTTGTGTACATTTTAAAAAATCCTTCTATTCCATCTGTAAGATCAGCTTGACCATGTTATTCTGCTTTCTCCATCATTTTCTTGAGTTTGCTCTCAATAAACACAATTATCTTGTTGAGATGGAGCTGAGCCAGGGTACATGGAGGCTAACTAAATTTGTCCAATTTAGTAGAAGCCATTACTTTTAACTAGCAGTCGTTACCTTTCTGTCCCTTCTCTGGATAGATTTAGAACCCTATAAAACTGACACTGACAGGCAAGTGCTGTCACACTACTGAAACTGAACTGATTCACTATATGGAAAGCTCTATCAGCAACAAACATATTGCCATTTTGCCTAATATGTTTGTTGCTGATATGATAAGGTCAAAATGATAACAAGGAGATTTAATTGCTTTAAAAATGCTTAAATGTAATCTTCTGCACGAAAATTGATGGCAGACATTTTTGATATATTCTCCTACATATATTTCTTCTACTATATAGGATTCGCACAACAAACTTCATATATCTTAAGCTAACAATATTTGGAGAACAAAGAAAATATGAATGCACAAGCAACAGAATGAAGAACATGTATCTGAAGCTCAGGTTCCTTATGTGTGCTGCATATTTTAGGCCAATCTTTCTCTAAGAGTAAAGAAGAGAAATCGAGACCAAGGAGCTCTTGTAATCAGCTCCTTAAAAGAATACCAGTATCCTGAGAGAACTGTGAGGACTGCCTGTCTCTCACCTTTTCAGAGTCTGCTTAAGACTGTGCCCTGGAAGCAAAATAAGAGAAGCCTGGGCAAGGGAGTTCATGTCATGAGTTCCTGAACTGTCCCAATAGTCTGGGACAGGGTTTCTGAACCTTGGGCCCCCAGAGGTTGTTGGACTACAACTCCCATCATCCCCAGACATGGCCTTTGTGGCTGAGAATGATGGGAGTTGTAGTCCAACGACATCTGGGGGCCCAAGGTTAAGAAACCCTGGTCTGGGACAACTTTCTCGCTCGCTCTTTCCTTTTAAAAATGAAACAAAAAATAACTTGCAACATTTTTGTTGTTTTTAGTACCGTAAATTTGGGTAGAAAGGCTGTGGTGGATACATTATTAAAAGTTTTTTAGTGCCACCTGTGCCATTTATGTTGATGTGGCATTTATGCTAGAATTCAGGATCAAGCTGTAGTAAAATTTTAAGCATTCAACACAACTGGAAAAATAATGCATGATGTCCCCCTCTAACTGTGGCGTTTACGCTGGGTTTCTGCAATTTTTCAACCTTTTTTCCTTACTGTGGCTTTTACGCCGATGTGGCCTTTCTGCCCAAAATTACAGTACTTTAATTTTTAACCATCTTGGATAATGAGAGTGTGTGTGTGTGTGAGAGAGAGAGCTGTCCCTGAAAAAACCTATTTCAGATGTTCAGGCTGCTACTCTAGAATGGACTTGAACCAAGACATCATGAAGAGTGCCAGTTTTGCTTAACTGGCTAGCATGGTTCATAAGCATGTCTTTTATGCATCATCTATCGCTATGAATTGATGCACAACCCTGACTGGGGCTAATATTTTGGAAATGTCGCATAGGTTTAGCATATTATAATTTGGTGACTCGAGGTAATAGCAATAGCAATAGCACGTACATTTATATACCGCTCTATAGCTGGAAGCTCTCTAAGCGGTTTACAATGATTTAGCATATTGCCCCCCAACATTCTGGGTACTCATTTTACTGACCTCGGAAGGATGGAAGGCTGAGTCAACCTTGAGCCCCTTGGTCAGGATCGAACTTGTAACCTTCTGGTTACAGGGCGGCAGTTTTACCACTGCACCACCAGAGGTAAGCATTGATTTGTACCATTGATCTTCACTATTCCTTCAGATCTTCACACTGTCCTCCACACAGTGCTATACTTTCCCCCTTTAAGTCTACACCTTTTCCCTTTAAGAGAAATGAAGCTTTGTCAAGCCTCATCACCCATCTTGGAATATACACAAAGAGCACTGGGGTGCAGTCTTTTACAGCACTTTCCCTTTAAAACTCTGTGGGGAAAGCACTGGGAAAGACTACAGCTTTCCAAGAGGGCTTCATTTCTCACTATAAAGCCCTACTGGCATTGGGTAAAGTGCAGCTCTGTGCAGTGCCAGGAGGTGGGGAGGGGGGTGTTGTATGAGTATTAAGCTTTGGCTGAAGCATCGCACAGACCTAATAAACAATTAGTCAGGGATCCACACTTAGTTGATGGAAACTATCACTGACTCCCAGGCCTAACAATGAAGAACAATAGTTTATACCAATAAAGGTACTATTTTACTAAGTCTGTTAATCCTTTCCAGGAAATTATTTTCTGCTTCTCTGAGTGACATTGTCTCAGTGTTTAGCATCCCCTTTACCATCACTTTACAAATGTTTTAAAACCTATCCCCTGTACAGCAGCCTTTAAGAACAGGCAGGCTGCTGATGAGGGCAGTGTGTAGTGTGTCTGTGGTTCTCCAGAAGGAGACCAGCCCTGTGAGCATTTTTAGCAGAAGGAGGAAGTGGGTGAATCAAACCCTCCTCCCCTGTCTTTGAGGCCTGACCCCCGTGGGAGGCAAGTGTAAGCTGGCCCATGAAGGAGATTCCCGGCTGACATGTTGTTATGTTATTTTATTGTAAGCTGCCCAGAGACGGGAGAAGTTCAACATTTCTGTCACTTGATCATCCTGAAGTTTCACTCTATGTGTTCATTCTGAGTAATAAGACCAAAAGCAGTATGTGAGTCATTAATGCACTGCTTTTAACTTGGTCGGTGGCCACAATTTCTCCAACACCAGAGGTCACCACAGAATCTTTGAAAGAATGTTCTTGAAGAACTGTATTTTCATGTCCCTCCTGCGGTTGAAGTAGTACAATATTATGCACCACTTGAAGTTACTAGCTGCCTTTTTTGAGAAGGATTTTTCTTCTTTCTTTTATCTAGTTGTATGCAAAAAATATGGAGTATTTTCCTCATTTTTCCAAATGGTGTCGTCATGTGCTACAGTAAACAATATTATAAAATTTATGAAATTGGGTCAGGTTAATTTAATTTGTGTTAGGCTCTAAAGTTTCAGCTTATCCGGTGGGTTTACAAATAAATCACAGATCAGCTATATGTGATGTTATCTAGCCTTATTCTAAATGAACCAGTTTGGGTGGATTAAAAGGACACACTAATGAAAATGACTTCAGATTAAACTGGAATTGCTGAGACAAGCCTTATAGGTAAAGCAGGCTTGCATTCAAAAATGACTTATCTTTCAGGAGCCTAGAAAGAATTTAATTAAATCTCTGTGCCAACCTATCTGATGTTCAAGAAAGAATTAGTGCTTTTAAAAAGTTCTGTACTGTGCCTGTCTTGATTATTTTCCTTTCCTCTTTTCCCTGAAAACTTTGTGCATTGCTCTTCATTTCAGTGAAATTTATCAGAAATTATCAGAGGTGTGTGGAGCCCCAGAACATGGTTCAGCATTTTTGTTCCTATATCCTTTAATCAAACAATGAAAAGTGCATGTGGTCCAAAATTCCACAAGACAGATGTCATGACCATCAACTGTGGGCATATTTTGTCCTTATGCCCTCTGGTCATTTGTTTCTGTGAATTGCTGTGGTTATGTATGATGGCTATGTTCCTGTATTGCACTGCTATTGTGATAAATCAACTCACAAACAGCTATTTTAGAGGTAGGACTGACTTTTTCTCATTGCACTGTTAATCCTTATGTAATAGCATAAATAACTGTATTCTTGTAATTTGATAGTTTTGCACCTAACCAGTAGCATTTTTGTGATGCTTTAACTCTTTTGTTCTAAACCAGCCCCTGTAGTTTCACAGAAACTAATGATATCATCTTTAAACTGGAGCAAATGTAAGATGTTTACATAATGTTAAAGTTACAAAACCCATGAAATACAAAAACTAGGAAAACTGAAGTGTGTGCAAGACTGAGTTTATCCAAAATTATTACTACAAACACACTTTAAGAACTTGTTAAGAAAAGCCATGCACAAAGCCATTCAGGGCCTTTACTGAAAGCAAACAATTGAGAATATTGACAAGACTGAAGACAGCCAATATTTAAATATGCAAGTGGGCTTCCTATGCATAACCATTGCTTGGAACTTAGAAAACTTCTTGGCATGGAAATCCTCCTGCATATTTTACATTAATGGTGTGCACAAAACTAGATCTGGTGGTTCGGTTCGAATTCAAACTGGTATTGAACTGGTTTGAAGTGGTTCTGCCATAAGGAATAATGGGAGTTTGAACTGGCCCATTATTCCATATGGCTAGTGTTTAGGGACACCAAAATGGGTTGGGTTGGGTAGTATGTCCTGGTGGGTGCTACCTATTATGCAAATGACAAAGCAATTGAGCAATCAGGTAGTATGTATGTATGTATGTATGTATTTATTTATTTATTTATTATACTGCCCTTCCAAAATTGGCTCAGGGAGGTTTACAGATAATGATTTTAAAACATATTGGGGGCGGGGGGCTAATGAAAAAAATCTTTTAAAATTGTCCGATTGGCTGATTGCTTTGTGGGCTGGGTGATAGGTAGCACCCATCATGATATAACACCCAACCCGTTTTGGTGTCCCTAGACACCATCCATAGGAAATAATGAGCCAGTTCAAATTCCCATTGTTCCCTATGTCAGAAACAGAAATAGCACTGCACACACAAGTTAAGTCCAGCCATACATTTTTTTAAAGTGAGTCTCCCACAGAACACAGTGCAAAACAGATTTAAAAAATCACAGACACAGATTATGTGCCATCCACACTGTGCCAGGTGTCACAAGTTGCTCTCTACGAACACAAAATTATTCCATAGCAACAGCAGCAGTGGCACCCTTTTGACAGAAGGACTTAAGAACAGCCCTGCTAATCAGGCCCTAGGCCTATCTAGTCCTAAATCCTGCTTCATACAGTGGACCACCAGATGCCCCTTACCCTGAGTGTACATCTAGAATGTAGAATACACTGACTCAGACCACAGCACACTACGAGGACAGACACATGTCATGGAGCAAATCTCACATTGAAAAACAACAACAGACAGAGATTTTGCCACAACACTAGTCTGAACTACAGGTCTCAGGAAGGAAGAGTAAGCAAGACAACCAAGTTCTTCTGCCTTTGTCCATCTGAGATCCAGCAAAAGTAAGCATATTTAACTCCTCTCTCTCTCTCTCTCTCTCTCTCTCTCTCTCTCTCTCTCTCTCTCTCTCTGCATATATGCATGCTGAGAGAAAAAAACAGAAAATCACTTAATGAGGTTTGAGGACTCCCTCTGCTGCCTTTTTTAAAAAAAGTAATGCTACCTTTTGTCTCCCCTCCCCCAAATTAACTTAGGAAATTCCCTTTAGTTGTAAGGGTTAATTATTGCTGGGATATACAAGTATACCCCTAGAGACCCTTGAACTGGCTTGTGGGCTGACTCTTTGAGATAGGCCCAGTTTGACTCAATCTTGGACTGGCTTCAGTTTTTATGAGGCCGGGCCAGTTCAAGTGTGAGCCTTCGAGCCAAGCAGGCTCAAACTCGAGCCCAGCTCACACACCTCTATCTGCAGGCGGACACACATCAGGGAACCAGTCTAGACACAACATGGGCCTCTGTGTGTGTTTGTGTGTGTGTGTGTGTATGCACGCATGCACACATATGCATATGCGTATGTGTCTGGCTGTGTTTCAAAAGCAAACAAAAAAACCAAGATTTTTTAAAAAATTAAAAAATCAGCCCAAATACCGCCTTGAGCCCAGGGGTACCAGTCCATTATCACCAGCCTGGTGTTGGTGTGCATGCATGTCTACATGTTTCTGCAGCACTAACGGGCAGAATGTGACACGTTCAGGTTGGCCAGGGTACGCTGCTGCTGCAACAGATGTGGGTGACCATGAGTCACTTACCCTCCACATCTAGCTCGGGATAGTCCAGCAGGGGGAGGTTGGCCTTCAGGAAGACCATCTGCTACACGAAACCAGCATCCAAGCATGAGCAATGGGATGTCACCACATCTCCAGCCATGGAGAACACCTCCTCACTCTGGACACTCTGGTTGGCGAGTAGGAGAGGAAACAGCCAGCAAACATTGCCAAGTGCAGCCAGACTTGGTGATGCATTGACCCAAACTGGATGAAATCTGTCTCGGGGTCCACCACCACCAGCTACAGGAGGTACTGCAGAACACTCTGTTTGGCTCCAGTGCTGTGTGCGATGGGCACCTCCCGTACCCATGGCAAGATGCCAAGGCACACACCCCATAGGCACCCATTTGAACCACAGGTACCAAGGCAACCATTTGAACCACAGGGTGGAACAAATGAGTTGAAGTGCCAGCTGCATTGATATGGCCAGGGACACCATGGTGCTGGACTAGGAAGTCGTGTTGATGCTGGACATGGACTGCACACTAGAAGTAGGTGCTCCAGAACCCTCCTCCTGGTTCTAACATGAAGGTCCTCCATCTGGGCAGCTTGCCAGGAGTGACATCACTGCCCTTCATGGTTGGGTCACACAGGCAGGCCAAAACATGCTTTGCCGACTGACCAACCTGTTGTTGAGCCAATCCACAACACCAGTCTTCAACTGACCTGCCAGGGAACATGCCTCCTCAGTGGTCAGAGTGGTCTGGAGCTCACCCATCGTCTTCTCCAGAAGAAGAGTGGTGGGCAAAACCTGGCTCAGAGCTGCTGTTTCAGCACACAAGCGGTTCATTGAAAAGAGGAATGGCTTGAGTGTCAAGACCAGCTTCGAAATGAGCTTCCAGCCCATGGTGGAGAGGTCACATACTCCCAACCACAGTTCCTGAGCAGGATGAGTGAGAATGGCTGCCTCTTGCTCCTGCAGGTGCTGGAGCAAGAGAAAGGTGGAATTCCACTGTGTCTCAACATCTCTAGGGATGATGTGTCCAGGTAGGCTGAGCTCACACTGCCTTTCCCAGAGCATCCACCTACCCTTCTTGCTGCAGTGGAAATAGGCTGCTATCTTGTGGAACTTCTTCACATGAGCAGCCCATGGCAGCAGCAGCCCCTGAAGGGGGGAACACCCATCCCTTCTTGATGCCAAGTGCATCTGTCACAGAGTGCAGAGTGTGTGCCATACAGCACATGGACACAAAATACAGCTGACATGCTGCCCTAAGCATGTTGGCATCATTATCAGTGACCATGAAGCCTCTGTGGAGGTTTGGCTGCCCAGATAGCCATTCCTCCACTAAGGATGTGCATGGAACCAGCTGGCCTGGTTCGGTTCGAGTTTGGACTGGACTCGAATCAGACCAGCCAAGTTCAGTCCGGCCCCCATCCAGTCTGGGGGTCCAGTCTGGGGAGGTTCGTGAATTTTTTTAAAAAAATAAAATAAAATAAAAGTACCTGTAGCCCCTTCAGGGCGCTTCCTGTAGGCTGCGGGGGTGTCTGCAAAGGTTCCCCCCCCCCCGGGCCTCTGAAATCACCGCCACAACCGGGTAAAAGAACTCTTTTCGGCCTGTTTGGGCCTCCATAACTGCGCGCAGTGGCCATTTTGGCTGCCACGCATGCGTGAATGGCCTCTGTGAGGCCATGGGCCATGCCCCCCTCTTTTGGGGGGCTGGGCTTGTTCAAACTCAAACAGGCCAAACTGGCCTGGTTGAAGTTGAAACCAGTTCTGCACACCCCTATTTTACATATTACTAGCCATGTATACATAGGATCACAGATTGTTATTATTATGAAGGCTACAATCTAGTGCACAATTACATGTTTTGAAATCCTATTGAAATCTATGTGTCTTATGCAAGTAAAGCACTATGAGTCAGTAAACATAGCCTATCTTTATAATTTTGAATCAATGCAGATTGTTCTGTGGATTCCTGTCAGGACTGTAGAATTTTGAGAGAAATTAAAAGAGCCTCAATTAGATTAGTCAGATTTCTGAGGAGAGATTTGCATTGCATTAAATTGCCACCAAATTGTTCCTAAAGAGAAAAAACAAAGTAAAATGAAATATTTTCCGGGCACAAACATCTAGAAGAATTTCAAAGGAAATTAAAATATTGATTTAATTTTTCAGGGGGAATTTGCACATCTGAAGCATACTCATTAGGGCTGTGTGTGCACACAGATGCGCATGCGCATGTGCACACAGATGTGCATGCACATGCACACACAGGCTGACATCCTCACCAATCAAGTGTGCATGTAAGGAGGCTCTATGGCAGGCCTGCTCAACTTAGGCCCCCTAGCTGTTTTTGGACTACAACTCCCTTAATTCTCAGCCACAGCAGCCAATAGCCAGGAATTATGCGAATTGTAGGCCAACATCTGCAGGAGGGCCGAAGTTGAGCAGGCCTGCTCTATGGGAACATGTTGGGAGGCCCATGTGCTACTCTCCCAATCCAACATGTGTGCTGCTCCATCAAAGGTTTAAGGTTTCTGAGCACTGCCTGTGCTCTGGAAGCACCTTGCAATATCAGAAACATGTTTCTGATGTTGCAGAACACTTACGGAGCATGAGTAACATTTTGAAGTATTAACTCGCTTGTACAGTAGTGCTTGCATATGAGGACTGGGGGAGTTCTGCATGGGATCCTGGAGCATCCCTGTAGAGTCTCCGTACATGTGCACTTCATTAGTATGTCAGCCTTTGCTATTGGTTCTGCCCACAGCATTTTATCAAGGGCGGATGAAAAGCCATCCTACCAAGCTCCCACACAATCACTCCCCTCTCCTCCCACCTTGATGTTGGGGTTCAGATGATTGCCAGCCATTGGTTCATGGTTCATCTACTTTGACTGGGCACTCCTCTGACCTGGTTTCAGATTGGGAGAACAGCCCTGCTTTTTTAAAGGATAAAATAAATGCAATTCCTGTTATATACATCTCAGTTATTATTATTATTTATTATTTATTATTATTTATTCGATTTCTATACTGCCCTTCCAAAAATGGCTCAGGGCAGTTTCCACAGAGAAATAATAAATAGATAGATAGATAGATAGATAGATAGATAGATAGATAGATAATTCCATTTCTATACCGCCCTTCCAAAAATGGCTCAGGGTGGTTTACAAAGAGAATTAACAAATAAGATGGCTCCCTGTCCCCAAAGGGCTCACATCCTAAAAAGAAACATAAGACACACACCAGCAACAGTCACTGGAAGTACTGTGCTGGGGGTGGATAGGGCCAGTTACTCTCCCCCTGCTAAATAAAGAGAATCACCACGGTAAAAGGTGCCTCTTTGCCCAGTTAGCAGGGGTCTAGTTAGATTGTCTGCTACATATTATGACTTCATTTTAGGAACCTAAGCGGAATCTTGCTTTGCCATGCAAAATCAAATCTGTAATTAGCAATGCAATAGCCACACACACACACAATTACTCATAGGATACAAAACCAGTTCAAAAATACACATACACAACACACACTCACACACTGACCCTCCAGGAATCTTTTTTGTGATTCTTTCTATATTATTATTTTTGCTGTATTGTAAAATGAAAAGCAATGATTTAGAGCTGCACCCTGCACAGTCTGTGCTGCTGGAGAAATGCAACATCTGCAAATTTTTTCCAGGCTACAGCATGTAGAAACAATAGGCTTGTCGGTGATTATACGCTGGCATGCCAGCAGCATTATTCTCCAGAAGTAATCAGCACTGGAATTGTCTTTCAAAAGACATTGCTAGTCTATGCTGCATGTAGGTCTGTAGGGGGGAAATGGCCCAGTTTGCTTATGGCAATCCTTCCCAAAGTCCTGATAGCTCTGACATGTTTCCCCCCTGAATTAAAACTAGAGGCACATTTAACCCTTACATTCCCAAAGCAAAGTGTGCTGCCAGTTCTAACTATTAACTAACATGATTGAATTGTTAGTTGTTTTACATTTATTCTTAGTTAAATCATTTTCCCTTTCCCCCATGTGTTCAAACCCTACTCAAAAGCAAATGTACAGTCTGGCTCCAATGGGAAGTAAGTCCCATTAATTGGAAGGAGTCGTGTCCAGACTGATGATTCTGCAAAGACATAGACACCAGTGATGTTCTCCATAGGCAAGTAGTTTTGACACATACTTGCTCTAGATGTGACTGAATCATTCCATTGCTCAGGGCTGGTGTCATTTCAGGGCAGCTGCTGAGGACCCACTGGCAATCCATGAGACCACCTTTCTGTCCATAGCCTTCATGCAGTAACTGAGTGATTCTCTCATCACTTCCTTTCCCGTTCATGTGCAAATGAGAGTTTTCTTCCAGGGACCCCAGCAATGATCTAGATGTGTGTAAAGAGGGTGGGAGGAGTTTGGAAAAACCCTATTTGCAGATGAGAGGAAGCTGCAATGGAATGACTCTCTTGGCCAAGAGAACTGCAATGTCATTGCCTCCTCCCTCCTATCCCATATATCAAGGCAATGTCTACTACAGATTTTGGAATGGGCTTCCCAGGTAGGAGAGGGCCCACAAAGGGCAGTTTGCCAATGGCCCTGCAAACCTGGGGCTCTCCCTACTATCCTGCTCATTAGCCAGAACTACCTCTGTTCTGTTCCTCTGTTGTGCTGTGGTTTATCTCTGCTAGACATTCTATTCTTCCTGAATTCCGTTTAGCTAGAAAAGGTTTTAAAACTAGCCCACATCATAACGTGAGTCAATCAGCACTGCATGTCTTTGAAACACTACCCACAGTGTTGAGGAACAGGGCTGTTCTGCTGCAATGTACAGTTGTACAAGTGCAGTTGCACAACATGTCCATCATTTCCAGTGGGCACTGCATTGAACAATGGTGCTTGAACAATTTTAAATTGTCGTGGAACACCCCTCTTCCGCAACACCCCTCTTCTGTACACTGTTTTACACATGCACAGCAGCATGAACAGTGCTGAATTGCCCATGTTACATTGCATAGAATGTGAACCACTAATTCCAAAATCAAAGCGAGTGCAATTTTCCCCATCTTCCTTCCCCTCTGTGTTCCAGATTATGCATAATCCAAAAGGAATCTTGATGCAAACATGTACAATCACATCAGGTTTTGTGCTCTTTTATCAATATGTGCAGTTCAACATGTGTATCAGTAACACTCCTCAGAAAGAGAACCTTAATAAATCACACACATCTAGATCATTGCCCATCAAAATGGCCTTTTTGCAATGTTTCATCAGTGCACATGTGCATATTTGTTAATGTAAAGAGAAAAAAGAGACTCGAAGGAATTGAAAGTGGTTGCAAAGTGTCCATGGATGTGCTCCCTACAACATTTGGTAATAAAGGAGATGAAACAATGGAGAATTCTGCATGTATTGGTTCTAACAGAAGACAAGACCATGTAATGCAGAACTCCAACATTTAGAATAAATTTAGATAAAGTGAATTTTGGAATTATACATTCAGTACAAAGACAGCAGAATTACCAGTGCTCAGAAGATGTTTGTTGAAAGAGGCATGTCCATAGGAACATAGGAAGTTGCCATATACTGAGTCAGAACATTGGTCTCTCTAGCTCAGTATTGTCTTCACAGACTAGCAGTGGCTTCTCCATGGTTGCAGGCAGGAATCTCTCTTAGCCCTATCTTGGAGATGCCAGGGATGGAACTTTAAACCTTCTGCTCTTTCCAGAGTGGTTCCATCCCTTGAAGGGAATATCATACAGTGCTCACAGTTCTAGTCTCCCATTCATTTGTAACCAGGGCAGATCCTGCTTAGCTAAGGGGACAAGTCATGCTTGCTACCACAAGACCAGCTCTCCTCCCTCTCCTCCAAAGTTTCACAGGAACCATTGACAGATTTGTTTCCTTTAGCACACCAGCAGCTTTCTCAAATCACACTTGTGTACCACTGGACACAATTTAGGAATGATTGGCTTGCAGCTTTGCTGCTCTTAAAATTGATACCAATGGTATTAGGATTCAATTGCTTAGTGAAGCTTAAAGCACATTGGTTCCTTCCTGCTTTGTTATATGTACTTGAGATGAATTTAGATGAAATCAATTATAACCCTATTGATGTTGTTTAAATGCCCACCCGGTATCTCCAAAAGTACTGTATTGTAATAGCGCTCAGCTGCAATACAGTGCATTATCTTCTGTACTGTTATGGGCTTGTTAGAATTTTATAAGCATATGTTGAGCATCTTCAAGTGAATACTGCTGTACATAATCTTAACGAGAGATTTAAGAGTTCATTGCAGCACCTGGACTCTGCATTAAAATGCCCGTTTTAGAAGAAGACAGTTGTAAGAAAGAAGAAGAAAGGAAACAAATAACCCCTCACACCAACCACACACAAACTGAGTCTGAGTTTAAGAATAGAAGTAGAACTCTTCAAGAGATCATATTTGCATAAACAAAATTTGAGTAACACTGATAGGTTTATATCTTCAATAGTGTCATCTATTCATTCATTCATTCATCACATTTATATACCACCCAAACTTTCATCTCTGGGCAGTTAATATAAAACAATTAAAACACATTTATAAGTTAATACAATTCAACAATTTAAAATTAATCACAAAATTAAAACCAATAAATTTTAAAAGGCTGAGAAAGCTGGGTTAAAAAGATGGGATTTTAGATGTTTTTTAAAAATTGCCAGAGATGGGGAGGATCGTACCTTAGTGGGGAGTGCATTCCACAATCTTGGGGCAGCAACCGAGAAGGCCCATCTCTGTGTAGCAATCAGATGAGTTGGCGGTAACTGGAAACGGACCTCCTCAGATGACCTCAGTGGGGGGTGGGGCTGATAATGAAGAAGACGCTCTCTTAAATACCCAGGGCCTAAGTCATTTAGGGCTTTAAAAGTTATAACCAGCACTTTGTATTTTGCCTGGAAACCTATTGGCAGCCAGTGTAACTCCATCAGCAAAGGAGTAATATGGTCTCTCCAAGATGACCCAGAGACCAACCTGGCTGCCGCATTCTGAACCAACTGAAGTTTCCAGACTATGCAGAAAGGCAGCCCCACATAGAGCACATTACAAAAGTCAAGTCTGGAGGTCACCAACAGATGTACCACTGTTTTGAGGTCATTGATCTAGAGAAACGGACGCAGCTGGTGTATCAGCCAGAGCTGATAGAAAGCACCCCTGGCCACAGCCTCAACCTGAGAAACCCCATCTCCAGACAAATCCAGACACATTAAAAATTAACTTCAGCCAAGTCTCAATAACAAGTGGGCAAACCAGCTGCACTGCCAGCTGTGCCATTGGCGCTCCCTCTGTCTTTATAGGCTCCAAAAAAACTAAGAGTCGCCTCTCTCACAGGTGACTCCATGCTGGGGCAGATGAAAATTAGTGCTCACAGATGGAAATAGTTGCCAGCACTCAGGAAGACGAAAGGACAAAGCGCAGCTACACAGACCGGCCTCCAAGCTGTCCATGCCGAGCTGGGGGGGAGGTGGGTGGCCAAGAGGCTATGAAATATCTCCAGACCAAGGTCAGGTGACAAGCTGACATAATCCAAGCCCCCGTTATCATCTTCACCTCCCTTACACTCCCTCTATCTAGGACTTATTTAGATGATGAAGCAACTCTATTTTGTTTCACAAGCTCAAAGTTCTTCATCAATTGCAATACAATTATGACCAGTCATTCTAGCAGGTCTGCTCAACTTCAGCCCTCCTGCAGATGTTGCCCTACAATTCCCATAATCCCTGACTATTGGCCACTGTGGCTGGGAATTATGGGAGTTGTAGTCCAAAAACAGCTGGAGGGCCTAAGTTGAACAGGCTGGTTATAGCCATGTACAGCGTTCATGGTTGCAAATCCTCCCTGTAAACCTTGTCTGATATTGGCCTATCAGGTAAACCTGCCCTCCTCTATACAACAAGGACAACATTTTTTCTGAGAAGGACTAAAGTTTGGTGCCCAGGCATTCACAATCACAGGGAAAATCTCTTCCTAAATACAGCATTTGTCTCTCCAGGAAAATGCTGTCGTCATGGTGAGCAGGGGCAGCAGACTTTGGTATCATGTCAGAACAGGGGCAGGGATTGTAGGGAGCATTTGAAAGTATGAACATTGTATATGATTATAGTATGACTGAACAGTAGTTATGTCAGAATGCATGCCCCAAGGGGGCATATCAATATCTGCTCTTGAACAGCTGAGGGTATCCCCATGGTAGGAGCAGATGTTCTTTCCTCCATCTCCTCCCTAATTTCCACTATGTTGGTTTTGAGAAAAGGAAGAAAGTGAAAGAGGAAAGGGCACTGGCATACTGTAGATGCTCTACAGACTGTCTCCTGTACTCTAATGCCCATTCCACAAAGTGCTGTAGGTGCCTTTTTCTCATTTCCTAATCTGCTCCCTCCCCCTTCTCATAATCAGCCCAGAAGCAAAAAGGTGGTGGAGGCAGGTATGTGTATCGTGTGGCATCTGCTGTTGCTGCAAAGGAGAAGGCAGAAGTGTTTACAAACAAAATCAAGTGGTGCAACACTTGGGAAAAAAAGAAAGAGGAGGCATTTGGCACTATGCTTGAGGTGCAAAGAGGTTTTGGATTGCCACTAACAGGTGGGAAGTTTCTCCTAAAGCTGTTTAAACAAGTAGTGGGAGCACATGTGGAGGAGTGACTCAGACGAACAGGCCTTTCATGTGCTTAAGGAGTGTACTGAGAGTGTGTCAGGATGCCCTTCACCAATGTTGCAGCAGGTGTGCTCTTGGCATGACCCCATCCTTATTGCATGTTCTGGCTAGTTCAAATCAGCCCTTTGTGTTGAGGGAATATAGTTTCAGAAGCCACTCTGTGCCTGCATGCTCCTTTAGTTCCAAAAGCCAGTACAGGCATCCATGTAGAACAGTACTCTGCTGCCAGCCTGAACATTGTCCTGTGCTGGCAAGCTGTAAGCCAATCCCATCCACTTTTTTAAAGCACTCATAGAGGCTATTCACATGAGCAGAGGAAACCGGGCTAAGGGAACCCAACCCAGTTTCCTCAGCACGTGTGAACTGCCAGGAGCGGCTCCTGGAAGCTAGCCCGCCTGATCCACCTCCCATTAAATGAGGTTAGTGGAGCGAGTGCTTCACTCCGATTTTGGTGATCACTGCGGTGACACACGAGTAGACCCCTGACTGGAAGGCTACAACAAGCCTCCCAGTGTCAAGCCTCACTTTGGACAGGGGTCCACACAGTGCACTCACACAGGGCATGCTGGGACTTCTGGGTGCTGTGTGCCCTCCGATCCCTGCTGCCCCTACCAGCTCCATAACAGAGCCGTTAATCGTGTGGGCGGCCGATCTGGCCGCCCAGGGCTAGGAGCAAGATTGTCTGCAGGGAGAGCAGGTCAAGCCCACTCTCCCCGCAGAACCCTCCTCGGCTCTCTGCACTGCCTGTGTGGAGAGCCTCATAGTTTTTCATTGCTACATAACAGGGTCATCACTATATCATGATCTGCTGTTATTCTCTCTCTGGTGGTGACTACAGCTGGAATGAAGAAGGGCATGATATAGCACTGCTGCCCGAGAAAACTAAAACAGGCTATGGGGTGAGATCAAGGAATAAGATCTGGCAATGATAAAATGGGTCCACTTCAGGGGTGAGTGGATAGTGGTGACAGCAGCTATGGGGACTCTCAGGGTGTTAGAGCAAGGCATAAGCTCAAAGGGAATGCTTAAGCTGCAGGTATCTGTTCTGGCTGTCAGAATTAGTCTGATGACCAGTGCAGGCAGGTAGAAGCTTCTGTACATATGATGCCTCATTAAAAGACTAGCATGTGTGAGCCCTTATGCTGTTGAAAACCCAGTGGCTTCATTAGGAGCTTACCACTATACATGGGCACTGACTCATCTCCTAACTGTTCTTGATATTACAGCAGGGAAATTTAACGTGCCCTATTCCCTCTTAATGAAGCTAACACAGCACCTGAAACAGCTTTTTCTTGCAGTGTTTAATGAGAATTTGTCACAAATCCCAAGACAGCCATGAAGTTTGGATGGGACAAATTAACCCAATAACTTTTGAATGTAAGAATGCAACTGCTGTACCGCTTGAATTGTGCTGATATTGAAGTATCACATACTGTGCTGATGTGGGGAGAGCTCTCAGAATATAATGCATTTTATTTATGAAGCTAGCTTGTACTATTTTTTGTTGTTGTTAGCAAAAGAATCCTTAACTCCTGTATTGCAGCCTATAATTGATTTGCCTTTGGTTAAGCTTCTGGAAGCAGTACAAGTCGAAACCCAAGAGAGCTTTTGCTACAATGAAAGTTTTCTTTTTCTATAGCATGTTAGCAGAGAGTGCTTTCACTTTTCTTTCCAAATGAAAATACATTTCTGAAATACAATTTACATTTCTTCCTCCCCCCACTTTGCTACAACTGATCTGGATTAAAATATATGAAGCCGCCTTGTGTTCAAAAGAGTTTTCAGACACATTAGCATTGTATTTGTGTGCTTTCTTAATTATGCCTCTGTCTAGTGGGAGCGAAAAGTTCATTACTTTCTATTGATTAGTAAATAAAAAAGCTGCTTTAAACTCTGGTTACTCAGCCAAGAAAAGAAAAAAAGCAGGAGTAACGCCCCCCCCCCCCAAGACCCAGGAGCAAGTGCTTCTAAAGAGATTTTGTTTGTTTCTACAACAGGTCTCAACCAAAGGCATCCGTCTCACTCTTACTTTTAAAGTAGAAACACTACTGTAGTGTAGTGTGAACTAGTATAATGCAGTGTCTTATGGGCCACTTTACACTTTATGTGTTTTTAAGTGTACACATAAAATGTCTTGAGTGCACCCCATAACTGTAAAATGTGAATTAGACTAACAGCAATCATTGCGAGTACATACAGGTACACTTAACATAGAGTCAGGATTGACTTGAGTTCCCTCTTGAAACTACCATCAGTATCAAACTGTGATTTACGTCTTCAAAATGCCCCCCAAGGAGACAGTGACCCAGAAAGATCCCAGTTCTTACCTGACTGAATCTCATGCAGAATTTGATACTGAGCTTTGAACTAGAAAGACCCCAGTTCAAGTCTTGCTTCTGTGATGAGTTCACAAGGCAAGGCACTGGGGTGCCCCAAGGTATTGTGGGACCTGAAGTGAGGTACCAAATGGTGCCTTACCACATGCTCCTACTGGGGTCATCCTCCTTTCAACACAAACCTTTACTAGCTTTGAAAGTGTTGTGGAAGGCACAGAAGAGGGGAGGTTGCTAACAACTTCCTCTTCTCTCCTCATGCTTCTTGTAGACTTATTGAGGAGTGTGAGGAGAGGAACTCCTTGCAAAACTTGCAAAGATTAGTCCAGTCCTGATTAACTGCTCTGATGGTGGTGACAGGGGACATCTTGCTACCCCAATGGTGCCCCAATAATCTGCCACCTGAGGCAACTACCTCACTTTGCCTCATGAAAGGATCACCCCTTCAAATAAATCATGATTATCTCTGCCTCAGCCCCACTTCCAATATAGAGATATGTATACTTAAGGGCCTGCTTTACAGAACTTGTGTACAATTGCTGAAGTAATTACATGGCCCTATTGCAGTGCTAGTCATGGGCTAACAGGAAGCAGCTAAGAAGATAGACTCAACTGGCTCTCCAACTTCCGCTTTCCTCAACATTCCATCATCTCAGCTCCTCCTCTTGGGTGGAATGTAGACTACTTCATCTCTACCTTATATAAGTAATAGCACATTAAAACTGTTTCTGCTCATCCTGAGGATGCTGTATGTATGTATGTATCATATTGATTAAGTGCCATCAAGTCAGTGTTGACTCTTAGCAACCACATAGATAGATTATCTCCAGGATGATCTGTCTTCAGCTTGGCCTTTAAGGTCTCTCAGTGGTGCATTCATTGGTGCTACCCATTCAGTGGTGCAACTCATGGTTGATTATATCAAAAGCTGCTGAGAGATTCAAATGGATCAACAGATTCACACTTCCTCTGTTGATAGCCAATTGGGGATCATCCATCAAGCCAGCCAAGGTGGTGGCAACCCCATAGCCCACTCGAAAGCCAGTTTGAAATGGGTCTAGATAATCTGTATCATCCAAAACTGCCTGCAGCTGAGAGGCCACCACCCACTCAATCACCTTGCTCAACCATGAAAGACTGGAAACAGGTCTGTAATTAGCTAACTGAGAGATCCAGTGCAGTTTGCTTCAAATAAGTTCTAAAAATTGCCCCCTTAAGACAAGGAGGCATCCTGCCCTCCCTCAGATAAACATTTATATTATTTGCCAGACCCTCTTTGATAATACAGTTACCAGATGAAATAAGCCAAGCTGAGTGAGGGTCAAGAGAACAGGTTGTAGGGTGTACAGTCTGAGGCAGTTTGTCCACATCCTCAGGAGTCACAAACTGAAAGTGATCCAGTCTAACCCTATAAGAGGAATTGCTTGACACCTCCACAGTAGACTCTGTAGTAACTGTGGAATCCAGTTCAGCCTGAATATGAGAGGTTTTATTCACACACAAAAAGTCATTAAAGATCTCACAGTGAGTGACTGATGGTTCCATGTTCAAATTCAAGAGAGAGGGGGCACATACTAGCACTTTCACAACCCTATACAAATCCACTGGTCATGAATTTGTGGAAGTAATGTAGGCAGGAAAGAACTGGGTTTTTTGCTGCCTGCACTGCCAGTGCATAAATCTTCAAATGTTCTGAGTTGTGATCTGTTGGATTCACACCGAATCTTCTTCCACTTGCACTCTAGTTGTCTACCTCACTGCTTCAGCTCCTGTAGTTCTTCCAAATACCACAGGGCTAACTTTGAAGTAGGTTGGAGAGAGCATGCTTAGGAGTGAATGTATCTGCTGCTCTCACCAGAGACCTGTTTCCAGTCTTTCATAGTTGGGCAAGGTGATTGAGTGGGTGGTGGCCTCTCAGCTGCAGGCAGTTTTGGATGATGCAGATTATCTAGACCCATTTCAAACTGGCTTTCGAGTGGGCTATGGGGTTTCCACTGCCTTGGCTGGCTTGATCTGATGATCCCCAATTGGCTATCAACAGAGGGAGTGTGAACCTGCTGATCCATTTGAATCTCTCGGCAGGTTTTGATATCATCAGCCATGGGTTGCACCACTGAATGGGTTGCACCAATGAATGCACCACTGAGAGACCTTAAAGGCCTAGCTGAAGACAGATCATCCTGGAGAGAATGAGTGAGTTCTTTAGTCCATGTTTGCATCAGAGCATCGACAGAATCATTAGCAGAGACAACTCTAAACTCTTCCAAGCCTTCTTGGAATCCTATTGGATCCAATAACCGTCTTGGGAGGACCAACCTAGTAGTTCCTTCACACCTGCAGAGGTGGGTTGCGGTAGCAAAATGAAAACTGATCATTTTCTCTGCTACTAGGTCACCTCCTGATCTTTCTTGTTAGTAGTATTTTGTAGAAACTGTTATTTGATAAGATAATTTATTTGTTTCTAATTAATTCACTAATAAGTAGATAGTTACCATTTCTGATTCATATTCCAGGAATTTAAGTACATCTAGTAGGCAGCTGCCTTTTTCCTATGCGGAATTCAGCTACCTACATAAACACTCTCTGGAGCACTGCAAACATACATGATGCACTTCCAAGTACAGTCTAAAGGGCTATGTGAATTCTAAGTTTTATTATTAATATGTTAATTTTTGAGCTGTTTCCCCATTGTAGAATAAGGGAAATATTTTTGCCAAGTATCCTTCAGGCTTTAAAGAATTGTTTCATGACATATTTATCTAAACTTCACACTGATAATTGAAACAATTATATTTTAAAGGCCAAATAAAATGATTGCTTGGAAGATGTGCCAAGTCTTCCTTAGGAGAAGAGCACGTTTGCTTTTCAGTTTCTAAATGGATGAATGCCAACTGAACAATGTCTTTTCCCCCCAAAGAAGACATAAAAGAGAGGTTTTATTATAATAATTGTGGCTTCCTTAGCCACTGATCTATCCAGAAAAATAATTCTTATGTTTATATGAAAATATTGGAAAAAATTCATGGAGGATAAGTGTATCTAAAGCATGAATTGAACTTTCATATAGTAGAATTGTGAATACCAAACACTGGGGACAAACAACATAGGAAGGTCATTTGTGAAATTGTAGAGGTCTTTATCTGGCTGCTCTTCAAAATAAAATGGTGGATGAACTGGAACTTGGTCTGATCTAGGAAGGTAGTTCTTATGTTATTTCATTCATGAAAGTCACTCATAGACTGGAATCTCACTTAGATGTCCCAAATATTTGAAATTGAATTGCTACTTTTGCAGCTAAATAAGCTCCTCCAGTAAGGAAATACAGGCCCAGGCACACAGAACCGGCTGGTCCAGTTCGGTTCCAGTCCAAACCGGGTGTGGACTGGACTGGGCCAGTTTGGTCTGGCACCCCCTCAAAACACAGCCCCCAGTTCAGTCCAGTCTTGGGGGGGTTGGGTTTACGAGCTTTTTTATTATAATTATATATATATATATTTTTTTTTTCAAAAAAATCAAACTTACCCCCTCTGGGGGAGTTATCCAAGGCAGTGGTTGGGGGTGGGTCCACAGAGGTTCCCCCTCCCCCCCACCGGTTTTCCTTAGTTGCAAAATCAGATGTTTGACTATTCTTAGGCCCATTTGGGGGCCCTTTCCCCCAGCGCAGCAACCATTTTGGAGGCCGCCACGCCTGCGCAATGGGCCTCTGCTTTGCCTGGTTCAGTTGAACCAAGTTTGACATCAAACCTGTTTGCACATCCCTAGCCCAGGCTACTCAAACAGCAGATGAGGTGGTGAAACACTTCTTTAGACTGCACACATAATATTTGCTTTTCAGTAGCTAGATAACTTTGCTATCTAATTTTTTGTACCCAATACTCCAATACAACTGTGCACCTTCTTCTTTTAAGGCACTTCAGTGATATGATTGTGAAGTGTACTGTTAAAAATATCAGAGAGAGAGAGGAAGATACATGTGGAGAGCCAGAACTTTTGAAAAGAGAAAGTTCTCAAGTGTCCTTCATTTTTAGGAACGGAACATAGGAAGAACACAGCAAGGCTGGCAGAGGAAGCAAGCCTGAGTGTCTATTTGACACCAACAATGAGAGAACCAAACCTTTCCCTTCATCAATACATGTTTACAAAGCTATAAACCCTTGGCCCTGACTGGCAGTAGCTGAATTGCTGATTAGGAAGGAAGAACAGTAAGGTAGCAGCAGCATAAAGTAAATGTCCAAAGAAGGCAATGGACAGAAACTAGGGCATGGACGTAAGGAGGAATGCAGGAAGCAAGAAACTAGGAAAGAAGTAATGGAAAAAGGGGGACAAAGCAAATGGAATCTGGGAGAGGAACAGTGAAGGAATTAGACAGGCAGAACAGAGTAAAGGGGTGAAAGTAAAGAGGACCTGAGGGAGGAGGTCAGATGAAACAGTGAACAAGACCCAGAGGCCAAGGGAAGGGTGGATGTAAGTAACAGAAGAACCTAAAAGATAGGAACTGGAGGAAGAAAGGACTAAAAGAAAGAAAGTTGAAAAGATGGAGCAAAGACATGGAAGAATTAGGGCTCATAGTGATGCAGACCAACAAGAATATATATTGAGACAGGTAACTCAAGAGCTTAGTCTATGACTGAGAAACCTTCGGATGACACTTGAAAGCTTTATGGGCCTATTAGGGATGTGCATGAATGGGTTTGTGCACTTCCAGGGGGAGGGGGTTAACTTTAAGGAGCGAGGGGGGTGCTCATTCCCCCCCCCACTGCTTTTCCCCTACTGGGACTATCTCAAAAAACACTAGTGTGGCCACTTCCCGTACGATGCTGACCAGGGTTGTAAGGAGGTATGCAACAGCCCCATGCCAGCATTTTTCGAGACAGTGCCGGCGGGGGGGAGTGATGGGGGGAGATGGGCACCCTCCCTGCTCCTTAAAGGTAACCCCTGCCTCAGAACCGGTCCAAATGCTGGACCCCCAGTGGTCCATAAAAGGACCACTGAACCATTCGTGCATATCTCTAGGGCCTATTGGCTGTTCATGTAACCTAATATAGGATGAGCCAGTAGCTGAAATATGGAAACACCTTATACTAAGACAATGGTTCAGTCTAGACCAGTGCTGTCCACTCTGACAATGGCTCAGGTCTCAGGCAGAGGTCTTGATGCACCCTGCTATCTGGGAGTCTTTTAAGTGGTGCCAGGGCTGGAACCTGAGACAATCTGCATGGAAGGTGTGTGTTCTACCCTGGCCCCTATGAAAATGCCATCATCTCCCAATTTGTGATGGTGGTGCTGCATCCAACAGAAAACAGATTCCCAGCTCTTCCCTCACTTTTAACATGCTGCTGCAAGAGTCCCCTCCCTTACTGAACTCCCTGACAGCTACAACAAGCAGGGAAGTAAAGTTTTAGTTGGCATTCATTGGAATTTGCTAGATAGGCATTGTCTCTGCTCTTGTCTAGGGGCATGCTTGTCTGTATGTTTTGTGTCTGTGTTTGGGTTTGTGGGTGGAGAAGCTCCTCTCTCCTGTTAGCTTCTTACTTGCTGTCCTAAATTCAAACTGAGAGGTTCACCCTCTCTCTGCATTTTCATTTATTTCTTTTTATTTAATTAGTTAGATTTATATGTCGCCCTACTCCCATAGGACACAGGACAGCTTACAAGCAAACATACACAACAACACAATTTCATAAACCTATATCTTACATATGTTATATATTATTGTTTCCTTAGCCTATGTTTTAGTTTGTAATAAATATCAAACTCTTGTTTCTCAGTTATAGTTGCTTCCTGTACAGTTACTTATAGAGCATAAGTAATTTATCTGAAAAATTGGGTTAGGGGCCCATTTGTGAAGCAATAAGATATTAGATAACAAAAGAGTTTGTAGGCACGAAAGCTGGACAAGATGTCTACTTTTGCTTCTGTGGGGAGGCATCCCACTGTTGAACTGCTCAATGAAACAAATTACAGAAAATAGTCCTTAAGAATGAATATGTTGCTGTACACTTGGACTAGCTACTGTTCTAGAGGAACAAAGGCCAACAGAGAATGAAGAGAAACAGCAAGAATAGGACTCTGCAAACAAGCAAGCCATGGGACACATTTCTCTGACTGTGAGTGATCAGTTAATCTATCATATACAGGTGAAACTCGGAAAATTAGAATATCGTGCAAAAGTCCATTAATTTCAGTAATGCAAATTAAAAGGTGAAACTGATATGAGACAGACACATTACATGTAAAGCGAGATAAGTCAAGCCTTCATTTGTTATAATTGTGATGATCATGGCGTACAGCTCATGAAAACCTCAAATCCACAATCTCAGAAAATTAGAATATTACATGGAACCAAGAAGACAAGGATTGAAGAATAGAACAATATCGGACCTCTGAAAAGTATACAGTGTACTGTGCTTGACTGGCCAGCAAACTCGCCTGACCTGACCCCATAGAGAATCTATGGGGCATTGCCAAGAGAAGGATGAGAGACATGAGACCAAACAATGCAGAATTGCTGAAGGCCGCTAATGAAGCATCCTGGTCTTCCATAATACCTCAGCAGTGCCACAGGCTGATAGCATCCATGCCACACCGCATTGAGGCAGTAATTGCTGCAAAAGGGGCCCAAACCAAGTACTGAATACATATGCATGCTTATACTTTTCAGAAGTCCGATATTGTTCTATCCTTCAATCCTTGTCTTCTTGGTTCCATGTAATATTCTAATTTTCTGAGATTGTGGATTTGAGGTTTTCATGAGCTGTACGCCATGATCATCACAATTATAACAAATTAAGGCTTGACTTATCTTGCTTTGCATGTAATGCGTCTGTCTCATATATCAGTTTCACCTTTTAATTTGCATTACTGAAATTAATGGACTTTTGCACGATATTCTAATTTTCTGAGTTTCACCTGTAGAATACAAAAACACAGCATCTTCACTTACTGGAAAATCCAGGTCACAGTCAGACATCTCATTGGCATTTGACTTTTGCCTATCATCAAAATATGCAATACTGCACAGTTCAACAGTCTCTGTGATAGGTTCAAGTATCCTGTAGCTTATGCTATTCAGCAAATAATCTATGAATATTCCTTCTTCACTTCTGCAATCTAATTTTCTATTTAGTTCTTTAGGAATATGTGCATATGCTTTGCATCCAAACACTCTAATATGCTTTAAGATAGGGTTTGTCCTATTCCACAGTTCAAATGGTGTTATTCCTTTAGTTTTAGTTGCAAGTCTATTCTGCAGATAAGTTGCAGTCACTACAGCTTCTCCCCAGTATTTGTTTTCCATATCTGAGTCAAGAAGCAGACTTCTACACATTTCAGTCAAAGTGCTGTTCTTTCTCTCTGCCACTCCATTTGGCACTGGAGTATAAGGTATATACGGCTCAGAGATGCAAGCTGGACATACATTCTCATATAAGATGATGACTTCATAGTGTGTCATCGAGATAAGGCAGATCATGATGAGTTAGTGGAAAGTTTAAGCAAAGAATTGGAAATCAAAGATCTGGAATAAATCTCCTATTATCTAGGAATTCAAGTAACAAGGCAAGAAGATGGGAGTTTTACCCTAAATCAGAAACAAAAGATTTTGCTCTTAATAGAAGGCCTTGGTTTGACAGAAGGAAATAAAGTAAACACGCCAATGGAAGTGGGTTTTCTGAAAGAAAAATAATGCAGTGAACCCTTGGAAAATAATAATAAATCCATAATGGGAATTGGCATGTGTGTGTGTGTGTGTGTGTGTGTGTGTGTGTGTGTGTGTGTGATATCTATATCTATATCTATATATCTCAAATGTTTCATGACCAGACATTACAGCAGCACTGGGCAACTTGATGAGGAAAAGGAGGACAGAAAACCAACCAGTGGGAATTTTTTCTTTTATGGAGGAGAGATTTCATGGATGAGAAACAGTCCATTGTCACTCTCTCTTTAACTGAGGCCGAATATGTATCAGCAGCACAGACTTATCAAGAAGTTGTATAGTTGCATAGACTCCTACTGGACTTTGAGATAACTGAACCAACACCAATTACCATGTTTGAGGATAACCAGAGCTGCATTCTCCTCTCACAAAGTGACAAAACTAGGCAAAGGAGCCTAGTACCATTTTGTGAGATAACTGCAAGACAAACGTTGGATCCAGCTAAAGTACTGTGCCTCAGAGGAAATGGTGGCAGACATCCATACAAAGCCAGAGGACAATTTCAGAATTTGCAAGAGGCACTGGGACTCATGATTTAAAGAATGAGACAGTGAGAGGGGAATGTTGGGATTTGCTACAGGCATTCACATGTAACAACCCCCTCCTCCCTCTCTCCTGTCTACATTCTGACGTTCAGGAGAGCATGCTCTCTGCAGTCATAGATACAGCAGAAAGGCAGGGGAGCAGCCTGTGGACCCTTCCTTCTTGCTTGAAGAACAGCCCACACAGCCAATCGGGTAGGGAATGAGGGAGGAGCTTCCTTTCTCAACTTCAGTCTGGCCAAATGCAACCTCCAGTGCAGCATTTGGAGGGCAGGGAAGCCACATCAACCCTCAATTTGGAGCAGTGAAACCTCACTACAAACTGAGGATTCAAACTAGAGTCTCATCAGTGCAACCTTAGGTTGCATTCCAGGACCAGAATTGACTCAGTTCAGATGTAACTGTAAGGAAACTATGGGTTCCTCCAACTCCAGACATGTTACATGTGAATGCAGCCATTGTCTCAGTTCTTTGTTTCTCTATGTGAATGTCTCTATGTATTGAATTGGGGGTGGAGTCGTGGTTTGTTAGTCTGCTCCTCCCTTGTTGCCTTGAATTCAAATTGAGAGGTTCCCCCTCTCTCTGCATAAGACATGGTTAGTCTGTTTATTAGCCTATGTTTTAGTTAGTAATAAATATCAAACCCTTGTTTCTCATTAAAAGTTGGCTTCCTGTTCAATTACTTGCATAAGTAATTTCTCTGCAATAGCATTCACCCTCTCACTTACCCTGGAATCATGTTCCCAGCAAAATTTTCATATGTCCTTCATCAATTGGTGGGCTTCTCAGTAGTAAGTGAGAAGGGAGAGGTCATATCACTGCATGTTGACCAGTGAACAGGAAGTACACTCAAATCTCTTGTGTGGGGAGCACAGCAGCCCTTTGGGGTCCTGCTTCTGGCCTCCTTGGGTTGCTAGATGCCTCAGAGTGGTGCAGGGGAGGGGGTTATTCAGTCACCCTCCTGCTGCCCTTGGCCAGTTCCCTCTCCAGCAGAACTCTGGCCCCATTCCCAGAGAGAAGCCCTCATCGTCAGCTGTCTCAGTTTTAAATAAAACTGTGCACAGCTGGCAGGGCTCCAACCTCCCCTAGATTCCACTCCCTCTCAAGTCTCATTCCATACTTCCGTTCCTCCCCAGTCTCACATTATTGCCAGTGTTACCATGGGCAGCTCCATTTGCCAGGGGCCCTCAGCTGTGCAGGGTGCGCGCCATTCCAGTTGTGGCCTGCTCAGCACACTGCCGGGGAGGCAGAGAAACCCCAAGGGAGAGACACCACATCCCTTGCACACCTAGCCACAAGGAACTCTGGACAACACAAGGAACTCCGGACAACACAGTGCTCCGACACGCATTGATATAAAGTAGACTTGCGTGGACATTAAAAAGAATTAAATCCCAATCGCTAACATAATGTGCAGTACTTATGGATACAAAAGACATTGGCACAACTGTTGAAGTCATAGAAGCAATGGGGAAGGTGAGAGAACCAAAGATAGCACTACGAGCCTTACCACTTTCCCCCATTCATGATAATGGCAATAAATAAAATAAAGCTCATAGGGCTGCTGCCAGTTCTCTCAGCAAGCCTGCTGTTTTCAGGTCTTCAGTATCACTGCTGATGTCTTATGTCATGTGCGCCATGTCCGGCATTAACTTCAATGTAACTTAGGCATACCTAAAATTCTCTGGATTGGATACATACTATGGTGGCTTCACGTAATGTTTTGATAGAATTAAGTCAAGCCATCATCATCATCATCATCATCATCATCATTAATAATAATAATATTAACATATATATTCCGCTCTTCCTCCAAGGAGCCCAGAGCGGTGTACTACATACCTAAGAATCTCTTTCACAACAACCCTGTGAAGTAGGTTAGGCTGAGAGAGAAGTGACTGGCCCAGAGTAACCCAGCAAGTATCATGGCTGCTGGGGATTTGAACTTGGGTCTCCCTGGTCCTAGTCGAGCACTCTAACCACTACACCACGCTGGCTCTCAATAGCCTCTGTTGTAACATACCACCATTTGTTCCTCTGCTAAGAAAAAGATTGCTGTAGAAATATAATCTCAGCAACATAAACGTCCCATTTTCACATTGCATTACCTTGAAATAAATTGACTGGGAACCTGGCATTACCGAGACACATTCACATATCTGAACTAGTGAAATGGGGGTCCTATTGTATTCTCCTATGCTCTCTTTCCTAGCTTAGACGTGCTGTAGCATTAAGTTCCTTTGATTTGTATCCCCCACATTCCAAATACAAGTAATGTTTGTTTAGCTTCCCTGCAAATTCAGCCTCCTGTTATGGTGTTTCAGGTAAACAGACCACAAAGTCAAATTGTCCTCTAGCGTTTCTCCCCAGCAGAACTAATTGTAAAGGTGTAGAAATGCTGGAAACCCCCGTGGTGTTTTGCTAACATTATTCTCTCCTGATGCTACCTGTATTTACAGTGTGCTGCATACCATAAGACAAAGGGAAGGCTTTGGTTTTTACCATTATTTGTATAAATATATACTTAGGCTCATGACATGTTGCTTATTCATCCACACTGCTCTGGACTTAAGATGTGAGCCTCTCTGAATAAGAACAGAATAGCTTGCTTTGGAGTGACCTTGCTATCAGATTCCTGCAAATGCGTTTGCTTTCTATCTCTTGTGGAAGGAAAAAGCTGTAAGGTCTTTAGCATCAGTTCATCTTGGAACAATGAAGTACTCACACATGGTTTAACCTTAGGCAACATTTTAGAACAATTCAATATGTTATTGTGGGGAAGGTTAAATGCTTCTGTGCTATCACCCTGATCCTTGGGAGCAAGGAGGATTTTGACCGCCAGCTGCCAAACTAGTCCTCCAAAGATTGTTGATGTTGAACATTTTACAGCTTATAGTACAGCTTTATAACTTTGCCCTAACCCAGGTCAAAGTTCCTGGATGCACTGATTTCCAAGGGTATGAGCAAGACAAATTTACCCTTACAAGGTAAATAGTTTCACACATTATGAAGAGTCCTCGTTTACATCAAAGCGGCTTCCTTAGGCATTGTCCAACCCAACCACTGTTTCTCTAATCATTCATTTGGGGGCCACCAAAATGGCACTACCCATAGAGAGGGATTTCTAGGGAGCAATTTAAATGCTCCTACTTTTCCTCTAGTCAGTAGGGATGTGCATGTGCCAATGGAAGTGCCAAACTGGCTCGAACACCGGCATTCGAACCGGCTCAGTTGGTTTGGGGGGGTGCTTTTAAAAGAGCAGGTAAGGAGTTCCTTACTTGCTCGCCCCTCCCTGGCCGGTTTTCCTCCTCCAGCACTCAGTTTTGCAAGAGATGCACGGGGCTGCAGTGCTGCTTCCTGCAGTCCCGATCGGCGGCAGCCATGCACATGGCCAGGGGGCATGCACACCGGCCATTTGCATGGTCAGCATACCACACAAATGGACGGTGTGCCATGTGTGCCAATGCCAATCGGAGCTACAGAAACAGTGCTGCAGCCTTGTGGGTCCCTTGAAAAACTGAGCACCGGTGGGGGAAAATCTCTTTTTAAAAGCTTATCGGCTTTTTTAGAGGAACGTCCCCATTGCCTCGGGGAGTGCACAAACTGTTCGTGCACATCCCTACTAGTCAGTCCTCCCCACTGTTACAACTGTACTGCTTTTGACTGAGAGAACCAAGCGTTTGTCAAGAAAAAAGAAGCTGGGACTTAGGCACCACAAATAACCGGTTCATCACTTTGAAAGGGGACCATACTGAAGCTACAGAAATTGTGATAGATGTCCCAGTTGAGCACGTAGTTCCCATAAGCATGAGCCAATGGCTCCCATGGATGACACTCCAGCCTACAATCCTATGCAGACCATAAAGCTCTTGCCATATTTTAATCACTCTCACAAAACTTCCAGCAAAGAAATGCCATTATTTATTTAGTTTACAAGTAAAATCCTATATGGAAACTAACTAGAGTGCCACCCTAGTGGAATCACTTGTCAGAACGCTAGCAGGGAGCATGACCCTACAAAATGCAGTAGAGCTATAATTTGTTTTTCATGCTGCAGGTGCTTTAAATAAAGTGGTTTCCTTCATTTATCGTGCCCTGATCTTTCATTCGGAGTCTCAGGCAGTTACCTGTTTTATAGGACATGCTATTGCATTGTGCAAAATGAAGCCAATGCCATCTTGTTAGGCTTTAGTATAGTGTGATAGCTAAGGGTGTTTGTTTTATGGACTTTGATGTTCCTAATGTCTGAACTGTTTATTTTCATTTCTCTGGGGGTAGGGGTTCCTGACCCCCAGTCTCAGGATTCAAGCTTCAGGAGAGCAAACATTTAGAGAGACAGATAAGCAAACCAACAAGGAGCCCACAAACTGTTCAAAAGAAACAGTTTTTCTTGATTGAGGGATATCCTAGGGAGGAGAGTTGGTCTTGTGGTAGCAAGCATGAATTGTCTCCTTTGCTAAGTAGGGTCTGCCCTGGTCATATTTGAATGGGAGACTACATGTGAACACTGTAAGATTTTTTTCTTAGGGGATGGGGCCACTCTCAGAAGAGCATGTCCATGAATGCATGCAGAAGGTTCCAAGTTTTCTGGTGTCACCAAGACAGGGCTGAGAGAGATTCCTGCTTGCAGCCTTGGAGAAGCCGCTGCCAGTCTGGGTAGACAAAACTGAGTAGATGGACCAATGATCTGACTTGATATAAGGCAGTTTCCTATGCTCCTATATGAATATATAAGGGTTGAGAGATGTACAATTAAATATCAGAAGGGAGTTATTTGTACCTTGGCACTGTCGGGCCTTGACCTGGCTTTGAGACAGGCTGCTGCTGAAGGGGTAAGATTGTAGTGCAGTCAGATAAGTCTCAAAGGGGCCAGCAAGACTGCAGACAAGATCAAGTGCTGTATCAGGTAGTTGAAAATCTGAAAGGTCATCGAATCAGAAGACACCATCTGAGCCAGGCTGGTATCAAGCATCAAGTGAGGCTGGGCTGGCTGAGCAGTTGCTCCAACCAATTTCAACATTTTTCTACCTAAGAGAAACATCTAGAGCAACTCTTATATCAGGCCAGCCCAACCTCAGCAGCTCCACAGGTCACCTGGGCTGAAGAATTGGACTGTTTTTGACAAGTAGATGGGTGGTGCCACACACTACCATAGACAGCAGGCTGATAACTCCTGCTGCCTGGTGGGGATTAAAGTGCTTGAGCTCTGCTGCCTCAGTCACCATTTTGAGATCCCTAGTGCCTTAAAAGCACAGGGGTAGGAATGTCACTTGCACATTAAAAGAATATGGGGATCGGATATAAACCACTTCGAAGAAACATTTAATACTACTGATGGGACTTCAGTATGTTTAATGGACATTTCAACCAGCACCAAATATTCAGCAGCTTTCAAACTGTTGTTAACGATCTCCCCCCACCCCACCCCCGTCCAGAATTCTGCTTCTAAGGTCTGGTTTATACAAGCATGTTCACCACCTTTGATTCATTTTTTATGACTGAGTTAGGATACAGCCAGAGTAGGAGAAAGGAAAGAGGTGTGCAGTCATTTAGGGGGAAATGTGCCCGTCATCGTTTCCCCTTGCCCCCAGGAATGATACCATGATGTGGTATATCCAGTGTGTAGTATCAGCTTGTTTTAGTAGTTTTAGAGAGGAGAGCTGGTCTTGTGGTAGCAAGCATGACTTGTCCCCTTAGCTAAGCAGGGTCTGCCCTGGTTGCATTTGCATGGGAGACTAGAAGTGTGAGCACTGGAAGATATTCCCCTCAGGGGGTGGAGCCGCTCTGAGAGGAGCAGAAGGTTCCAGGTTCCCTCTCTGGCTTCTCCAAGATAGGGCTGAGAGAGATTCCTGCCTGCAACCTTGGAGAAGCTGCTGCCAGTCTGTGAAGACAAGACTGAGCTAGATGGACCAATGGTCTGACTCTGGCAACTTCCTATGTTCCTAGAGTACAGGCTAATTTTCTTAAGACTACAGTGATTCATTGTAAGAGAGATCCCTTGATGTGATCTGTGTGTGGTTCTATATTGATTTGTATGTGATTCTTCACTGATAGATTACACTGCTTTACACTGAGGCTAATGACACTAATGTGTTGTGCTGACTAGTTGTGCAGAGTCTGGAGCTTGTGTTCCAGACTAGCATTTTATTCGTGCAAACATGTGACAAGGTGCAAAGCCTGTAGCATGCCTCATATGTTTTGCAAGGAACTTTTACACAAGAACACAGTTTGGAACATCCCCATGACATTGGCAGCAACCCGATCTTCTTGCATGGACACAACCTTGTTCATGGCACAAGTGCTTCATTAGCCTGGATGTCAGCCACTGTTTTTATATCTGAAGCAATGGCCTGTGACTGCCCATAATGGATAAACTTGCATCATTAATATCGCAATGTATAACAGCAATACACCTTGGGGCAAGATTGCAATCTGGTGGAGGAGGGATGGGAGCAGGTTTAATTCCTGATATTTCTGTAGTTACCGGCCACTAGTCCTTGATGCCTTGTTGCTATCCATGCTATCATCACCTTTGTCCACAATCTACAGTTCCCTTTACAAGTTACAAAGTTGGCTGCAGAAGCTCGTATTATATAAGTTCCCAAATAAAAAAATCTAAATGTTCCTTACCACAAGTGCAAATCAAGCACCTTAATAATTCCGTCTGAGGTACAGTATTATTACACAAACTCTTCTGAGAAAAGGAATCCCCAAAGAAATTTTGTGGGCGGGGGGGGGATGGATAATATGTACTGCTAAGGTACCTACACTTCGGCAAGCACATAATAATGCAGATATTTCTTCTTCTTTTTATGAATAACACAAAGATTCTAACTCATGCTTCAAATATAGTCAGCCTTTCATAATTCTTAGCCAAGGAAGCAATTTTAAATAGTGAGCCAGCCGAAATCAGTATGATCAGAATGAATCTGGAATGGGAATGTGAGTCATACAGTAAATAATAATAATAATAATAATAATAATAATAATAATATAAAACAAACCAGTCAATAACACCTGTCTGACTGTGTAAACAAGAAATAGTAATAATAATAATAATACACACAAGAGCTCGGATATAAGATCAATGGACCTGTAAAAAAAGAAAGTAGTACATCACCTAAACGGAATATTAGATTAGAAAATAAAATCGTCAGGCTTAGATCAGATGCTAGTAAATGGAAAGATATGAAAGACAAGAGGCTGAAGAATGAAAACACCAAACAGTATCTGATCCAAAAATACCACCTAGATTCAAGGAAAATTAGGGAAGTCCTGGAAATAATTAAGCAGCAAATAACATCAGTGTCAAAGAAGACTAGCAGATACGAAGCCAGAATTACACAACACAGGCAGAATCTCTAATTCCAGTTGAATCAGAGATGTTTCTACCAAAGCATAGAAGAAGAAACTGCAAGAAACTTAGAAACACTAAATAAAGAAGAAACAGTGCAATTCTGGGGGAAATTATGGGACAATCCAATAGATTATAATAAAAAAGCAGGCTGGGTGAAAGAGGTCGAATAATGTAACCAACAAATGCAAGATCTAATAATAACACCAGAATTAATAAGTGAAAGAGCAAAGAAAATTAAAAATTGGACTGCGCCAGGCGACGATGAACTGCATGGCTTTTGGCTTAAACACCTAACAAGCCTTCCTAAAGAACTATCAAAAACAGTTTAATCATATTTTACAAGGAGGTGATATTGAACAATGGCTAACAACTGGGAAAACTCATCTTATCATGAAAGACCCAGCAAAAGGTGCAGTTCCAAGTAATTATAGACCGATAACCTGCCTGCCAACCATGTTCAAATTATTAACTGGAATAATAGCAGGTGAAGTAATGCAACACTTATTAACTAACAAACAGCTTCCAGTTGAACAGAAAGGAAATTGCCCAAACACCAGAGGAACAAAAGGCTAGCTGCTGATTGACAAAATGATTTTAGAAAATTGCAAGAGAAGAAAAACCAATCTAAGTGTTGCATGGATTGACTACAAGAAAGCCTTCGATTCATTGCCTCACACATGGATTCTAAAGTGTTTAGAAACAACTGGGGTCAGCAAAAACATTCAGATATTTATTTTTGAAAAAGCAATGAGCATGTGGAGTACACAGTTAACAATCAATGGCGAGACACTTGGACAGGTTAGCATTAGAAGAGGTATTTTCCAAGGGGACTCACTATCCCCTCTGTTGTTTGTAATCACCATGACTCCACTTTCACAAATACTAAACAAAACAGGCCTTGGATACGAAACATCTAAAACATCAAGTAAAATCAGCCATCTGCTGTACATCGACGATCTGAAGTTGTATGGAAAGTCCCAGTCAGAAATCGAATCACTGCTAAACACTGTCCGTATATTCAATAGCGATATAGCAATGGAGTTTGGACTAGACAAGGGTGCTTTACATTATTAGTGAACAGGGGGGAAATAAGAAAAACAGAAGGAATACAACTGCCCAATGGAAGCAAGCTCAAGAACCTGGAAGAGAAAGAACATTACAAATACTTGGGCATTCTCCAGGCTGATAACATTGCACACACTGAAGTGAAAAGCAAAATTGGAAGTGAATACATCAGGAGAGTTAGAAAAATCCTAAAGTCCAAATTCAATGGCGGGAACACCATACAAGCCATAAACACCTGGGCTATACCTCTTATCAGATATTGTCACGCCCTCGATCTCAGACAGCGAGGAGGAAGGGGAAGCTGTCAACTTTCCAGGCGATGCAGAAGTGTCTGAGGGGCAGAGCCGGGCTTTCAGTGTTCATGAAACATCTGTGGCTAATGATTCAGAGCAGGCAAAACAACCTGAGGCAGCAGAAATCGTGAAAGACCAATCCGAAGAGGAGCTATGCAACCAACCCCCGCTGACTCCACAACAGCGGCGCGTCACGAGACGCAGGGCTCAATTGGAGACTATTAGGAGAAGCAGACGCCTCTTGCAGAGGGCTGATAAGCCTTGAATTCCTGCCAGCTGGGAGCTCTCGGCTTGCACTATAAATCATGTCACCAGCCTTCTACTCACTGCTGAAAAGCAACATTCGTCAACCTCTGTGTCAACAGCGTGCAGCCAAGTGTGGTCAAGATGAACTTCCCAAGCTGTTTCCAGTTTCAGCAGCTCCGTTTTGTCTCGTGATCTTCCCTGGCAGTTGACCAGACCCTGACAGATACACTGAAGGAATAATAGACTGGACCCAGGCCGAGCTAGAGACACTAGATCGTAAGACCAGGAAAATAATGACCATAAATCACGCTCTGCACCCCCGCAGTGATGGAGAATATACCTCCCTCGCAGCTCAGGTGGAAGAGGAATGCTGCAAGTCCATCAAACAGTAGAGGAGGAGAAAAGAGGCCTTGAAGAATATATCAAGGACAGTGAAGAAGATGCACTGAAAATGGTCAATAATGAGAAACTATTCAACACCAATGAAAGAAAGCAGACCTACAAGAAAGAACAAGTCAAGAACCGAGCAGAAAAATGGAAAAAGAAGCCACTGCAGGGTCAATATTTGCACAATATCAGTGGAAAATCAGACATCACCAAGACCTGGCAATGGCTTAAGAATGGCAACTTGAAGAAAGAAACAGAGGGTTTAATATTGGCTGCACAAGAACACGCACTAAGAACAAATGCAATAAGAGCCAAAGTAGAAAAATCCACAACAAACAGCAAGTGCCGCCTTTGTAAAGAAGCAGATGAAACCGTGGACCACCTAATCAGCGGTTGCAAAAAGATCACACAGACTGACTACAAACAAAGGCATGACAAGGTAGCAGGGATGATACACTGGAACATCTGCAAAAAATATAAGCTACCTTTAGCCAAAAATTGGTGGGACCATAAAATTGAAAAAGTTGTAGAAAATGAAGATGTAAAAATATTATGTGACTTCCGACTACAAACAGACAAAGATCTGTCACACAATACACCAGATATCACTGTAGTCGAGAAGAAAGAAAAACAAGTTAAAATAATCAACATAGCAATACCAGGGGATAGCAGAATAGAAGAAAAAGAAATAGAAAAAATCACAAAATACAAAGATCTTCAAATTGAAATTGAAAGGCTGTGGCAGAAGAAGACCAAAATAATCCCAGTGGTAATTGGCGCCTTGGGTGCAGTTCCAAAAGACCTTGAAGAGCACCTCAACACCATAGGGACCACAGAAATCACCATCGGCCAATTTCAAAAAGCAGCTTTACTGGGAACAGCCTATATTCTGCGACGATATCTATAATAACAAGAACAATATTGATAATAAAATTCAGCCATCCCAGGTCCTTGGGAAGGATTCGATGTCTGGATAAAACAAACCAGTCAATAACACTTGTCTGACTGTGTAAATAAATAATAATAATTTAATTAATTAATAATACATAAGTAGCATCAGTTTATTTACAGCACCATCAGTAAGAACTTGTGCTATACAGCACTATCAGAGAAGACAGGAACTGCCCCAGGAATTTACATTCTTGGTGAGACATTAATTCTAACGATAGGATTGCACAGTCCATTTTGCAAGGCAAAAAGAGAATTGGTGCAATGGCTCCTTGACCTGCAGTACTCTTCCTCAGTGCTAAGGAAATTATTTTTCTGCTCTTTTTTCAGTTGGCTTTGGGAGAAGCGTGAGATTCTTTAAGAAAATAAAGTAAAGATTAGACTTTCTATGACACATAATCCTGCAACAGCACGAATTTTGAAGCTTTAAGCAGTCAATATGTTCTCCAAGGAGCAAGTAAATTAGGGATTGCAGTTTTCATGTCCTTTGCTCCCCTTTACACTTTCCCCTGATGTCAGTTTATAGCTCTTCACCCTCTGGGGGAATCTGCTATATTCTGCCAATGAAGCTCATTAATCTTCCATCTCAAGGATCTCCTGCTGTCCAATTAGACTTGCTGGCAGGGTGTTAGCTGCCCAAACCCCAGGGGTCGGTTCCACTCTGCAGTCCTGGCGGCAGTTACTCTCTTGGTTTTAACATTGTACCTGCCACACATTGATTCCACTTGTTAACTGATTATTAGGAGTGCAAGGAGGCGTTCTTGAGAAATGTATGGGCATGTAGATGCCCCTTGGAAAATCATAATTATCCCTTTATTTGGACTGTTTTTTTAATTCTTCAGTGCTGTTATTGGAAAGGTTAAATTTTATTTCCATAGGGGGAAACATTATTCCCGTTGAAATATATACAGTTCACATGCTACAGCTACAGTATTTCCATCCATGATAACATTCAGATTATCCTGATTCATGAATTTGACTTGTAACTATGCTGCTTCCCTTCCCTTCCCAAGTTCTTTATAAGAGGGGTCATTACAGATTCTGGTTGGCAAAAATATGTGCATAAGTTTTTTACAGCTAGAATAAATTGGCATTCTAGTGGAACAGTGTTAATGACTGTAGTTAACTTTTCTTGTTATTAAGTAAGTAAAGTGTCACTTACCTTGGCTGTAACCAGTGCCTCAGCTTATTAAATTCAGGGGATGATGTTTTCCACAGCATTACAAGCCTGGAACAAGAGCTCTGCCTTCACAGGGAGTTCATGACTAGCTGTGCTGAAGACTTGCTGTGCTGCCAAATGTATGGGGAGACAGAAGTAATTTTCACTTCTCTCCTTTCCCTGCAGAAGCCCTTTTGGTTACATAAGAACAGCTCTGCTGGATCAGGCCCAAGGCCTGTCTGGTCTAGCATCCTGTTTCACACAGTGGCCCACAAAATGCTTCTGGGAAGTCCAAAAGCAAGAGGTGAGGGCATGCCTTCTCTTCTGCTCTTTCTCCCCTGAAACTGGTATTTAGAGGCATCTTGCCTCTGGGGCTTGAGCTGGCCTATAGACACCGGACTGGTAGCCATTGATAGACCTGTCCTCCATAAATGTCTAATCCCCTTTTAAAGGCACTCAAGCTAGTGACCATCATCACCACCCCAAGGCAGAAATTCCATATATTAGTTATGTGATGTGTGAAAAAGTACTTCCTTTCGTTGGTTGTAAATTTCCCTACCTTCAGTTTCATGGGATGGCTCCTGGATCTACTGTTGTGAGAGAGGGAGAAAATCTTTTTTCTGTCCACTCTCTCTACTCCTTGCATAATTTTATATACCTCTCTCATTTTGCCCCATAAAGTAAAGTTGTGCCGTTGAGTCGGTGTGGACTCCTGGCAATCACAGTGCCATGTGGTTTTCTTTGGTAGAATACAGAAGGGGTTTACCATTGCCTTCCTCCCACACAGTATGAGATGATGCCTTTCAGCATCTTCCTATATCACTGCTCCCCAATATAGGTGTTTCCCATAGTCTGGGAAACATACCAGCAAGGATTCAAACTGGCAAACACTTGCTCCCTAAGCAAGTTACTTCCCCACTGCACCATTAGGTGACTATGACTCCCCATAGTCCTCTCTTTTCTAAACTAAAGAGCCCCACATGCTGTAGCCTTATCTCATAAGGAAGGTACTCCAGGTCCCTGATCATCTTGGTTGCTGTCTTCTGCAACTTTTCCAGTTCTGCAATATCCTTCTTAAGATACAGTGACCAGAACTGCTTCCACAGATATGTCCCTGAGGATTGTGCAGCCCTCAGAGACATATTTGTGTAAGCAAAAAGGGCTTTTGCAGGGAGGGGAGAGAAGTCAAGAATCCAAAATAACATTTCCATCCCCACTCCTTGTGTGATTTTTTTATTATCCACACCTTCCCTCTGCAGCCACCTAGGCTTTCTGAAAGAATGTCCCTGAATGATCCTCAGCATTCAGGAACAGTACTGATCCAAGTGTTTTTGGCACCCTAGGCAAAGTATGACTTTGCCCCGCCTCCACATTCAATTTAGAGAAAAATCGGTCTTCATCTAAATCATTATTTGATCCCCAATATTAATCTACAGATTATTTAGGACCTAATCTGATAATTATTTGGAGAAGCAGAATTTGTACAACTGGGTTGTCAAAGTCCTGGCCTGTGTATGTCAACTGTCCAGCGCCATTTCTGCTGCTGCCACCACTGAGGCCAAGAAGTGGCCATCGTTGCCACCGCTGCCACCAAGTGACTATTCACTCCTCCTCCTTGTTGGTGCCATGCTCTTCCCTCTCTGTCCTCCTGGCTTTTTTGGTGCAAAAATCAAGCAACCCAGACGTAGGGGTGTGCACAAAACCTATTTGCCCAGTTCAGTTGGAGTCCAAATTGGACTCAAACTGAACCGGGCATGTTTGGTTTTCTGCCCCCCCCCCCCAACAAACCTCCAGCTCATCTCAAATTCCAGCCGATTCGGGGTTCTGAGATTTTTTGTTTGTTTTAATACCACTGAGTCTGGGGAGGGGTGCTGATACAGCCATGGTGGGGTCTCTCCCATCTCCCCCCTCCCTGCTGACTTTCCCCCTGCTCTGCATAGGGCTGTTTTGGCCCATTTGATGGCTGTTCCAGCCCGCTTGGGGGCCGTTCCAGCCCTTCCTCTGGTGGTGGTGGCCATTTTGGAGGCTGCAGCGCATGTGTCCTGGCCATTTTGCATGCCTCAAGCCAGTTCACACATCCCTACCCAGAAGTCTGAGAAGTTTCAACTCAGAACTGTTTGCTGCACTAGATCTGTGGATGGGTAAGCCACAGGGAAAATGTTTTTATTCTCCCCTTAGGAAGCTGTTCTGAACTTTAATAAACCTTCACTTGATTTAGCCTTAATTGTCTACTCTGTGCACTCTGTTCTCAGCAAACTGGGGTTTCTCTGCTAAGTAATGGTTAACTTTACTGGGATGGAATCTTTGGTTTCCAGTTTTTAGTTTCAGTGTGTGTTGCTATGTATCACTACTGAACATTTGTCATGGAAAACTGCTGGGCAAGCCTGGACCTTGCTAAGGGGTAGAATCTTTGGTATGTTTTAGTTGTTTTTCTTTGCTATGTACAGTGTGTGTTGCCCTGAATCCTTCACCTTTATGTGCTGTAGCATATATCTCCTCTGTGTGCTCTGTTCTCAGCAAATTGGGTTTTCTCAGCTAAATAAGGGTTATTTGCATGTTCACTGTATTCATTCTTCTCTGTCCTGCCTGATGTTTCTTTAGTAAAACCACACATGACAGTGGAAACTCACATCTGCCCCTATTTCTTGGGAGAACCTCAGAAGAATTCTATGTTAAAATAACCACTAAGGTCATTCTCACGAGTACTACCGGGGCAGGAAGGCCAGGTAGGGGTGAAGGCACGGTTCAACCTAACATCCCCCAGGACGGTCACTCGGCTGGTCTTCAGTGCATGCTGTAAGCAGCATGGATCTCTGGAGGTCAGGATGATGTATCCTGGCTCCAGATATCCCACAATGCATTGCATGATGAGCATGGTGATTTGGGGGATATCCCCATGAGACAGGCACTCTAGGCATCCATCTCTGTGTGTGCTTTGAGTGCAAGCAGCCTGAGCACACACACAATCCCAGTGCCAGGGTTAAGGGCATGCTCATGCCTTTAAACGTAGGTAAAGGCCAGGCTTCAAAGTGGGATTAGGCAGGTGGACAGTGCTGGGATCCACATGCAGCACTTCACATGAGCAGCCTAACCCAGGCTGGGCTGCCCTAGCCTGGGTTCGACTGTTTGTGAGAATTGCCTTTTTGTTGCTGAGAGGGTTGTTGAATTATCAGGAAATCTAAATAGGCAACTCAATGATAAGGTAAAGCTTGATGCATTTTTGGTTGTGAAAGCACAAATGTTACGGCACAGCTTGTGGTTTTCATTTGCAGTGTTGATAGAAAGATGAAAATAATGGAGGAGTTTGTTGAGGTTGTACTAATGAAAGGCACAACAACAGCTGAGGATATTTTCAAGTGTTTGGTAGGTGCTCTGGACAAATTGGGTGTAGACTGGACAAAAGCTGTTGGTGACAGACGGAGCTCCACAAATGGTCAGTAGAAAAGTTGGAATAGCTTCAAAGTTGATGGCAAAAATATTTGATATCAATCTACATTATTAGTTTTGCAGTGTGCACTGCATTCTGAATCATGAAGTCCTATGCAGTAAATCACGTAAGTTGGGCAATGCACTGGATGTTGTAACAAAGATTGTTAATTTTATATGAGAAAGGGGCTTGAATCATAGGCAGTTCAAGTGCCTTCTACAGTATGCGCAGGAACCGGAGTTGCCATGTCACAATGATGTTCATTAGTTAAGTTGGGGAGCTGTACTGAAACATTTATATGAATTGGTGATGAGCTACAGTTGTTTATGGATCAAAAAGAAAATGCTATGCCACAGCTACAGGACAGTGAATAGTTGCATGATTTGGCATTCATGGTAGACATAACGGAGAGCCTCAACGGCCTGAACAACATGATACAGGGGGGCAACAAATTGCTGATCAATGTTTTCAACAGCATCTGTGCTTTTGTGGTCAAGCTTCAGCTGTGGCAAAAACAACTGGTGGAGAATAATGTAGCACACTTTCCAACCCTGAAATCTCCGCACATAGAAACAGCAGTGTCTCCTCTGATGCATTCACAAAATACAGTAAAATGTCCAACCTGAGAACTGAATTTCAAGAGAAGTTTTTCAAAAGCCTTGAGAAGGCCTTGGTAGTGTTTTGTAACCCATTTTCTGTCAACGTGCATGAGGTCTCAGAGGAACTTCGGATGAGATTAAATGACCTGCAGTGTGATCTTACACTGAAGGACACATTTTTGCAGTGCTAATGTCAGAGCATTTTATAGATATGTAGGACCAAATTACCCCAGGCTGTAATCTCTTGCTGGCAGAATTCTGTCCATGTTTGGGACAATGTATCTTTGTGAGCAGCTGTTTTCTGTTATGATCACAAGTCCAAATTATGCCCTCAACTTATGGACACACACCTCGATGCAGCATTGAAGGTTGCCTGTCACTTGCTCCAGACATCGACACTGTGGTTCAAACAAAGAGGCGCCATGCATCAGGAGCCAGTAGAAACAGTTAATTATATAGTTTTACTGAAATTATTAATGTTCTTTTGTTTTAATCTCTGTTGCTTTATCTGCAGGAAATTATTTTTGCATCAGTATTTTATTATTAACTTCTATGGCTAATTATGTGTTTCTATTGAGATTATTAAAATTATTGTGTTTTAATCTCTTATTTTATATGTGGGAAATCTTTTTATGGTCAGTATTTTATTAACTCGTATAGTTAACTGTGTGGTTTTCTTGAAGTTATTTTGTTTTAATTTCTGTTATTTTATCAGTGAGAAATCTTTTTATTATCAGTATTTGCCTATTAACTTTTATAAACTGTATGGTGTTATAGAAATTATTGAAGTTATTTTGTTTTAATTCCTGTTATTTTATCGGTGATAAATCTTTTTAATCTTTTAAATTTCTGTCATTATATGGTATTTTATTTGACAATTCTTCTTGTTGTTGTTTTATTATATAAATATGCTTAATAAATTAGTAAGCATATATGGTCATTATTGGTTGGTATGCTACATGTGACCCCTTGGAGGTGTGTTGCAATCAAATCCCCCCAATTGTGTTTCACATCCCTGCTGTACAATCTCTGTTCATATCTGTTAGACCACCTCAAGGAGAGATTTGAGCATGAACTCACTCCAAGAAGAGGTGGTCTTAAGGTGTGGGAGAGAAAAGAGAGACTCGGTCCTTCCTCTCTATCCATCTTGTTTTGCTTCCAGGGAATGTGGATGGCTAATCACTTGGGATAGTTGGGTTGGGGTCATAGCAAAGTGGTTTGGAGGCTGGGTGGTTCTGGTCTCCACCTTCAACATGTTGGAAGTGAAGGACTATACGCTGTCTCTTGTCTCAATGACATGGTAAGACAGACTAGTGAGTCATAGGGCTAGAGGGTCAAGACACTGGTTGTCCCTTCTCTACTGCTCTGACACTATCCCTTTGGAATTTAGATTGCTACTCTTAGGGACTAACTTCCTTCCTTCCTGGAGATCCTAACTCCTCACTTTCCTATTTAGAATGGAGTTCTCAAATAAATACCACTTATATTGATTTGAAACTATGAACTGGCTCCAAGTTACTTTACTCTCAGCATACATGCATGCCTAACCAAATTCTGCTGTGTTCTGCCTCTGGGGACTCTGCTATAATTAAAAAGGGGTTCTCTTACCAGAGAGAATTCCCAACACAACATCCACAGCAGTTGCTGTCCCCTTATTTGCAGACAGTTCCCACCACCCTGCTTCCAGGCACCAGAGTGCTCTGAGGAGACTGTCAGTTCAATGAGGCTCAAACATCAGTACCCAGATCCCTCCCTCTCTCCGTCTTTCTTCATTCTTTATGCCCCCCCTTTTTTTTGCCAGGCTCTGCTCTGCTTCAGTTCCTCCCAGAAGACTGAGATGGCAGCAGTGAACTTAACTGGGGTTAAGAGACAATTGGAGGCAGATAGCTGAACAGTGTGGGAGAAGAACACACAGATGGGTAGGAGGAGGAACTTGGATCCCCCACAAGACAAGCAATCAGGCATGCACAAAAGTCAGAGCACACAAGCAATGAGAGACAAATCCTCCCCAGGAGGGAGTGAGAGTGGGAAGACACTTTATGTTTGTGCAGCATCAGCTTTGCTGAGCTCACATTGGCACTTGGCAGGAGGGTAGGGCTATTCACTTTGGTGCTTTAGGCAACCACCTAGTTCACTTATATGGATTGCCTGGCCCTGTTCAGGAACATATTTTCAGGAGGCACAGGTGGGTGCAGAGGGATGGAGGGGTCGTTGAAAATTGCATACAACCCCTCATATGACAGAAACACCTAATACATTGGTTAATGCAAGGAAGTGCCTTCTCTTAAAAGAATTTTGGGTTTTTAGTTTTCAGGTGTGATGAAAGAGAGTAGGATGTCTTCTTGTTTTAAGGAGAAAATTAATAGACATCTGCTGGAGAATCCTGAATTAGATCCCTCAGAGTGAAGCAATTATTGGCCTATTTCCAACCTTCCATGGTTAGGCGAGGTAATTGAGAGGGTGGGCTCCCAGCTCCAGACAGTCTTGGGGGAAACAGATAATCTAGACCCATTTCAAAATGGTTTTGGGGCAGGCTACAGGGTGAAGACTGCCTTCGTTGACCTGCTGGATGATCTCCAGTTGGGAATTGACAGAGGGATTGTGACTGTTGGTCCTTTTGTATATCTTGGCAGCTTTTGTTACTATCAACCATAGCTTCTTTCTGGATCTTCTGAGAGAGTTGGGAGTGAGAGGCACTGCTTTGCAGTGGTTCTGCTCCTACCTTTTGGGCAGGTTCCAAATGGTGTCACTTGGAGACTGTTGCTCTTCAAAATGAGAACTTTTGTATGAAATCCCACAGGACTCCATACTGTTTCCAGTGCTTTTAAATAGCTACATGAAGAGATTTGGTGCATCGTGTTATCAGTATGCTGATGAAACCCAAATCTATTTCTCCATGTCAGCTTCATCAGGAAAAGACATAACTTCCCTAAATGCCTGCCTGAAGGTGGTAATGGGTTGGATGACAGATAACAAACTGAACCTGAATTAGGGATGTGCACGAAGCATTTGGGACTGTATAATTAGCCCATGGGTGTGTCTGTGCTGGAATACATGTGCATTGGATATGGAGAACATACAGAGCTGCTGGAAACAGAATAGACAGTATTTTACAAGTAACTTGATCCAGCTGGTTAATAATGGATGGAATCCAAGGAGGCAGAGAGTGGTCATTTTAACAGGAGGAAAGCCCCTGCATTGTTCCTCTGCCACCACCACCACCCAATATCCCAGCATGGTGCTGTTCATATTAAATAGCCACACTGTCTGTCATGAAAAGCCATGCCGCCCAGCTGCTTCTTGCTTGGGAACAGAAAGTCTCATGTTCCCAGCAGCCTGAGGGATGCCATCATGAGTGGTCAGCAACACCTGTTCCCATGCAGTGTGGCTTTTCAGAACAGACAGTGAGGTTGCTTAATATGGACAGCGCCATGCTGGGGTGGAGGAAGGTGGAGGAGGAGCAACAGAGGGGCAGCTAAGAACTGCCTTCCTCCTGTTAAATGACCACTCACCCCCACCAAAATGATTAGTCTGGGGCAGCTCAAAGCATTTTGGTGCCTTGAAACAGAGGCACTGAAATGTTTTGTGTGCATCCCTAAACTGAATCCAAATATAAAGGGGGTACTTATTGTGTGGGGCCAGAACTGAAGAGACAATTCTAAACTGCTTGTTCTGGATGGGGTTGGACTCTCCCAGAAGGAACAAGTATGAAATACTTCTGGATCCTTCTGGGAGTACTTCTGGATAAAAACCTCTCTCTAGTAGTTCAGGCTGTGGCAGTAGCCAGACTTGCTTTCTATCAGCTTTGACTGATGTGCCAGCTGTGTGCTCTGTTCCTTGAGTTAATTACCTCAAAACTGTCGTACACATATGCTGGTAATCTCCAGACTTGACTACTGCATTGTGCTCTATTTAGGACTGCCTTTGTAAATAGTCCAGAAACTGCAATTGATGTAAAATGTGCCATATTGTTCTTATATTAAAAAAAACTCTGGCTACCAATATGTTTCCAGGCACAATACAAAATGCTGATTATAACCAATAAAGTCCTATACAGCTTGATCCCAGGGTATTTAAGAGACTGTCTTCTTTGCTATGAGCCCCACCACCCATTGAGATCATCTGGAGAGATCCATCTGCAGTTGCCACCAGCTCGTCTGGTGGCTTCTCAGGGACGGGCCTTCTCTGTTGCTACCCCAAAGCTGTGGAATGCCCTCTCTGCCAAAATAAGAGCCTCCTCATCTCTGGCAGCTTTTTAAAAGATGCTCAAGATGCATTTATTCACTCAAGCTTTTAACTAGAATTATGGTCTTAAGCTGTTTTTAATGTTTTAAATTCTGTTTTAATTTGTCTTACATTTGTTGTAAACCCAGAGATGTGTGTTTGGGGCTGTATACAAATATACATACTTAATAAATAAAGTGTGATCAATGTGTTCACTGTGTGTGGTGAGATTGTCTATTGCATGTTGAGAATGATTTACAACAAAGAGATTGATATAAAGCCTTTAATGTTATGTTCTAATGTATCTGGGTTTTCTATCCACAAGCTATAAAGTATTCCTCACAATTAATCTGTGGCATCCTGAGTGAGTCTAAAATGCTTAGCTGATTAAGATTCTTAAATTAGAGAAGCAGTAAAGTTATACATGGGATATTGTGAATGAGTGTATCTAAAAATGCAAGTGCTTTATAGATGGGAACTCACTTTAAAAATACTAATATTTCAGGGATCTATGTTCCCTGTTAGATTAACTGTTCCATATGTTTTTGAACATGAAGCAACTAAAGGCCTTTTCTTACTACTATTCAGTGGGTGAAGACCATGAAACCATTCCAGCTCTAGCCAATGGAGAACCAGTTGCATGAAGCCTAGAGCCATCTGATTTTCTTGAGTGGTGTAGTTGCTGCCTTCTCTATCGTTGCTCCCACACTAGTCCATATCTTCTGCCCATAGCACTCATTCACATGTAACAGCACTCATTTTTCCTAACAGCACTCATTCACATATAAATGATTGCATAAATGGTTGCACAGGAGCGGAGAGCTGGTCTTGTGGTAACAAGCATGACTTGTCCCCTTAGCTAAGCAGGGTCCACCCTGGTTGCATATGAATGGGAGACTTGAGGTGTGAGCACTGTAAGATATTTCCCTCAGGGGATGGAGTCTCTCTGGGAAGAGCAGAAGGTTCCAAGTTCCCTCCCTGGCATCTCCAAGACAGGGCTGAGAGAGATTCCTGCCTGCAACCTTGGAGATGCCGCTGCCAGTCTGTGTAAACAATACTGAGCTAGATGGACCTATGGTCTGACTCAGTATATGGCAGCTTCCGATGTTCCACTAAAAAACATATCTAAAGTGCGGGCTAAAAGTGCTCCCTGCACCTCATAACCTCAGGTTCAGGTTTTGCCCCCTCCCCTGGATTAGATTGCAGTACATTCACTTTGAACTCAATAGGAGCTTTTGAGAATCAAGCTTCCACTCTCTTTATAATCTCATACCTTTGTTCGTATGGCCCCACTTTAGGTTCTGTTTCTTGGTCATGCTAATGTGTGACAAAGAGATGGAACCAGGAATTGGCTTGTGCATATATGATCTTGCTATTGCAGATAGACATTTATGTGAAAGTTTAGGTGGATATTGTAGCATCTTCTCAATATAGAAAGTCGCAAAGAAGCAATGCATCTTAAAGCACAGAGTTTTGTTCAATTGAAAGCATAGGTGTCAAAAGAATATATTTGAGCATGTTCAGGAATAACAAATATGAGTTGCTGAGATTGGGAAGATCTTTATCATAAACTGAAAAATGCATTGGACTGTGGGTTTGATATAGTTCATAGATACATCATTTGTTGAAAGGTGGTCATAAATTACCCATTACAAGCAACATCCTTCCTCTTGAACTGGATGTGTTTGAAGTTGAATCACTTAATATTTCTCAGTGAAACATATGCTGACTCTTGGAAAAGATATTCTACATATGTCACCCCATTTCCCTTCCATATGCCCGAATCAGCTATTCAAAGCACTCTCTTGAGAAACCAGATATCAGCTCCAAACTGTCATTTCTTGTCAATTTAACAATACCTCCTTCAAACAAAAGAATCATTTTTAAGGCATATTGTGTATTCAAATACATCATCTCTGCAATCATACACGTCAGTCAAAATACATCTTGACAAGGTTTAACAAGGTTTAACATGTGCTTAATCTTTCCTATGAAAATCAATGGGACAAACAATATTACTTTAGCTAGATTGTGTCCATAAGCTTACTGGTGCCGGAGACTACTTTGAAATGAAATTAACTGCCTTTTTAATGACACCAGAATAATATGCCTTGCTTTATTCCTTTGTTAAACTTGCAATTTGTCTGGGAAACAATAATAAATATTCCTATTGAAACAGAAATGAATGTCTAAATTTGGTCTCTTGCCATCTCAATAAATGCTTCAGAGTGTCAAGAAATGGATAATTCTTAGCTGAATCCATTTGTTGTTGTTGTTGCGCGCAAACAAGTGGAGAAAGTCCTATAGATTTCACCATTGTGGGAATCAAACAGCAGAACTAGACATGACAGCAAACATGAGTTTATACTGAAAATGATGAACCCCTCCCCCGCAAGTTCCCACTCCTCTAGAATGTTCACGATCACTTTTGATGAGTGTGAATATTGTTGTGAGCAATCTTGAGGCCTTGGTGAGAAGGCAGATAGAAATTTTAAAAATAAACAAATCTCTATAATATTTATACTTAAAGAAATCTCTATGCTCACAAGTAGTATAAGCTTAAAATGCTATATGCTGGGAACAAACATTGGATGAGAACACCTTCATGAACTTTTTGTAAGCACTCTGGCAGGCCTGTATTGGATATAGAGACCACTTGGGCCTCATTATTATCCATCAAGGCAGTTCTAATGTTCACTGGAAATACAGAGAAGATCAAATCAGCAGCAACTAAAAGTGCAGAGCACTATGCATCAAGCCTGTGAAAATTCGGACATAGACATTCAGATTCAGGACATAGACATTCAGGAGAGGAGAGCTGGTCTTGTGGTAGCAAGCATGACTTGTCCCCATAGCTAAGCAGGGTCTGCCCTGGTTGCATATGAATGGGAGACTTGAGGTGTGAGCACTGCAAGATATTCCCCTCAGGGGATGAAGCCGCTCTGGGAAGAGCAGAAGGTTTCAAGTTCCCTCCCTGGCTTCTCCAAGATAGGGCTGAGAGAGATTCCTGCCTGCAACCTTGGAGAAGCTGCTGCCAGTCTGTGAAGACAATACTGAGCTAGATAGACCAATGGTCTGACTCAGTATATGGCAGTCTCCTGTGTTCACCTAGATTTATGTATGTATGTATGTATGTATTTATTTATCTATCTAACATATTTGTATATCACCCAAAACGGAGGTCTCTGGGCAGTTTTCAACAAAACAATAAAAACAAGTAAAAAGGTTAAAACATTACAACAATTTAACATTTAAAACAATGTTAAACTATTAAACGCCATCAAACTATTAAAACAGTATCTAATTATATTATTATTTCTTGTTTACACAGTCAGGCAGGTGTTATTGACTGGTTTGTTTTATCCAGACATCGAGTCCTTTCCAAGGACCTGGGATGTCAGAATATTGTTATCGATATTGTTCTTGTTGTTGTTATGGATATCGTCGCAGAATATAGGCTGTTCCCAGTAATGTTGCTTTTTGTAATTGGCTGATTGTGATTTCTATGGCCCCTATGGAGTTGAGGTGCTCTTCAAGTTGTTTTGGAATTGCACCTAGGGCGCCAATTACCACTGGGATTATTTTGGTCTTCTTCTGCCACAGCCTTTCAATTTCAGTTTGTAGATCTTTGTATTTGGTGATTTTTTCTATTTCTTTTTCTTCTATTCTGCTATCCCCTGGTATTGCTATGTCGATTATTTTTACTTGTTTTTCTTTCTTCTCGAGGACTACAGTTGTATATGGTGTATTGTGTGGCAGATGTTTGTCTGTCTGTAGTCGGAAGTCTCATAATATTTTTACATCTTCATTTTCTACAACTTTTTCAATTTTATGGTCCCACCAATCTTTGGCTACCGGTAGCTTATATTTTTTGCAGATGTTCCAGTGTCTCATCCCTGCTACCTTGTCATGCCTTTGTTTGTAGTCAGTCTATGCGATCTTTTTGCAACAGCTGATTAGGTGGTCCACGGTTTCATCTGCTTCTTTACAAAGGCGGCACTTGCTGTTTGCTGTGGGTTTTTCGACTTTTGCTCTTATTGCATTTGTTCTTAGTGCCTGTTCTTGCACAGCCAGTATTAAACCCTCTGTTTCTTTCTTCAAGTAACCATTCTTAAGCCATTGCCAGGTCATGGTGATGTCTGATTTTCCACTGATATTGTGCAAATATTGACCCTGCAGTGGCTTATTTTTTCCATTTTTCTGCTCGGTTCTTGACTTGTTCTTTCTTGTAGGCCTGCTTTGTTTCATTGGTGTTGAATAGTTTCTCGCTATTGACCATTTTCAGTGCATCTTCTTCACTGTCCTTGATATATTCTTCAAGGCCTCTTTTCTCCTCCTCTACTGATTGATGGACTTGCAGCATTCCTCTTCCACCTGAGCTGCGAGGGAGGTATAGCCTATCGACATCACTGCGGGGGTACAGAGCATGATTGATGGTCATGATTTTCCTGGTCTTACGATCTAGCATCTCTAGCTCTGCCTGGGTCCAGTCTATTATTCTTGCAGTGTATCTGATAAGAGGTATAGCCCAGGTGTTGATGGCTAGTATGGTGTTCCCGCCATTGAGTTTGGACTTGAGGATTTTTCTAACTCTCCTGATGTATTCACTTCCAATTTTTCTTTTAACTTCAGTGTGTGTGATGTTATTGTTGTTGTTGTTGTTGTTATTTACATTTTATATCCCACTCTTCCTCCAAGGAACCCAGAGCGGTATACTACATACTTAAGTTTCTCCTTGCAACAACCCTGTGAAGTTGGTTAGGCTGAGAGAGAAGTGACTGGTCCAGAGTCACCCAGCAAGTATCATGGCTGAATGATAGGACCAGGTCTCACCAGCCCTAGTCCGGCACTCTAACCACTACACCACACTGGTTCCAAAATTGACCAAAATTAGTAAAATCCAAATCAGATCTATCTTTCTTTCTTTTGAAAATTGGATCAGTAAAGTTGGAAATACAGTGGGATATAAATGTTAAATACAAAAATAAATAATCAAAATTAATTTAGAAATAATTCAGAATTAGCAAAATTGAATAGGCGTTTCCCCATAGAGGTGAATGGGAAAATCAAAACAAATTCATTAAAAATCACCAGTTGGTCCTAGAGCCTTGAAGCTTGACACTCATGTGGGAAAGGGGGCAGGGCTCATTGTACTGAATATGAAGACAATTGGTCAATCCCCTGAGTTTTGGTGATTTTTTTAAATTTTTGTAAAAATGGCTAAAAATGGTGAAATCTGTCTTGCTTGTTGTTTATGAAAACTTCTGAAACTTAGGAGGTTTATTGGACCAATATTGCACCCCAGTGTGGAGGAATCTGTCCTTTGCCTTTGTGGAAAGGGGTAACAACATGCCCCCTTTGTCCCCCCTTTTATATTTCTGGAATGGATGCATATACAGTTTTGAAATCTGGCACGCATTAAGTCCACATTGTAAGGACTCACAGTTCTTGGCAAGTTTATCCCCTCTGCATACTGCCGCCCCACCTCACCCAATGGGGGAAGTGAGCCATTTGAACCATTACCCAGTTTCTCCCCTTTGGATGTTGGATACTACCACATCTCCCACAATGGGTAATTAACCAGTTGCAGCACTTCCCAATTTTCTCCCCTTTGGTTGAGGCATATACCTCACATCACACCGCATACCCCATGGGGAAACAAGGTGGTCACAGCATTTTTGAAGTTTGTCCCCTTTGCATGGCACTGCCTGCTTTCACCCCAATGGGTAATAGACCAATCACAAGAACTTGACCGGTTTCTCCTTCTGGGATGTTGTTTCCCACACAACCCCAATTTGCAAGCAAGAAATGAAACACTAGAAAATTTATCCCCTTTGTGTGGGGCGGAAACCCCACCCCAACCCATGGGGGAAGTGGGCAGTTGCAGCACCCGGCCATTTGACACACACACCCCGCTTTGCATGGTCCCACCTCCCACTAATGGGGAAGTATCCAGTTAAAACACTTGGCCAGTCTCTACCCTTTCGATGTGACAAAAACCACACCAGGAACTAAGGTGCAAATAAAGCCCCTTACAGAGTGCAGCAGTGCATGTGATAAAACAGCAGTACCGCACCCCCACCCCACATCCTGTAATGAACATCAGAGGCAGTGTACCATTTTAAAATTATTTTTACTGACTGAAAACACTTCTTAAAATCAAATTTTGCATCCCTTCAGGGGAACTCCCAGCCACAGGGGTGACTGAAAAACAACAATTTCTGCATGGAAACTGAAATGCCCATCAAGCAGTGGTTCTAACGATCAAAAGAAGCCTCAGGTTTCAGCAGCACAACTCATTTACATAAGGAGGGTTCAATTTCAGGTATGGAAGTGAAAATGGAGCCATGGCTGGTGATGAAAATGCGGCTTCCTGCATTCAGATGGTCACAAATTCCAACCTCTGGCATGTTTACCTCTGATTTGGCATTATGTCCAAAACAGGGCCATAGACTACTTCCAAATTAGTTTAACTTCCCCAGTAATAATTAGGGCTTCATATATGACAGGGCTGCACAAGGTCCTTCATCTGTTGTTGAACTAAAACTCCCATCATCCTGACTATTGGCCACTGTGACTGGGGATGTCCAACAACAGTTGGAGGCCCAGATTTGTGCAGCCTGGTGTATGATGAAATCTTCAGCTTCTGCTGTTTTCTCATTAACCCTCCTATTTGACCAGAGAAACCAACATTTAAATTGTGGAACATCAGGACACCAAACATAAGCTTAATAATGTAATAGCATACTGGATTGGACCTAGCTTCATTGAGTCCTTCATTCAATTTCCAATAGCAGCCAGGATAAATATTTAGTAGGGTAAAAAGCCACACCCACAAAAAAAAGAATGTATCTCAGGAAGCACACCTGCAGGAGTTGAATAATTAAATGCAGGAGAGTGACTGAATTCAATACTTACAGCAGCGTTCTTGACAGACAATCACACTGTGTTTGTTGATCACTGCATTGCAACGTTCCAGAAGTCTCAAAAGACATTCTTCTTGATAATGTTCTTTGACAAACAAAGGGCACATTGAGAGACTGTTAAGAAAGTCACACAGGGTAGAAGATGAAAGAGAAACCCTGCTAACATCGTCAAGTGAAGAAAGCACTTGGACATCAAACAGATCATCTACTCCAGCAATTCAGTGGAGCATGTGCATATTCTGTTTGAAACATGCTTATAAGAAGAGACTGAGTCAAGTATTTGAATCAGCCAATTCAATACACAAGCTGGCAGAGAAGAATGAAATGTTGCACTGCCATGCGGGTGTTGAACGTCTAATAGATATTAGGACATTTTACTATCTGTAACGCAGGTGGAGTAAACAACAGAAGCAAGATCGCTCATTCTACCTGCATGTGGAGAATGTGATTCTCCTTTTTCCTGAAGTATGACTGATCATGTGACTAATGAACTAAATGCAGGTTTTGCCTGGGAAAATGTGTCTAATCTGAACAATATACTTGAAAGATATTGTGATTTAGTAGAATATCAAGGTGGTGAAGGTCTTCGGATGACACAGAAGCAAATGAAGCAAAAACTCCAGACGCGCTAGAAGACAGCCACAAAGTTTCAAGGAACAAAGAAATGAAAATTCTTCACTCCTTGTGTTTCAGACTGACTACTGGTGAAACTATACAAATTGTTTGTTACCAGCACTGCTATTCTGAAGGCTCCCAGAAGCCTCTCTGATTATGTTTGGGACTACAGGCTTGTGGTTCCTCTCTCTTAACATGAGTCTCATGGGATTGTGGGCTCCCCATTTGTTGGCATATTGGGAACAGGTCACTTAGGAGGCAGTGGGACGGTCACCCCCAGATTCAACCAGCTGCCAAGTGAATAGATAGGCGATTTGCCTTGTGCCTTTCCCAATATTAGGGAATGTCAAGGTAGACCGAGTTAGCTTTAGAGTTAACTCCACGCTCAAGTTCTCTCTGTCCAAAGATTGAACGTTTACTTCCTCACATTGCAGTTGCCTCAAAGAAGCTAACATTAATCACCTCAGTAGGAAAAGTCAGATAAGGCACCATGAATGCAACTCCCTTCCAAATAATAAAAGAGCTAAGTGGGCAACAGGAATTCAGAGGTGCTCTAATTAAAATTACTGATTGGTTCATTGGGTCCTTCCAACCTAACAGATATCATTCTTGCATGTCCATTTAGTCTATTTACATATAGGTTTGTTGTTCTTGATCATTCATGCCATGGGGGCTATTCTCACAATCAGCAAAAATCAGGCTAGGAGAGCCTAGCCCGATTTTTGCTGATCGTGTAAGCAGGCGAACTTACTGGGCAGGCGAGCCCAGTGGCTTACAAGCAGCTAGCCAGCTTTTGTAGCCCTCTCCAAAGCCCGGGTTTGTGGAGCAAGCGCTCAGCGTGACTAGCTTTTGTGCAGCTCCGTGCTGCGGCTAGTCATGAGTAGACCCCTGGAGGGGAGGCAAAAAGCCGCCTCCCGGCTCCGGGGGTCTCCCTAGTATGCCCTGCATGCTTGAGCAGGGCATACTGGAGCTTCTGGGGGCCGCACAGCCCATGAGCAACACAGCCCCCTCCGGGTCTGTGACGGAGCCGGCAATTGTGTGGGTGGCCGATCCGGCCACCCAGGGCTCCCTCCCTGCTCGTGTGCAGGGAGAGTGGGCTTAGCCCACTCTCCCCGCGCACTCTCAAGAACCGGGTCTCACTGATCGTGAGACCCGGCTCATTGTGTTTTACTCAAGCACAACAAACAAAGACAATGAAGCTATTCACACAATTGCTCAAAACCAGGCTGGGCTCCCTTAGCCCAGTTTTGAGCAATTGTGAGAACCACCCGGCTCATGGGCAAGCCCAGTGGCTCTCTGGCGTCTAGCCTGCCTAACAAGATTAACGGAGGTTAACCCTCCTAAACGAGGTTAATGGAGCGAGCGTGGCTGACACACTTGCAGCCACGGCTGACGCCGTGGGGGGGAGGGGAGGGAGGACCCAGGAAGGCACCGTACATTCGCATGGTGCCTTCTTGAGGTTCAGGGGGCCGGGGCACCACACGGCGTCACTCCCCTTCCCCTGACCCCCAGAGCTCCCCATGGAGCTGTGGCCGTGCACAGGAGTGCCTGACCAGAGCAGCCGCTTGTCAGGAGCATGCTTGTCCAACGTCTGGGTCAAGGTCTCTGTCAGGGTTGCTGGAAGTTCAGGAATCCACTCCGGTCTGCAAGGAAACACAAGAGCACAATTTACTACAAGTTCAAACTGCCTCCTCCGCAACCTGGGTCGCTTACCAGATTCCACATGTCCAGAGCCCCAAAAGGTGCAAGGTGTCCCCAAGGGAGGTAATGTGTCTGGGCACTGCTGTCTGGTCTTGATTAGGAAACAGGGTTCAATCAGGAAAGCCTGGGTCTCCAACGGCCAACATGAAGCTGGAATTCCATAGAGTCTAAGGCTTGGGCTGAAGCATGCTCCAAATGACAAATTGACTTCCAGCAATATTTTGCTAGCTTGCTGGTTGAGTCATAGCGCTTGGCTAATGGCTCTCCTCCCCCAGCCAGCTGTCAGAGATTCAATGTTTATCTGGCTTGTTAAGGAGGCACTGAGTTTTTCTGAGTGTTGGCTGCTGTTGCTGGCGTCTGACTCGTCTTCGCTCTTGGGGGGTGATTGACTGTGCCTCTTCCAGCTCTTCTGCTTCCGACAGCCCCCCTGGAGGTAAAGCTTCGTCTTGGCCTGTCTCAGCTGCAGCCAAACATCCTGCAGCCAAACAGTTGAGCTCTCCCCTTCAGAGGCCTCTGCCCCTGCTGGAGGGTTGCCAACATCCTGTTCTTCTTCGCTAACTGAGGGTGAGGGTATGACACCGTTTGTCTGGGCGGCCGATCCGGCCACACAGCAATGAGCAACTGCTCGTGTGTGGGGAGAGCAGGCTAACCCCACTCTCCCCAAACAAACCCTGTCTGGTGCTTCACACCAATTGTGTGAAGTGCCTCATTGGATCCTTTTGTGATCCACTGGAATTTCCCTCCTCAAGAATGAGCAGCTGGTACTTTGCCTTAGGGCCCATTTGGGGCTATAACTGGTCCTGGTTTCTTGAAACAGTGTGCTTCATTCAGTCTTTACACTGTGGAATCACCCGCTGTGTGGGCGATAGATTTGACACCCACCATAACACCTGGTTGTGTCTCGCTCTCGTATCATTCATGCTTCCAGTCTCCAGACCAGCATTACTTGCTGGCCCGATCTATCCAGCTAACCTTGCTGCTATGAGAAGCTGGCTGCACCAAAACAGGCACCTTTTGCATTTACCCTTGCTGCCTAACCCCGAAGCTGCTTTCAGTTCTTCATCGCTAGTTCCAACCCTGAGGAAAGAGGTCCTTCAGTTGCACCTGAGCCAGTAGGGTCCAATTGCCACTAAAGGAAGGATGAGGTTGTATGATAATCATTGCGTCCTTCTGTGGTCCTTACTCTTTTCTTAAATACAAAAACCTGTATCTCTGAAGCCTTCTTTTCTCTAGTCAGCCTGGAAGTCATTTTAATTTGGATACCAAGTTAAATTGCTTCTTTGCAAGTATCTGGTTATTCTTTGTAAGACATTTTTAGTAATAATAATGAGTTAATCAATTTTCTTATGCTGCTGTACCCATGGACCCCAAATAAAACCTGACATTATTTTGAACTTCAACCTGTCAGTTCACTTCCCCAGGATCAAAACATTGCACAAAAATTATTCTGACATGGGAATGCGCCACCCAGCTTGCTAATTCTCCACACAAACCTGAATGCATTCAGGAGTGTTTGCCAATCACCCCAGAGCAGGTCCATTAACATGCTGTAATGTTTCTTATAAATGATGGTGAAGCCATTGTCCTGAAGTTCAGAGAAGAATCTTTGGACACACAAAAAGTGTACTATGCTGCACTCACAAAGGCAAGGGAAGCTCACCCATAAGGCCAGGTGAGGCAATGGCCTCAGGCAGTAAGTGTGCCATGAGTTGGCAAATGTGGGCATCCTATCCTGCACCCACCACAAGTGTCTATGCCTATTGCCACTGATCTCCCTCAATTCTGCAACTATTGCTGTTTCTACACTTTATCCTCCCCACTCATCAGCCTTGCCCTGCGTTGGCCCAACCCATTCCTGTTGCCTTCTTCCCATAGCAAAGGAAATTGAGACCTTTTAATTTTAAAGCCCCTAGCCACAGCTCCACGTCATCTGAATTATGAGAACTGTGGTTAGTTTTACATATAGTTTGTTCACAAACCAGGACTTGGAATCAGAATTTAATCTTGGTTTGTCTGAACAAACTATGGGTAGCTCAGATATCATGCAGCACCTCAGTAGTAGCCAAACACCATGTGACCTCCATCAGCCATGGAAGCACATGCTCCCCCCCCACATCCCTATACGAGTGCTACCTCCTTTCTTAGAATATGCTGAGATTGGTCATGCTGTCCAAACTCACCAATCTCAGCATGTTCTAACTAGACTTGTAAAAGAATATTATCCTGCATTACTTAGCATAGGGAATAATATTTAGGATAATTATTCTACTCATTCTATTAAATGTATCAGAGAATATTATTTTACAAGTCTAGTTCTAACCTACTTGCTTCAGAAAACCTGAGCCCTGAAACTCACTTGAACACAATATTGGCATATCCTAACTGAGATAGGAAGTGGGCTTCAGAGGGGAAAGCACACATTCCTGGGGCTGAAGGATGTTGCATGGAACTCAGCTGCTATCAATGTTCCATGTGTTGTCTGAAGCTGCCATACAGCTAAAACTAACTACAGCTTCCCAAGTTTGAATGACAAGTGGCACAGATGTTTTTGATCTCCTTCAGCACCCAAAGAAGAAGGAGAAGGGAAGGGGAGCATAAGAGCCTGTGGCTATCTAGGAGTTGTTCAAGTAAAAGGAAAACATGGTTTCCCAATATGTCTGAAATGGCTTCTGAGTGATGAAGCAAATGCTTCATTCTGCTGGATATATCATAACATTAACACATCCCATGTTACATACAAGAGAACTGTGCATGGACACACACCTATTGGTGCACCGGGGAAATAACTTGACTAGTGAGCAAGAGGTTGCTGGTTTGAATCCCTGCTCGTATGTGTCAAAGTCTATGGGAAACACCTATATTGGGCAGCAATGATATAGGAAGATGCTGAAAGGCATCATACTGTGTGGGAGATGGCAATGGTAACCCCCTCCTGTTTTCTACCAAAACAAACCACATGGCTCTGTGGTCGCCAGGAGTCGACACAGACTTGACAGCGCAACTTTACCTTTAGTTTTCCCTATCTAGTTTATAAATTTAAACCTGAAGAAAATCAACCTCCAGATGCCAACACATCCCATCTTCTTATTGGTTAATTTCAATTTAAAACTAAAATTTGCATGATATTATATTGTTACATGTCATTACATTTTAGGAGAGATTGAGAAGTTATCTGTACTGGAGTCAGAGAAACAAAGCTATTTGTAAACCTCTCATTCACTACAGAATTATTTCCCCCCATGGTATTAATACACTGCATTTCACAAAAATTACTACAGTGAATGAAGCTGTTAAATGGATTCATGCTTAGCACAGCAAATACTGTCAGCAAGTCACTTTGAATCTTTTGAGTATTCTTCAGGATGGAGTTTAGTCTCTGCTGTCCCCCCTTCACACATCACATCCTCCCCCAGTTATTCTATGTCACAGCACATCATTGCAAGCTGATTTTTTTGGAGTGCAAGTCAGCAAAAAATGTATCATATCGTGCACATTAGCCTCTTTGTCAGTTTTGATTTGTTGTAATTGAGAATATGTTCTGGGCATTGACAACTTTATAAGTGGCTGCTTTGGACAGAGATACATTTGACTATCCTCTGCTTAATATGTCTTGATATATTTTAGATGTATAAATTATGTGTTAATAGGCTTGGAGATAGGTTTGCAGAGGCTCTAGTCACTTTGCAAATCCAGGTCTTCAGTTATCATGCCCAACCTCTTTCTACACACTGGGATGCAATGTGAATCATACCACAATCACATGTAAAATCAATCTTTGCATTTTTACGGTGTCATATTTAGCAAGGCTAAATAAGAAATGAGGTCTTTGTTTAAAAACAGGTGATAATAAATGCAGTCTTTGTTTAAAAGCAGAACAAAAAAGTATGAACATTGCATTGTAGCCTGGAACTTGCTGGTGCAACGACTCTTCTTTGTTCAGACTTTGTTTGGATGATACATCTGCCTGCCTGCCTGAAACACATAGAGGAAAGAGTGGACATGCCCATGCCCATCCCCCATGCTGCCCAACCGTTGCCTAATTGCACATTTGGGGGAGATTTAAATGAGCTGCACAATTGGGCAGCAGAGAGATGGCATACCAGCAAGAGTGGGGTGGGAAGAGATGTGTTCACCTCCACTTTTAGGATGGACAAGCAAACATATCATCTGGCCCTGGTTTTGTGTTCTTAGTTGTAGGGATGTCTGACTAGAAATATTCCCTACCACTCAGCAGTTGTGGTCCCTTCTTTTCCTAGAACTCAGGCAGAGACACTGCCAAGGCAACATTACAAGCCAACCGAGGGAGCCAGTGCAACTAGCTATATGAAGCCTCAGCAAGACGATCTGCTGCCCAGGCTAAGCAACTCATCATTTAGTGAATAACCCTGCCAGACTGAGTGCCTCCTCCCTGCCCTTCCTTACAACTGTTGCTTCCTTACAACTGCTGGGAATCTGAACTCTTGTCAGTTTGGGACTATGTTATTTGCCTCTGGCCACCACCTGGCCAGCAGCTTGTTCACTGCTGGATTTTGGGGCTGTGACTTTGTTATCACTTGGGAAATGATTCTCCAGTTAACTCTGACAGCCACAGATGTGCTGCTACTTCTGCCGCAAAGACTGGGTGGACTTTAGTGCTGGTCCAGTGAGACAGAAATTCAAGCGGAAGAATGAGGCAGTGGCACATTGTAAGCTGACATCATCTGTAATACTAACCCCTGGCCTTGGTCATGCCCAGAAGCAATGGATCACTGTAAGCAGCATGACAGTCTAATGGTATTATGCATCTTGCATAATGGTGGCCATAGGGCCCTAGTGCCTTACTGTGCTGCTGTCCCAAGTGCTACCATGGAAGTTTGCAAGGAGGAACTGCTGGTTTGACCTCTGTTCTACTGCAGCATCATTTACTGCAGATTTTTAGAGAGGGATTCTACAGCTTCCATCCCAGCAGACAATACATGGTGTTAGCAGGGGTCCATCCGGCCAGATGCTGAACCTGGTCTGGCTCCTCAGTCTGAACAATTCGTTACTCAGGAGCAGACTGAATTGTTTCTCCACTTACCTGAATATCTGCTTTTCTTATCATGAAGGAAGCCCACCTGCTTCTTTGACTGCAGAATCAAAATAGGGTAGTGACATCTGGAGGCCAGGTCCCTTGCCAGGCACTTGCCAGGTATGTCAATCTCATTCAACAATCCACTGATTGTTTTGATTGACCATTGATTGTTTTGACTGATCCATTGTTTTGACCATTGAATTAATGGCGCTTGTTAATGAAACTACCTCGAGGGTGATTGGCCTGCACCCCCTAGTTTGGGTGAATGTGGGGAATTTAACTCAATAGGGGAGATAATTCCAATCAGCTTTAATTTGTGCAAGGTTATGAACTCAAGAAAATTGGCTTGAGAGAGAGAGGTTTTAATTAAATAAAAAAGGAGCTTATTAAAAATAAAATCAGACTAAATTACTTTGTGGCCCTAGTTTAAAGGCACTACAAATATGATAAGAAACAGACTATTGTAAGGCACATTTAGCTTAAAGTTCCAAATTATGTGTAAATTCCCAGGTGGGCTAGAGAGGTACTTTAAGATAGAGGGGCAAGATTTCAGAAATAAGAGAAAGGGATAGGTTCAGCCCTGAAGAAGCCGGGCAAGAGGCTATATCACCTGTCCTGGAGAGGAACACCAAGGTGGTCTGCTGGAGTCTCTTGTTGCAGTCTGCTGGGGTCCAGAGTGAGAGGCACAAGGGAACACTGAGATGTTTCACAGTGGGAGTCCCAGGTGTAATAAAACATGAGGAAGCACACTAGGTCATGGAGTTAGGGATATTTATATCCCAAAATGTGCCTTGAGGGCACATTTCTTTTGTCCTGCTCTGCTGAATAGGGGAGCTCAGACCTTTTTTTAAAAATGCATTGTGTCCTAGTCCTTCCTGGGTAGAAATGTCTATGGCATTCAAGGCTGATTGTAAGGACAATTGGAGTGAGCAGGTGCATTTAAAGAATATCCTGTGCTGGGAAGGGCTTCACAATAATTCTATCAAGAGTTTTGATGGGCACCTTTCAAAGTTCCATCACTAACACACCCCTATTGTAATGGAGGCTGCAGATAAGAAACTTGTCTTATCTGTCTTTTCTCCCTGGCCTGTTGGCCAAGCATTATCTCTCTTTGCAAGAGGAAGAGGGGAGTTTAGATTTCATTCCAAGGCTGAAATGATCTTAGACGCCAGACACTCGCAGTAGTTAGTCCTGGGAGTCTGCTTAGCTGGGCACCCCCACAGAGAGTGTGAAGCTAATCCCCTTTCAAATCTGAGAGGCTTGTAGTCAAATCTAGGGGCGACCAGTCCACTGCCAACTAAGCGACTTGTCCCCATGTATAACATAGACTGGGAACTCACATTGTGGTGCAGCTACTGAGCATAGCAAAAGTGCAATCTCCAAGCCTGGAGATGCAGTTGCAACCAGGAAGGCTTCTGGGAGCAGGCAGAATAAGCTCAGCTGGTAACACTTTATTGGCCATTAATGTGTTCATTCTTTATGGGAGTCAGCTATACTGTTGGATCCACACTACACCCTGCAGCCATGAGAAGCAACAGACAATCTTAGTTTTTAACTTGACTGCAAATCAATAGAATTGACTTCCCTCTAATTCTAAATCATGTAATTAATGTATTGAATTTAACAGTCCATCTTGTTCCAAAGTGGGTAAGAAATTTCTACTCTATCCCTCTCCTTAGCCACATGATTGATTTTAATTTTTAAAAACGATCTTACACCACTACTAGGTGCACAGGCTCAAGCTTTGGCAAGTCTCTAGGTGAAGAGAATTCCAGTGCTTCTCAAAGCAGCCACAGATCTTTATGATCCTGAGCTAGTGCAAAGATGATATACTTAAGATTCTCCATTGATCTGGAAGGTTGTGGTGGAACAAAAGGTGGTTTCTTAGGTATGGAGGTCATTCACATGACCAAACTAGGGGGAGCTTGAGGGAAGGAAGGAGGCTACCTACCTTCCCCCACAAGTCCAGAGCCAAATCAGAGTTCTGCCACCTGCATTCCCACATGAGTAGCATGGTAATCAGAAGGTGGGGGAAGGAAGCCAGGCCACAAGGTATCTCACAATTCATCATGTGAGCAGAGCAGTGTATTGGGAAAGCTCCCTGCTGCAAGTCAGCTCCCGCTGGGCTCTATGGCTAAGATGGCTGTCAGCAGCACAGGAGCAGCTGCTGGCAGCGTGACAGTCCACACAACCAGGCAGTGAGGTAGGAAGCATGTACTTGTCCTCCTTCCTCACTTTTTAGCCTGGGTTAAAAAACAAGCCTACCTGGGGAAGCAATCCCAGCACTTCACACATCCACCGTACTTGGGCGAGCCCTGTCCTGCCCAAGTAGGGCTGGCCGTGTGAATAACCTCATGATGTCCCTGGGCCATTTAGGATCTTATAAAGTTTGTCTTGCATGACACAAGCTCCCTGGGGTACCAGGGAGCACCATGAGACCTCTGGTCTCAGCTGCTCCAGACCTTTGGAGCCCAATTTTGTTACCCAGCTGTTTATCGAGATAGAGTGAACCAGTGGTTCATTCCACCCTGGTAGGCAATCATGTAAACGATCACCCCAGGCTCCCAACCATTTTAGGCAGTGAGCTGGGCAGAAGGAGTGACCAATCAGAGTGGAGGCTATACTGAAAGCAGCCTCTTCACTGCTCACATGTTGCCTTCTGAGTCCATGGAGGACTCAGCATGGCTTTTACTTCTGCTGCCAGCACTCTGCCACTCGCTGCCCTGTGCACATGTGGGCACACAAGTGGTGGAGGTTTGAGAAACCACAAGATCTTCTGCAGGGATGCAGGTTGGAGCCTGCCTCCCTGCCAGCCCTCCCCACTGCCTGGGTAAGTGGTCATGAGAATGACCTTTATAGTCCAGAAGACAATAGGGTGACTGGGCAGACATTGGAGCTGTGTTCAAATCCAAATTAACCCATGAAAGTCACTGAGTGATTTGGGGCTAGTTACTCTCTCAACCTAGTGTAGCTCACAGGTTTGTGGCAAGGTTACAATGGTGGAGGGTTGGAAAGTAGAATTGTGTATGTCAACCAGACCTGCATGGAGGATGTGTGGAATATAAATGTAATATTATAAAATCCACATCAGATAGGTCATAGCATTTTGTGCTAGTTGCGGCTTCCGAACCAATAAACAAATATTCTCATAGTCAAACAGACATTGATTTTTTGTTGCTGTGATGAGATGGCAAAGACTATTAAATAATTTCCAACATTCTGATTCCTGCAATATACAGTTGAACCTGAACAAACAGTCTACTCCCAACTTGATTTTGAGATCTTCCAAGCTTCTACTCCCCCTGCCCGTGATGTATTAACAGTATCATTGTTAAATGAAATTATGTTCCAGGGTCTTTCAGTTTTCAACAAAGTAGGTTTTTGTTGAGCTACATAAAAATAAAAGTGCAATGGAATAGCATACTTTAATGAACCCTCGTTTAATGACTGCCTTCAGCAAAAAAAAAAAAAAAAGCAATTTAAGTACAAAGAATAAATGGAACCTTAATATGTGTCACTAATCAAGAATGTACAAATGGAGCCTGTTTTCTGACATGAGCGGGTACAAAACATTTTGTTGCCTGGGGAAGAGAGAGAACTCTGTAGCCTAAATGATTTAACTCCAGTGCCATCAGCATGTCTGTTCTGTATCATAAGCATTTTCCTTCTGAACTTTGCAGGTTTGGTTCACTGGAGGGTTACGCTGAAGCATTTTGTGTTTGATTCTCCCCAGACTGCAGTAAGAACAAAATGTGGAACACTTGATATTCAAGGATGGCTGTTCACATACACTTTCCTTATACCATTCTTTATTTTCTGAAGCTTATTTTATACAATTAGTCCTTATACCTTTGGTTTTTTAAATCGTATTTATATTCTACCTTTCCACTAGTGTGCTTAAGGTGACTAACACAATCAAATTCCGAAGAGCCATGATGCTAAACCAATGTGCAATGATAAGAATAAAGAGTAGCATCTTAAGGTAAACAAAGAGATTGCCCCTCCTGGCCAGTGACTGCGGCAGGGATGATAAGTGGCAGCCTGTTCTACTATTATTAATATCATGAATATATTTATATATCTATTTCTTTAAGTTCACAAAGCAGTTTACATAGCAAAAAGAATGAGAAAATTGTTTCCTGTCCCAAAGGGGCTAACCATCTAAAGGAACCAGCAACAGCCACTGGAAGGATGCTATTCTGGTCATATAGACAGTTGCCTGCTTTCTGCTAAATATGAGAGCCACAATGTTAAAAGGTGCCTTTTCACAACGTTAGCGGGGTCTATGTTCAATGCCTCTTCCTTTATTACTAACCACTGCTTCTGTTATGGCAAATGGAATAACAGAATGCCATAACATGAGGAGCCTATCTCGGCCTTCTCTCTCAACTGGCCAATACCATAACAGAACTGGCAAATAGGCACAGGGTGTGTGAACTGTGCAAGTTGCAATCATTTGAGGGGCACTTAGCACATACAGGAGGACCTCAGGTTCTGTTCTCTGCAATTACCGCCAATAATGGAACTGCAAATACTGACTCATTATGTCTATCGGGTCGTGAGTTTTAGGTTCCTGGAGATCAGAAAAATGTCTCAAAAACAGGCAAAATGGCCCTAGAAACACAGGGGGAAGTGACCTATCATACCCTGCATGTCTCCAGCAGTCCAGCAATACCCACCGAGTGTCTCAACTCTGCCATTTTTTGGCGGAAAATTGCACTTGAATTTTTTCTTCTTTTAAAGCTAGCCACAACATGGCTCCTGAGCAAAAAATGGTGGCCAGAAATTACCTCCAAGCTCATTTCCAGCCACCCCTGCTCCACAGAACTACAAATTTAACCCTTTCCCTCAATTTCTCTTCATGTATACTGGGGTCGGGTATCAATTACTCAACTGCAGATATGCAAAACCATGGATGCTGAATCTGCAAGCAGTGAGATTCTCCTGTTGTAAGTTTTTCTCTCAATGCTTGCTTGATGGAAGTGTGTGTGTGTGTGTGTGTGTGTGTGTGTGTGTGTGTGTGTGTGTGTGCGCGTGCATAGTTATGAATGGGCTTGTGTCTACAACAGGTCTCTGTTTCTTAGGACACAGACATTATCCCCCTGCCCCCCCCCATGTGATGACCAGCCTACAGGGCTGCACAACTTTCGCCCTCCAGCTGTTGTTGAACTACAACTCCCATCATTCCCAGCCACTGTGGCAAATAGAGGTGATGGGAATTGTAGTCCAACATCAGCAGAGGGGGGCAAAATTGTGCTGCCCTGGTCTAGGCAAACATTAAAGATATGCACACAATTGCAGTGGCGGGTGGGCAGGAAGGGAAGCCTTTGCCAACACCTTCCACCCAGATGGTTAACAGAATGCTGCTGGGAATGCTCCAAGCAGTGAGGACCTTGGCTGGTGGGGACAATGTGTCCTGGCCTCTGAGAATCCCATAATGCACTGTGTGCTGAGCAATTCCCTGAGGAGATGGGCACTCTAGGCACCCATCTCTGTGTCCACTCAGGATGCAGGCAACCCAAGTATCCACACAGACCCCAATGCTTGGGTTAAGGGTGTGCTTGCACACTTAACATCAGCTAAAGGCTGGGGATGACAGGGTTTGGCAGGGTTTGGAGGGAGGGCAGCGCCAGGAGTGCTTTGCTCCTAATGCTGCACTCAAACAGCCTAGCCCAGGCTAGGCTGCCCAAGTCTGAGCTAGGCTGCTCATGTGAATAGCCTTATTTTGTTTCCCAGCACTGGCCAGACAGATACAAACAAACAGGGCATATATGCCAACACCTCACACCACCATTTGCATCCAGCATCAGTAAACTGCCTCTTTCCATAGAGCTATTAACTATTATGGATTATAGCTGTTGATAGATCTATTCCCTAGTTCCCTATTAAAAGCAATATGAAAGCTAATGCAGACATTACACATACCAGTGATATGTGAGCAGGTATGGTAACTGAGGTGGATTGTTGTCACATGCATTCTTAATTATTAATCATAGTTCAAAACTGAGTGATAAGTTTGGGTGACAAAGACATTCTTTTTCTCTGGAAGATATGTGTTGTTTAGGACAATGTACTTTGTCATATTATGAAATGGTGTCATTGCTCAAGCAGACAAAGGCCACCAATACTTCAAGAGGCAACCATAGACACTTAAAAAGCCTAGATAATCTGAACAAGCTGCTTAGACTAACTAACTATCTCTTTCTGAGCAGCATCACACGTGATCATCACACAAAGAGAGATCCGTAGCATGGAAGATTTTCATGGAATTATACGGATTTCTGAGATGGAAACCAGTAGATTTAATGCACCATTGGTATATAGTATGTAGCCCAGTCTGGTCTTGGTTTCTCCCTCCAGGGTATTCTGTAGAGAAGCAGGTGAGGGGACATGGACGGAGAGGTGGAGTGGCTGCAGTCTATAAAAATAGCATCCCCCTTACCAGGATCCCTGTTGAAGTATCTGACCACATAGGATGTGTGTACTTAAGTTTGGGGACCAGAGTTAAGATTGGGACTTCTGTTGGTGTATCAATCACCCCGCTGCCCAATATAGTCCCTAACTGAGCTCACAGACTTGGTTGTGGGGTTGGCATTGGTGACTCCCAGACTTGTGGTGCTGGGGGACTTCAACGTTCACTTTGGGACCAATTTGTCCGGGGTGGCTCAGGAGTTCATAGCGGCCATTATGACTATGTGCCTATCCCAAGTGCAGGTCACATGCTCAATCTGGTATTTTACTCTGATCAGAGAGGTGTTCCACTGATCTCCTGTGATTTCTCCATAGTCATGGATGGACCACCATCTGATTAAGGTTGGACTCACAATCATGTCCCACCTCTGCAGGGGTGGGGAGCTATTAGAATGGTCTGCCCAAAAAGGTTATTGGATCCAATAGGATGCTAAGAAGCTTTGGAAGGATTTAGTGTTGGCTCTGCCAGTAATCCTGTTGATGCCCCCATGGAGAACTGGAATAGTTATCTCAACAGGGCAGTAGACATGACTGCTCTTAAGCATCCTCTCTGACCTGCTTTGAAAATGGCACCTTCGAATATGGAAGATCTATGGAAATTGAAGCAGCAAGGTAGATGACTGGAATGCAAGTGGAGAAATACTCAACTCAAATCTGACAGATTGTGACACAGAGAGCATTTAAAGACCTATGGTGCAGGGTGCTATCAATATGCTGATGACATCCAAATCTATTTCTGATTATCTATTTCAACATCATCAGGAGAAGGCATAACCTCCCTAAATGCCTGCCCAGAGGTGGTAAGGGGCTGGATGAGGGATAATAAACTGAGACTGAATCCAGATAAGTTGGGGTTGGACTTATGTGTGGCGTCTGAACTCTGGGGAGGATTTTGAACTGCCAGTTCTGGATGTGATCACACTTCCTCGGAAGGAACTAGTACACCATCTAGGAATGCTTCTGGGTATCTCAGGTTGAGGCAGTGGGGCATTCTGGGACTTCCAGGGGATCGGGACTTCTGGGGGATCGGGGGCAGAACGAGCTGCATGCTTGTGTGTGGGGAGTGCGGGTCAAGCCTGCTTTCCTCACAAAACCCCTGCAGGCTCTCCACACTGCTCATGTGGAGAGTCTCAATGTCTTCTTTGCCATGAGCCCCATCAACCATTGAGGTCATCTTGAGAGGTTCATCTGCAGTTGCCACTGGCTCATCTAGTGGCCACACAGGGACGGGCATTCTCTGTTGCTGCCCTGAGACTCTTGAATGCACATGCTGAAATAAGAGCCTCCCCATCTCTAACAACTTTTAAAAATACTTAAAGACTTATCTCGTCACCCAAGGTTTTTAATTTGGCTGCCCTTTTAAATGTTTAAAAGGTTTTTATTTTCTGTGTTATAACTTGTTTTATATTGTTGTAAACAATATAATTTGTAATCTGGGTGTACCACCCTTGGGCACTGCCACCCAACCCACTGTTTTGCCCCTGAAGCCCCACATAAACAAGTTGAAAGAGTGAAGAGAATGATGAACAACACCACCACTTAATTTCTTGGCACAGTTATTTGAGAATTTTGCAGCGGGCGGGAGCCTGTCCCTGTGGCACTAGCAAAGCAGCACAATCCATTTCTGGATTCAAGCAATCTTTCAATAAAAACACTCCCTCCCCATGGAACAGTGACCACAGGTCATTTGAGATAGAAAATTAGACCAATGAGCCAGTGTGATGTAGTGGTTAGAGTGCTGGACTAGGACTGGGGAGACCTGAGTTCAAATCCCCATTCAGCCATGATACTAGCTGGGTAACTCTGAGCCATTCACTTCTCTCAGACTAACCTACTTCACAGGGCTGTTGTGAGTATGTAGTACCTAAGTATGTAGTACACTGCTCTGGGCTTCTTGGAGGAAGAGCGGGATATAAAATGTAAAAAAATAAAATAAAACTGCCTTGGTACTATGGAACAGCTTCAAATGTTCATTTAACTGCACTTGAGTTAGCCATAGCCCAAACAAATCAGCCTACTGTTCAGAATTGTTGAGATTTATCATCACTGCATTTAAGAAAGTGCAAAACCATGGATCATGGTTACAAGAAAGAGAGAAGCAACTAAGATTCCTGGGGATGTCAATAGATTGACAGGAGTATTCCCCACCCACTCCTAGTCTCCTGTAGTCCCATGTGGATGACCTGTCCATGCAGTGGCAAAAGTTGTGAACCACTGGCTTAGACATCATATCCCACCAAATTACATTGTGACCTAAATTACATTAGACTGCTCAACTTGGGCAACAAAACTTAGACACCACTATAACTCATAAAAATCAGAAGAAAAACAAAATAGCTGTTCAAAAGAACCCTGAACAAGTCAAGAGATTCTTTCTAACCCCTTGGAAAGAAAAACCTGTGTCATTTCAGAATTTTCCTAACCAGCTTCTCGAAAAGCTTCTCCACACAATTTATACCATGGCTTTTAGCAAGAGCTTTGGAATTGCATTGAGCTCCCAAAGATATCTGAGTACTTCTGTCTCAAAATGCTGTCTTCCAAATCCCTTTGCAAGGCCAGTTTACATTTCAATCACACTGAATACAACACTTAACTAAACTACTCATGCTCAACAGTTTTTACATCTCTTATCTTCTGCTAATCACTCAGTGCCTCAACTGGAGTGGAGAGAGTCAGAGAAGTCAATTTGAATTGCAATGCTTTTCCCAAGAACAAAGCATTCTGTCCAAAACACAGTCATTTCGATTTGGAAACAAAAATCTCTAGTCTTTAATTCTTGATTTTGTTTTGGTTACAAAACCTCTGAAATTGCCATTTTCAGGCACAAAATGTTTTGTACCCGAATCGAAATGCACAAGCCTAAATTATCACTATTTTCTCCAAGTCAATTATCACCATCACATCTTGTGCCAGAAGATTCTGTACATTGATTATCCACTGTGGTAAATACTGTGTTGTTTGCCCTGAACTGTTTTTATTTTATTTTAACCCCTTCCTCACTTTAGAAGAGCAGGGAGTTCTGATACAAGATTATTTAAGTGAAATGTAGTCCCCTAGCGACGCGTGTTTGTTCTGCCTGTATAAATTCTCAGCTTGCAACTGAAAAAAACTGGGAAGTTTTGACATAGAGCTTGACTAATATGTCAAGCCACAATTCATAGTGGGCTATTTTCATCTTAGTGGGTCAGAAATTGTGCTGGATTGCAATTTAGAGGATAGTACTATAAAGAAAATAATTTGCCTTTAACAATTTTTTTTAATGAAGCTAGCTAAATTAAGTATATCAGCTTTAAAATGCTCATGTCTGCAATAAATAAATAATGTTTGACTGAGCTGAATGCCGTTCACTAACCATTATTGGTGGCTTTAGGGTGCCCATAAATGCTCGATTTTTGCTCCTTCCATAAGACAAATGCAGAGATGTCACGTACTTGTCAGACTACTCCCAGAAAGAGATACGGGAAAAGGCTGCTAGATGGACAGTACAGAAAGCTTCCCGTCATCAGCAACAGCTATAGGGTGAAGGGAGGAAGTCCCGCTCCATCATTCACTCTCATGTTTGGCCACTCGTGATTATGATGGGGATTGTCTGAAGAGGGAAGAACCCATCACAGGGAGTCTTTTTCCCTTTTCAGACAAGCCCCATCAAAACCATGAATAGTAGGGTGCACAGTTGATTGATGGGGCAGGACTTTTTCTCCCTTTGCCCCACTATACGCAGCCACAGCAAGGCTTTTGGATAATGTCTAAATCAGGCTCAAGTGTTTAGTTCATCTGCATAATGGTGTTCTGTTCCTGATCAGGGGCTCAAGGTTGACTCAGCCTTCCATCCTTCTGAGGTCGGTAAAATGAGTACCCAGAATGTTGGGGGGCAATATGCTAAATCATTGTAAACCGCTTAGAGAGCTTCCAGCTATAGAGCGGTATATAAATGTAAGTGCTATTGCTATTGCTATAATGGTGTTCTGCCTACTTGGGGACAACAAGGAGGGCCTTCTCTGTTGCTGCCCCCCAGAGTTTGGAATGTTCTCCCAGTGGCCATTCGCTCCTCGGACTCCATCACAGTTTTTGGAAAGCTTCTTAAATCTTGGCTTTTTACCCAGGCTTTTACACGACTGTTTCTACTGCTGCTTCTATGTGTTTTCACTCATTTATAGTTTTTATGCTTGTATTTTATATTTTTTAAATTAGATTTGTTTTATATGTTTAGCTTAATATTTTAATTGTCATTTTTATTGTATGTTTTTAACTTTTGTAAACCGCCTTGGAGTTGTTTTTAATGAAAGGTGGTATATAAATTCGACAATAAATAAATAAATAGTAGCAAAGCTATGAGCAAGGAGAGACTTAAGCTGGGATCACTTTGGGAAGGGAGTTCTCATGCTCAAAATATGATATGCAATCACATGCTGAAAGTTAATCTAATCTTACTTCCTAATAATCTTTCAGGGCTACTTTAACCAAAACAAACAAACTTAGGACATAATTCACCAGATACCATCGTATCTAGCTCTGCCCATGGAAGAGCGTTAGGATAAAGCTCAATGGAACCCGCTTTTCTCCTTTCTCCTGCTCTGATATGCAATTGCAGCATATCAGCCAGTACTCACAATGAAGGCTTGTGCACACCTCCTGCATAATTAGAGAGATACAGAAACAGCCTGGAAAATCATGTCTAGTTTCTTTTCTTTTTTTCGATTCAGAAGCTATGAAATTCTGTAAAAATGTTCCTACCCAGGTACCAGCTCTTTTTCATTTTCTCTTTCTCGTCCACTATTGAGTCTATGTAATTTAGAAACACCTCAGATATAATGAGGATGTGTTTTTGCTTCCAGGTGCAATGCACCATAAGAATCATATTATTTGTAATGTATTCCACCCCTTTTATAAAATCAGATCTGCATACTCTTCTTTTTTCAGTCCTGTGCTGAATTTCTTAATGGAATTAAACTAATGAATGCATAATTGCTGTTACTTGGGGGAAATCTAGAATTATATTTTTCCTTTTCCTTTTTCACAGTGCAGAATGACATTCAGAAACTCAATAGGTGGTGTTTTTTCTCAGCCTACTTAATGGCACAGTGAGGAAGTACCTTGCCTAGGGAGCAAGAGGTTGCTGGTTCAAATCCCCACTGGTATGTTTCCCAGACAATGGGTAACACTATATCGGGCAGCAGCGATACAGGAAGATGCTGAAAGGCATCATATTATATTGTGTGGGAGATGGCAATGGTAAACCCCTCCTGCATTCTACCAAAGAAAATCATGGCTCTGTGGTCGCCAGGAGTCGACAACGCATCAATGGCAGAACTAACTTTACAGATGTGGTGGGTGGGAGCATTTTGTTTGAGTTTCTGACTGAGTCAGCTTTTAAATGCACAACAGCCTTGCTAGAAAACTGGAAGAGGCTGGCTATAATTAGTAAAGCTTGCCACCTTTTTTCTAGCTACTTATCTATACGCTTAATATCGACATGCAGCCAGAAATTCGAGATGGGCTATTTTCCTCAGCATGGATATGTGGCAAGTGAGGAATATTCACCTACTAAATTTCCAACCATTACAAGTCACAGAGGTCTTACTAAATAAAGATATTCCTTTATTTATTTTGATTTATGCAGTTATATATTGCTTTGATTTGTGTCTCTAGGCAGTTACAACCATATTGTAATTAAGTCTCGCCTTTTACTGCACACAGCAAGAGATATGAAAGTGTGTGTGGGGTGTGTGTGTGTGTGTGTGGACTCCTTGTAAAACAATTAAAATGAGAACTGACTCCTTTGGTAGAGGCAACTTTTCTGTCTGTTTGAAACATCCAATAGGTGAAGCCACCAAAAGCATCACTTTTTGTATTTTTAGTTGTATTTAAATCTCTTCTAATGAAACTAGTGAATCCTGTTCTTGTTTAGATGTTACACACACACACTCACACACACACACACACACACATTTTTAATCCTAATAAAACTCAATTTCCTATGCAAATACAATATTACAAAGACTATTACAAAGAAAATCACTCTTCACATATATCAGCCAGATATATTGAAACACACTGTAACCTGGGAAGCACAAAAGGTTAAGTTAGGCACAGACATTGGTTGCTTTAGCTGCAACTCCCATGATGCTATCAAGTGCTGTACTTTTGGAAAGACATACAAAAAGTCAATTTTATTCAGAAAAAAATTGATGCTGTCTGTGAAGGACTGAACTAAAACTTTATTTTGTTGTAAAGTGGTTGCATGTGTTAATTTTCTGACTGAGCTTGGTTGTGCAGAGGTCAGGGTGGTTGTTTTCTGTTTGCAAAAAGGTTAAAGGTTCAAACTAAGTTTGTATGATCAGATCAGATGTTTTGTCTGGGGAATTATTATGTCCAGGTCAAAAGTTTAATTCAAGCAGAAGGTCAAAAGTTCAGTTGGAAGTTGTTGCTGGCCTAAAACAAAAGTTTACTTCAAAGGGAGAGGTAAAAAGTTTAATTTGGAGAGTTGCTGAGGCCCAGTCCAAAAGGTTAAAGGTTAAACAAAGTGCACCCTCCTGATTGGCTCTTGAAGAGGAGGTGGGAAGAGCTGTAGGGATAAAAAGAACCGAGGTTAACACAGAAGGATCAACACAGACAGCAGCAGAAACAAGACAACCTACAAAATCAGAAGCACACAAGACAAAACAGGAAGATGATGACGATGACAAGATGTGGTTGGACATGAAGAGACAGAACTGACAAAGGAAGAGAAATGGAGAAGGAATGACTAAGGGAGATGGTGAGATTGACTATTAGGGTTTGGACTAGGATAGATGGATGTGCTTATCCCATTTTTATTTTATCTTCCTGTTATGGTTATTGTTCTCTATACAGAAATATTTCAAAAGCTGATTGTTAAAATTTATTTCCTTTATTTCCTCAATTAAAATCAGATCTTTAATTCAGATCTTGTGGTCTTTCTGTGTTGAATTCCCCACCCCACGCGAATGTGCCACACCATACCAGCTAAGCTGGGTATGAGACAGAGGTATGTTGGGCAGTAGATTTCTACTAAGTGGCAGGGGTAATACCTCACACCCTATCTCACAGAAAGCAAAAGAAGTATAACCTGTGTATTAGATACTTAAAAATACAGTATTCGAGATATATTTAAAGTGGTGGTTCTAATGATCAATAAAAAGTCTTATTGAATCTATGTAGAGCTTAGTGTGAGTGTGTGCATATGCACTCATGAGCTTGTATTTTAAATGGTAAGATTATTTATTGGAAAAACATAATAATATAGCATTTACAAAACAATAACAATGAGCATCTCCTTTAAAGACCTGCAGAAAAGACATTGCTGAAGCACACTGAGCCCTTAAGAAGATTATGCATGAAATATATAATTTACATTTCGAATCACAACAGGTAGAATAGTCTCAGCAAATATGAGTTACATTGTAAGTCTTTTTTGGCAACTTTGATATGCACATTGAAGAAGACTTTCAGAAAACAAAACATCAGAAAACAATGCGATGGCCCTAGATCAGCTGGATGTGTGAGCAAAGCAGCTGGAGCAGCCACATCAAGCCTTTTAAGTAACTGGCAATCATGCTGATCAGCTCTTTGACAGGTAGAAAGGGGAGGAAATATAGCCCTTGCCCCCTAAACAGCTGATGAGTGCAGTGCCCTATTTTCTAAGAAGGCTATGTGCACATAGCCTGAACACATGAGCCAACTGGATCAGGGAAGGAACAGCAAAGCCTGCTTCTGCATGCATCTACCCCAACACTAGACTGTGGAACTAAACTCTACCATACTGACAGCCACATGCCTTTGATGAGAAAGAAACTGTTCTGAGAAACCAGACAGTAATCATTACCCTTTATGGGAGGGGGGTGTATATTAAGCCACAAGTGATTAATGCAGGAATTTCTTCAGAACTACTAACCTTTGCAGACTTGTGTTTGAGGCAGAGATAAGATGAAATCGTTGGAATCCTGGATGAGTTTCCTTTCCTCAGTCTAAACTATCATAAGGACTGATACTGGGTCTGATACAGGGGTTAGGAGATCTGTGTGCAAGTTCCCTTCCCCAAAGCATCATCTTGATTGATTTTAGGTGGGTGTTTAGATACTTTACAGGGACACTGCAGAGAATAAGTATCCCTAACTCATATTCATGCTCCCCAACACCACATCCATGCAGTCTTGCCCCATACCTAACCTTCTGCTGTTGGTACTCCTCTAAAACTTGTCATAACTCTGTGGAGCTAAATCTGCACAATCCCTTTAAATCATCCTTCCTAGTCACTATGTCACCATTGCATGGCCTATCAGATTTGACTATGTGCCAGGGGCGTAGCAAGGTTGGAGTGGGCCCAGAGATGAGATTTTAAAATGCCCCCCCCCAAAGTCCAGGGCCTCCGCATACCCCAGGTCCCCAAGGATTTAAGTCTGATATTTCAAAATAAGTATGCTGCCTGGAAATACATTTCACTGAATACACACACACACATCACAATATATAGTGATATTCATTGAGTACTATACATCTGTGCTACTTTTAATGCCTAGAACACACTAGAAAGACAAATTATTAAAATGGCCCCCTCGCTGCAGATTAGCAAAGGAGACTTTCAACCATGCAGGGTGAACCTATGTTTGTTTTCTCAGAATTCTGAACAAATTCAGTCAAGTTTGATTCCAGGAGGTTTTTCACATGGGGCTTTTAAAGCCCTTTAACACACCTCTCCTCTGGAATGGAGATGCTGCATTCACATGTTGGCCAGATTTACCCTGAAGTCCCTGCGAGTTATTGGGGAGCAGTTCACACACAAGAAAAATAAAATAAAAGCACCACACATGCTTCACAGTTCTCACTCAGACCTTCTGGGCTGCAAAACAACTTGAACATAAGTGTATTTATAAATGAATGAATGAATGAATAAAATAAATATAATACTGTTTGTTCCAATAGTTTTTGTAATTTTCTGCCATGAAACAAGCCACTTATAGGACTTTTTAGATAGTTATTTTTAAAGCCAGCAAATTTTCCAAGCTGTTTTAAAATAAATATTCAGAGACTTCTCAGTCCCAACCCCCATATCAAAGCCCTATGGCAGGCAGATGCCTATATATCCGGGGGGGGGAGGTAACCACAAAAAGGAGTTCACACTCTACCTGGCAAATGCTGGGCTAGGTTGGGCAGGGCAGCAAGGAGTCTTCTGCTGCAGAGAACAGTGGTGGCCACTCTGGCTACTTCTTCCTTCCTGGCTTGCTTGGGCCCTACTCGAGTTCAGGCTTCACAGAGGCCTACACGGAGGCCTCCGTGGAAGCCCCGCCCACCTGCCGATCAGCTGAGAAGCGGGAGAAAAGGAGCTCTTTGCACCTTGTCTGCTGCTTCCATTGCGGGCCAGGAGAACAAGCAGGAGAGACGGCGAACAGGGCAAGTGGCTGAGGGGCCTTGGGGCTGGGCAGGGGGCAATGGGGAGTCACGTGAGGTGCCTCTGGGGGGCCCCTCCAGGCAGTGGGTCCCTAGACAACTGTCTCCCCTTGCCATCCCCTTGCCATCGTTGTTATGCGTGTGCTATGTGCCTTGTCACTGGGTAAATGAAACTATTCCAAAGTGAGGGCAATGCTTCTCTCATTTTTGCTCACTCTGAAACTGAATTAACTTCATTTGCCCTCAGTGATCTTGTCACAAAGTCAAATTTGATTAACACAACTATTATTTATTAAGGGGGGTAGTTTAAACAATGGCATCAAAGCAGGAGCCTGGGGCTGCAAACACCAGTGCAAAAATATGAAGCAGGAAAACTTTTGGGAATTTTGCTCACCTTTCACACCAAAAAGTTTAACACAACAACCATGAGCTGAGGCCTCACCAAATACATATCAGAACTCCACCATGCATCAGACATAATGAACAATTATTTGGGGGGTGGCAATAAAAAGACTGTGTATAGCTGATTCTTCATCTGTTTTAAATGAGATAAATGTTGGGATTTTACCAGGCAAGATCAGATGGAGAGGATCTATTTCCCTCATGGTCCAAATAAATTCATTCCTAATCTAGCCATAATTGATATTCAATGGGTAAAATTTTGCACTAATGCTTATTTAAAGAGGCCATCTTTTAATGAAGGCATTTTTAGTAATCTTTGAATTAAAAGACTAAATGAAACAAAGAATGGATGCTGCATGTTTTTCATGCATCTCCAGCTAGCTGTGCTCTGCTTTTAAAAGGTTAGAATGAAAAGGAGCCAAATTCATCCTCAAATCTCTGACTGACTTTGCAGAATGGGGGTGCATCATAATGAACAGTTTGCAGTACATTTTTTGGTCTTATTATATTATCTACCTTCAGGTAGAAAGCTGTTGCTCTCGGTAAAAATCAACATTTAGATATAATCCTAGGAAGCTGACTTATAGTGTCAGACCTTAGTTCTCATCTAGGTCAGCAGTGGATGGGTTTGGATGATGCTGTACCTGCCCACGCTATTAGGAAGGGGACACACCAAGTATGTCTACCAGGATGTCCTTTGTGGATGTCCCAATGCCATTCTAGCATGCCCCTTTACTGAGTGGGGGACCTGTTCATCCGAATGCCCCTACATGCACTCCAAATATTTAAGCATTATTTTTATTATTTATCAAGAATATTTATATGCCATTTTCAACAAAAAGCTGTCAAAACCATTGGTGGAGAAAATAATAATAATAATAATAATAAGATGGTTCCCCGTCCCCAGGGCTCACAATTTAGAAGGAAACACAAGGCAAACACTCTCAAAGCCACTGGCTGCAGTTCTGAAGTTGCATAGTAGGGATGTGCAAAATTTTTTGGATATAAAACATTTTGTACCCAAAATGGGCCATTTCAGCAGCTTTGTAGCCAAAATGAAATGCCCGATTGCAACAAAACTAAACGTCCCTGTTTCAGGTACAAAACGGTTTGTTGTTTCACACCTCAAATTTGTGGTGATCTCTGAGTCAGTCTCCATTGTGTCTTTGACGTCTATTTGAAATTCCTACCCTTCCAGCCTTCTGATCGGTGACCTAAAGCATGGGCTGACCTGCTGATGATTTCCTCCTTGTTCCCCATTGGCTCTTTTGCCTCTTGCCACTCTTTACTGACCCCACATTGGCCAGGGGAAGGGTTGAAGAAGGGGCAAGGGGGGGAGTTCAAGGAGGGGTTTTCAATTAATTTAACCAGTTAGTCGCCATTCTGCCTTTCTGCCTCATTGAACAGGAATGTGCGAACCAGTTTGGGGGTTTGATGGTTTGGGGTCAAACCGAACCCCTCCTTGGTTCAGTCCGGACCCGGACTGGAAACACGCCCCCTCTGGAAGTTCAGGTGGTTAGTGAGCTTTAAAATCTTTTTTTTTTAAATCAGATTTTTTTTAACCTTTTACTTGCCTCAGGGGAGTTCCTGGAGGCAGGCAGGCGGGTGGGGGGTATCTCTGTAGAGGTTCCTCCTCCCCCCGCTGGCCTTCTAAATCACCCCTTCACACGGTTCAGGCACTCTTTGGCTGGTTTTCAGCCTTCACCTGGCAGCCCAGTGGCCATGTTGGGGGCTGGGTGCCTGCGCACATGGCCTCTGTGTGGCCTGGGCTGTGGTTCCGCACATAGCATCTGCATGGTTCCGTCCATGTCTCTATATTGAAGAGAGAGAAAGAGATAACTAGTTTGCATTGCATGCCTCAAGTTGCAATGATGACATGCCATTGCCTATGCCTGCCTTGTTGCCAGCCTGAGCCCAGCCTGCTATGGCTACTGCATGCCAGCCTGGGGATGGATTTATCTGCTGCATTGTTTTTTTATTCCAGAAGAAATTTGTTCATCCCCTTGAGAGAATCACTGCCTGCCTGTGCCTGCTGTGTCTGTCTGTGCCAGCCACCAGCCCCAGCGGCCACTGGCCAGCCACTCCCACCCCCCGCCCAGATTTTCAAGGCCTTTGCCTCAGCCCCTCCCCCGCCAAACCTTAAGACTGAGAAGACTGAAGAAGAGTAGACTCAGAGAACAGACCACAGAAGTGGACAACTGGACACACAATGTAAGTCAAGCCCTAGACTGAGTGAGTGTACCCCCATTTATACACACGCACGCACACACACACGCACACCTCACTCTGGAATTCTGTATTATTGGAGTTTTTGTTTTGTTTGGAGGGAGGTTTTGGGTTGCAATTGAATTTTTAAAAGTCGTGAGTTGTTTATGCAACATATTCAAATCCTTGAATGGTTTGCTTTGTTGTGCCTGTATTTGGGGGACCTCATGGATGGGCACAGGCAGACTCTCTCTTTCTCTATGTGTGTGGACCTCTTTGCAATGAGGACTGGGTCATATTGTGTGTGATTTCTAGCAGCAGCAGCATTTTTATTCAAACTAGATTGCTTGCATTTACTCAATAGGTTGTGCTGCTGGTGCCACAGGCATCTGTTGCAGAAATGTAAAAGAAATGCACCGAAAAATTGTGTGCCATTGTTTATTTATTTATATATTTATTCATTCAATTTTTATACTGCCCTTCCGATATGGCTCAGGGCGGTTTACAATTAAAAAAAAGAAAGCATTAGAACCAATAACAATTAAAACAGAAATATAAATATGAACACCAATTAAAAACATCTTAAAAAACAATTAAACTATCAGAACAATTAAAACCCTGAAAACCAGGTTAACATTAAAACAATTAAAACTAATTAAAAACCCTGAAAGGCCAGGCCAAACAGATGGGTTTTAAGGTCTCTCTTGAAGGTCAGTAAAGAATTAAGATTGCGAATTTCTGCTGGGAGTGCATTCCACAGCCCAGGAGCAGCTACAGAGAAGGCCCGCCTCTGAGTCGCCACCAAACGAAGCAGTGGTAACTGGAGACGGACCTCCCCAGATGACCTTAACGTGCAGTGGGGCTCATGTAAAAGAAGGCGCCCTCTAAGATATCTCGGACCCATGCCATTCAGGGCTTTAAAGGTAATAACCAGCACTTTGTATTTTGCCCAGAAACATATAGGCAGCCAATGTAACCGTTTCAAAACAGGCATCATATGTTCTCTCCAGGTTGCCCCAGAGACCAATCTGGCTGTCGTATTCTGAACTAACTGAAGTTTCCGGACTATGTATAAAGGCAGCCCCACGTAGAGCGCATTGCAATAGTCAAGCCGGGAGGTTACCAGCTGATACACCACTGTTTTGAGGTTGTCTTCTTCAAGGAATGGATGCAGCTGTCGAATCAGCCGAAGCTGATAGAAAGCACTCCTGGCCATGGCCTCCACCTGAGATACCAGGGTGAGGCCTGGGTCCAGGAGTACTCCCAAGATGTGCACCTGCTCCTTCTGGGAGAGTGTAACCCCATCCAGCACAGGAAGATCTAACTCATCCCTCAGATTCTGAGCCCCCACAATGAGCACCTCCATCTTGCTTGGATTCAGCTTCAATTTGTTCTCCCTCATCCAGCCCATTACTGCCTGTAGGCAGGCATTTAGAGAATGAGTGCCATTTCCTGAAGATGAAAAGGAGAAGTAGATTTGGGTGTCATCAGCATACTGATAACACCCAGCACCAAACCTCCTGATGACCTCACCCAGCGGTTTCATGTAGATGTTAAAAAGCACTGGTGACAGAATGGAGCCCTGAGGGACTCCATATAACAGCTCCTGCTTTGAGGAGCAACTGTCACCAAGCTCCACCATCTGGAATCTACCCTAGAGATAGGAACGGAACCACTACGAGGCAGTGCCCCCTATCCCCAACTCCCCCAGGCAATCCAGAAGGATACCATGGCCAAGGGTATCAAATACTGCTGAGAGATCCAGAAGAACCAGCAGAGTCATACTCCCTCTGTTGATTCCCCAGTAAAGGTCATCCATCAGGCTGACCAAGGCTGTCTCTAAAACCAGTTTGAAATGGGTCTAGATAATCAGTTTCTCCCAAGACTGCCTGGAGCTGGTCGGCCACCACCCTCTCAATCACCTTGCCCAACCAAGGGAGATTGGAGATTGGCCTATAACTGTCCATCGCTAAGGGGTCCAAGGAAGGCTTCTTTAAGAGTGGTCTAACCATTGCCTCCTTCAGGCAGGGGGGCACCCTGCCCTCCCTCAGCGATGCATTTATGATATTAACTTGGCCACCTCTAACAATCTCCCTGCTAGATAAAAGCAGCCAACTCGGGCAAGGATCCAGAGAACAGGTGGTAGGCCGCACCACCCCAAGCAGCTTGTCCACATCCTCAGGAGTCACAGATGGAAACTGATCCAATCTACTACTACAAGAGGAATTGCTGGACACCTCCTCCATAGACCTTGCAGAAATAGTGGAGTCCAAGTCGGCCCAAATACAGGAGATCTTATTTGTAAAGAACACATTAAAGACATCACAGCAGAGCAACTCCAGGGACTGATTGGAAGTAGAAGGAGCAGAAAACCAAACTCCTCACACCCCAGGATAGCTCTGCCGAGCGCAAACCTGAACTGTTGTCATCGTCATCACCACTCTTTTACTTTTGTAGGTGAAAAGGGTGCCAAACCTTGCTGTTCCACTGGCAGAATGTTATTTTGCACCTTTCCTTATTAACCTGCTTTTATGGCTAGGTGCCGAATGTAGCTGTGTCTCTTGCTTGTGAATGGAAAATGCTTTGGGGAGAGAGGGAGGGCACATTGATGCTGTTGTTGGTCCTGCATCTGTGATATCACACTTGCTTGCTTGAGTTTTGCTGGCTGCTGCCGTTACCCAGCATTGGGAGGGGGTACATGGGGCAGTGTGTGCTTCACTGTTGTTTCACACTGTTGTGTGTAGATCAATTGCATTTCTGGGGAGGCTGTGGATGTGCGTGACCTTTGGAAACCTGCCTGGTTCTTTGCAAAGCTTTGCTGTTGTTGTTGATTTGGGGCAGATTTGGGGCAGAAAGGGGGCTTTGGGGGCAGAAGAGTGGGTCAGGTGGTAGTGCCCCAATGGGTGCCTGCTGCCATCCAGATTCCAAAGGAATTGGGCAAAGGGTTGATTTTTTGTGATTTGTTGAAGTTTACACATCTTTAAGATTTCTCCCCATTGGGAATAATGGGGGTTTCAGCAGCCCCATAATTGCACTTGGGGGGCACTGGGGTGGCCCAGACTGAGCGGTGGTGTAGTGCACATAGGGTGACAACCACCCAATGGGTTGCTAACCCATGGGGTACAGGGCTTTGCTGTTTCTGAGGTGTTCTGAGTGTAGATTCTCTGGTAGCATATGTTATTTTCAATGAGAAACCATGAATCCACACTCATTACACTCATTAAACCTCCATTATTCTCTGTGGGGGGGATCTTAAAGACACGTAAACTTCAAAAATCATTTAAAAATCAGTCCTTTGTCCAATTCCTTTGAAATAATTATGGTAGCTTCCTTGCCCCCCTTGGGCTGTACCATCTACCACACTCCGCACTGGGTCACCCCTTTCCCCACAATGTGAAGCGATACATTTGCTGGAATCCCCATTGTTCCCTATAGGAAAATTATTAAAGTCGCGTAAACTTCAAAAATTCACAAAAAATCAGCTCTTTGCCCAATTCCTTTGAAATTTGGGTGGTAGCTTCCACCCATTGGGCACTACAACCCTAGGGTTTTTGTTGTTGTTTTTTTGTCCCAGGACCCTTTTTAAAAATCAGAATCGATTCAGATTCAGAAACTTCATGCACAAAATGAAACAGGGGTGATGGGGGGGGGTCAGATTCAGAGCCAAAAGAAAATGGGGGTGTTTCGATTCAGGTCTGAATTGAAACACAAAAATAGTTTCATGCACACCCCTATTGCATAGTGTGTGTAGAAGGGCCATTTTTATGAACATAGAATAATATAATGTCTTGGGATGGGCTTGGGACATCCTTCATGGACGTCCTGAATTCTCAGGTAAGTATCTAGGTGGCTTACATCATTAAAACAAACCAAGAAAATTTAAAACAATTTAAAACATATAAAAGTTCAGATTGAAATAACTACCCATAAAAACCACTAAATAGCTAAAAAGCTTGGCTGAAGAGATATGCTCAGCTTTTTGCTAAAGGTCAACAGGGATGGAGCAGCTCTAATCTCAGCAGAAAGTGCATTCCATAGCTCTGGGGCAATTGCAGAGAAGGCACACCTTGAATGAATGTGAGACTCTCTGCCTGTAAAGTCAGAGACTCTCTGCCTTGTGCTCTACCACTGAGCTATGATTCCTCTCCTAGCTAAATAGACTAGCAAAATACATGTCGTGATGGGAGCTGTATGGAGAGAGAAACTCTTGGGTGAGAGGATACATTAAGGTTGTTCTCATGACCAGATATTTCTTGTTAGGAGAGGGTTAATGCAGGCTAAAAGTACCATTGGAGAAAAACAAAGCCTCTCTGACATCTTCCTCGGGTCATCTATGCCTGCGCATGCCATGCTTAAACTGCTCCCAGGTGGCTGGTGGCCATGATCACCATAAAGTTCTGAGGCTTGTGTGGCCAGGGTGGGGAGCACTGATGCCATGCTGATGGCTGCCTCTCCGCTGCTCATACAGTGCGTGGGAGATTTTGGTCCCCCTGCCTCCTGATATCGGCTATGGAGATTGCTCATGCCGTTTGTGTTGGTACGCAAGTGGCAGAGCCATGAACAGGTTCTGGTAATCTGGGAGCAGGAAAGTAGGAAGGTTCTGCCTTCCCCAGCTCCCCTCTGTTTGGTCGGGTCAACAAGCCCATTGCACTGTACTCTCCTCCCATACGACAAAACTGACCCTGACTGGTAGGGGTATGCATTCAGTTTAAAATACGTGAACAATTGATCAGAATGAGACCCATTTGGAACAATTTTTCTTCATTGCAAAACAACTGTGTTGACATTGTGGGAGGCTCAAATGTCATGCACACGAAACAATGACCTTCTTGGTCATTGCCCCCATGCTTTCCAATGCTTTCCCAATGGATATCTCTTCTTCAGTTTCCCTTGCTATGTTTAAGAGGCAGCTAAACTTTACAAGTTTACTCATGCTTTTGCCTTTCAAGGGATAGTGTTTTTCAAAGTATCTGCATAGGGGGGTTACTGCAGAGGCAATGGAAGCAATTGCCTATGGCGGCAAATCCTGGAAGAGGGCAGATCTTGGGATGGGGAAAAGTGGTTTTAATTTTTTTTTTAAGACTGCTGCTGGTGGTGGCAGCAGCGGTGAGAGATTAAACTTCTTGCCTCCCCACTGCTACAGCAAGGAGGGTAGGGGTGGCAAGGATGAAGGCCCCCTTTTTTACTTCTAAATGCCGCCACAGTGGCTGCAGGAAGTGGGGGAATGAGAGGCAAGTCCGTACCCACTTATACATTAAAATGCTGCTGGGTGGAATGGGGCAGCGTTGGGCGGGGAAGGAAGTTCCCCATTTACCTTAATGCAGCTTCTGCTGCTGCATGGAGGAACCAACAGTTAACTCCTTCCAGGTTCCCTCCTCCCTCTCAAATGAGTGTAAGTCCCGCCCACGAAGCAGGCCTTCAGGCGGCTTTGCAGGTGGCTTTGGGGGCAGTTTTGGGGCGCCACCACCCCTATCCTCCTCACTTCGGTGGGGGCGGAAATTCCTTGGCCACCTACTGGTGGCAAAAGGCTTAATCCACCCCTGGGGATCTGTTGCTACTTCTGTGTGCTGTATTGTTTTACTGGCTGTGTATTTTAATTTTTTGGTAGATTTTACAGTATATAAATTTAACAATAAATACATGTCACACCTTATGAATGGGTATTAAACGGACTCCTTTTCAGAGCCCCTCCATCTTGTTTGTAATTCCTTTGAAATGGGGTAGGGGTACTTTTCTCAGTGCTTGATCTATCTGTGCAGCTATCTCCTGGTGGCCACCACTGTATTAATCTGCAGACACATTGCTGTCCTGGGACATTGTGGGTAAATAAAGTGGTGGCCAGACAGCTGCTCAGAGGATCTTCTGCTAGCAATACTTGTTAGTGGCAGCGGTGGGGGGAGGAAACACAAACTCCAAAATGATTGAGGGTTATAAAGTGAACAGCATCTACCAAAGATTAATGCAATAAATGGGAAGGGGTTCTGAAAACTGATTTTAAGAAAAGGTCCTACACACCCGTGCTGAGGAGTCCTTTATTACTTCAGAGTTGTTAGCATAAAATTAACAGTTGGACCTACTGGCTTATTACAAAGAATACATGAATGAAGTCAGAAACACATGGCTATTCAAAAACATATTGGCCCGCACATGCCCACCTCCAGGAATGCCACTGGGCTCATGGCCTACCCAGGTCTGCGTGGAGGTACAATTTGTATGAATTGCTGACAAAGTTAATGGCTTGGGACAGACACATGCAAAGAACATTTTGACATGTTTTATTAGAATATGGCCTATGTCTTCATTTACTGCCTTAATTATGTTATTATATGTATGATTATCTTCAACATAACATTATGAAGATAGCCAACATCAAACAGCTTAAATTTTGGCTGTATTTTTATGTAGTCTCAAGAAATATTGTCTTTTTAATGAGGTAATAAAAAGTTAACTATGTAGTATCTTTTTAATGGCATAATGTGGAACCTTTATTGTAGAGTCATTACCCAAAAATATCTACACTTAGTTTTACTATTAACATTTGGAAATAGTCCAGAACAATTACATTCTTTGACACAATGTACACTGTAGTATACAGAAGTGAACTGTTAAACAGGTCTATATTTGTTGTTGTATATTCCTCATATTCAGTGTGGAAGAACTGGTGGAACCTGAACTATATGGATATGATTGGGGTGAGGGGCTTACGTGCATGCTTTATCCACATACTCACTTGTCTGTTTCTCAAAGCTTCCTTTTCAAAACCAGCAACAATGCTTGCTAGAAGATTTTCAAACTCCTGAGGTGTTTTTAAAAAAATGTTTGTGCAAGATCTCCTTAAAAGGAGAATTGTATAGGGGAAATGCTGCTCCATTCTGACATTAAATCCTCTTTCATGTTCCAGTTATTATTTCTATTCCAACTGGCTTTTCCCAAAGGAAGTTTGAAGGAAGAAACATGGTACTGCTGTGACTTGGAAGAGGGATCTTGCATTCTTTGAAGGTAGGGCAGGGAAACACTGCACTATACCAGGGAGAGGAATGGTTATTTAACTGATATGGCCTGGTCCAAAGCTCTCTACATGTGTTATTTCCATGAAGCATACCTGACTGCATGAGGAAGGAGAATGTGCTGGTTAGCCCCATTCCCCAGTGCCAATGCACTCCATGGCCATACTCCTTGCTCTCCCTGGGCTTCAGGGGCATATCTAGGGTAGGGCAAGCAGGGCACATGCCCCGGGCGCCACTTGAAGGGGGACGCCATTTTGTAAAATTAAAAAAATGGCTGCCAAAAACAAAATGGCCACCGTGCATGCTCAAATGGCCTCTGTGAGACCCTAGGTCATGCCAGGCCTTGCAGAGGCCATTTGAGCATGCGCGGTGGCCATTTTGTTTTCAGTGGCCTTTCAAAAAAAAGATTATTTTTAAAAATGGCCACTGCACATGCTCAAATGGTACCTGCGAGGCCCTAGAGGCCAGCAGGGTGAGGGAGAACCTTTGCAAATCCCCCCCACAGCCTTTAGGAAGCCCCCCAAAGGGGCTATAGGTTAAAAAAATAATAATATAAGACACTGTACACATATTCACATTGCCACTATGTACAGAGAATCAGGGCTTGTGAATACTGAGCTGACGCTTATGACCTAGGATTGTATTCATTTGCTCTTACTTTGCTTCTTGTGATAAGTGAGTTAAATGTGATGTCTTGCTAATATGGCTATTAAAGGTGAGTTTGTCTTTGACTCAGTGTGAAATCCTTAATATTAAGGCCCACAGGGAGTTTCTTGCTCTCTTTCTCTCATTTTAACTGTCTTTCTGAAATACTAGAATATATTCCAAGCAGTGACACAGTTTACTCTGCATATCCTTTAGTTATTTACAGAGTATCTAGGAAAAGTCCAATTCTCCATTGATTTTTAAAACTTATGTAATGGTGATGCTACAATGCATAGCAGAGAATTAGACAGACACTTCTGTTTAGTCTTCCAAGTACACCTCCACATAGTATTTGGGTATTTCATGAGCCCCAGCATACTGAAATTTGTAGTTTTCCAGCATTTTTTGGTCTGGCTACATCCACTGCTAAATAGTTTTTGAAATATTAAAAGATTAATGAGCCTGACTTGTATTTTTCAGCTGATATTATGGTAAAGTTATCTGAGAGATGGGTGTCAGATGCTTGGACAGGGGCGCGCAATTTCAGTGTTTGCCCTAGGCGCTATTTTCCCTAGATACGCCTCTGCTGGACTTAGCATTTATTTGAGGAGCACAGTGCAAAAACCCAGTGATGTTTATCTTCAGGCAAACACTGAATGGAGTGATGCTGGGGGGTGGGGGTATAACCATGGAATGCATTATTGCTGAGGAAAGGGCTAGCTAGGGTTCTCTGTTCTCCCTTCATCTGGGCCTAGTATATCCAGTTTGATAACATATGAAGAAGGAAAGCTTTCACATTTCTTCCTGTCCATGTGCTTCTAGAAAGATTAACCAATAAAGAAGAGAAAAGTGTGTGCCTGTAAGAGAGAAATATTCTTCTCCCAGTTTTGATATTCTTCTCCCACACCTACTCTGTTAAAAGTGTATGGGTTGGTTTAAGCAATATGCTTCTGGCCCAAGCAATTAAGGAGCAATGCACCAAGAGCATGCCCATCATGATGTCTTTTGTGGATGTCCAGAATCCCTCTAGACCAGGGATTCTCAATGTTGGGCCCCCAGATGTTGTTGGACTTCAACTCCCATAAACCCCAACCAAAGGCCACTGGGGCTGGGGATTATGGGAGTTGAAGTCCAACAACATCTGGGGACCAAATGTTGAGAATCCCTGCTCTAGACTACTTTAGACTAAGATTTGGACTACCTATAGAGTGGAAATTTGATCCATCCCTCACCCCAACACAGTAATGTGCCCAGATGACATTGGGATGTCCAAAAAACATCATGATAGGCACACTCTCAATTTATCTCCTTTTAAAATCATGAACAGTTCAAGGGAGGCGGGTAGAAGAGCATAGGCCAAACTGGCCCTGTGACAGTAGGGGAAAGATTTCTTTCCCCTGATACATTGGATTTCTTTTTTTGTCTCCTTCCACAGACAGTAAGCACTTAAGCAAGAAGAGGAAACCTGGAACCATCAGGAAAAAATATCCTTTGTCTAAACTGCTTACAGAGATTTCTGTCTCCTACCAAGTTGTTTCAAGAAAGAAGAAGAGATTGGGTGCCTAGGAAACAAAGAGAAAGATCAGATCTGATCAGCAAACTGCCAATTCTATGAGCAATGGAAAAATTGACATGGTTATCCATTTTGAGAAAACTGTTTCCCAAATGTCCCACCTTGTCATTTTAAAAGATTTCTAACACAGGGGCAAGCATTAGATAGCTCAGAAGCTACTGATAGTTCTTGAGCTTATCTGAAGTAGCTCTCTAGGCATTTGGCCTTGCTTCTGCTTCCCTACCCTTCCAGCCAATACTTCATATCTAATTGGTTGGCTGAGTGGGGCAGTGGCCGTGCCATTTTTAATCTCTCTCTCATTTGGGTGCTCAGTGTTGTTTTTACTTTTTCTCTCATCAGTTTCTCTCAAATTTCTTCTCTCATGACGCAGCTTCTAATGACCTCTTGCTATTCTGCAGGAAAATTATTCTGGAATTCTGGGGCACTGTAAGATCCCTTATTCTGTTACTCATTCCTTATTCTCTCCATCCCTTATTCTGTTGATGTAAAGTTTTATGTAAGCTGCCATTTTGTGCTTGGCTCCACCATCCCAAGCTTGATGGCTCTACTGACCTTGTCTTCCATACATTGTGGCCTATCAAAGTTAGCTAGCTAGAAGGGAGATAGATTAGGGGGAAGTGTCATGATTATCAACACTTCCAGCTTCTTTTGAAATTCCTCAAATGTCTCATCTGAGGAGGAACTTGCAAATCACTTCAATTTTGCATATCGCTCTGGAAAGCCCACAACCAGGGTATGAAGGCAACACCCATTGCCTACTGTCAATTCCCAACAACTGGTATTTAGTGGCATACTTCCTCTGATTGCGGAGAATCTATATAGCCATTAAAAGATTACCATGGAGTTTGCTGACAGGAAAAATGACTCCTTAAATTACTGCACAGGTACCCACCACTATTTTCCAGGCTGCTTATACTTCACCTTTCCTGGAATATTTCCTATAGGTTTTATTGTGGGGAGCAAGTACATAAGAACAGCCCTGCTGGATCAGGCACAAGGCCCATCTAGTCCAGCATCATGTTTCACACAAGGGCCCACCTGATGCAACTGGGGAGCCCACAGGCAAGAGGTGTGTGCATGACCTTTCTCCTGCTGTTGCTCCTCTGCATTGAGAGGCATTGTGCTTCTGAGGCTGGAGATGGCCCACAGTCACCAGACTAGTAGCCATTGATAGACCTGTCCACCATGAATCTGTAAAACCCCTTTTTAAAGCCATCCAAGCTGGTGACCATCACCACATCACATTGCAAGGAATTCCATAGATTAATAATACACTGTGTGAAAGAGTACTTCCTTTTGTCGGTCCTAAATTTCCTGACCTTCAGTTTCGTGGGGTGACCCCTGGTTCTAGTGTTATGGGAGAGGAAGAAAAAATTGTCTCTGTCCACCCTCTCCACTCCATGCATAATTTTATACACCTGAATCATGTTTCCTCTTAGTTGCCTCTTTTCTAAGGTAAAGAGCCCCAGATGCTGTAGCCTAGCCTCATGATGAATCTCTAGGCCCCTAATCATTTTGGTTGCCCTCTTCTGCACCTTTTCGAGTTCTACAATATCCTTCTTCAGATATGGTGACCAAAGCGGAATGCAGTACTCCAGATGTGGCCACACCATAGATTTCTATAAGGATATTATAATATTAGCATTTTCTTTTCAATCCCCTTCCTAATGATTCCTAGCATAGATTTAGCCTTTTTCACAGCTGCCACACACTGAGATGACACTTTCAATGAGCTGTCCACCACAACCCCAATATCTCTCTCCTGGTCAGTCACTGACAGCTCAGATCCCATCAGCATATATGTGAAGTTGGTGGTTTTTGCCCCAATGTCCATCACTTTACACTTGCTTACACTGAACAGCATTTGCTCTTTTGTCGCCCACTCCCCTAGTTTGGAGAGATCTTTTTGGAGTTCCTCACAATCCATTGTGAATTTCACTACCCTAAATAGTTTAGTCATCTGCAAATTTGGCCACTTTGCTGGTCACCCCAACTTCTAGATCGTTTATGAACAAGTTAAAGAGCATTGGTCCCAGAACCGATCCCTGAGGGACCCCACTTCCTACCTACCTCCATTGAGAAAGCTGTCCATTTATTCCTACTCTCTGTTTCCTGTCCTTCAACCAGTTACCGATCCACACATGAACCTGTCCCCTTATTCCATGACTGCTAAGTTTACTCAAGAGCCTTTGGTGGGGAAATTTATCAAAAGCGTTTTGGAAGTCCAAGTGTACTATGTCAACTGGCTCACCTTTATCCACATGCCTGCTGACACTCTCAAAGAACTCCAAAAGGTTAGTGAGGCAAGACTTTCCCTTGCAGAAGCCATGCTGGTTCTCCTTCAACAAGACCTGTTCTTCTGTATGTTTAACAATTTGTCCTTAAGTATAATTTCCATCAATTTACCCGGCACAGAAGTTAAGCTGAGCGGCCTGTAATTTCCTGGATCCCCCCTAGATCCCTTCTTGAAAACTGGAGTCACACTGGCTACTTTCCAGTCCTCTGGTCCAGAGCCTGATTGTAGGGACAAGTTATATATTTTTGCTAGGAGATTGGCAATTCCACATTTGAGTTCCTTCAGAACTCTTGGGTGGATGCCATCAGGCCCTGGCGATTTGCTATTTTTAGTTTTCAAGACAGTTTAGAACATCTTCCCTTATCACCTCAAATTGGCCCAGTACCTCAGCCACTAAATCTGAAAAGCTCAGTTCTGGAGAGGGATGTGGTCAGTATCCTCCACCGTGAAGTCAGATGCAAAGAACTCATTCAGCTTCTCTGCAATCTCCTTATGCTCCTTAGTAATCCCTTTCACCTTTCTACATGTCCTATTTTCCCCAATGCCTGAGGTCTGGAGGTTTCATTCCACAGCAAAATTAGAAAGTGTCCTTATCCTGAAGGAAGGAATATTTTCAAGAAGTTCATCATAGTACTTGTATACACATCACTCTTTTAATATGGGAGAATTGCCTACCCATCATAAGATGCTTCTGATATATATGAAAAAATAAATAGCATGGTTTCTTGCTAACTTTGTAATTATAGTCCTACTGTGTATGTGTGCTTTTAAGCAAAGCAAATGATCAGGCTCTTTATTCAATTAGCAGATTATTAAGTCTTCCCTTAAGACTAGGAATAATAAGTTGAAAAAGAACATCTGGGAGTTATTCTTATGAATTTTATGTGGTTTTAATTTGAATTTTAAAATCTGTGCAATTTGTTCTCGCTGCTCTTCTAGGAGATGCTGAGACAGACTTATGATCCTCCAATATTTACTTAGAGTGTTCCCATGGAAAGAAGTGGGTGGGTGCCGAGAGAGTTCTTTAATGCATAAAAGTTTCATTACACTGTCTTAAGTTGTGCTATTTATTCCATTGCAAAATCAAGGTAAAGCTTATACTTGCCTCTTCAGGCCCGATCTTGCTGTGTCCTCTTTCTGACCATTCCCCTAACCTATCCTACAAGTTTCCATTCTGATGTGCTGCCTCCAGATGAGGCTTTAACTGTGCCATGGAAGCTGCTGTTCCCCATGTTGTGCCCATAATTCCAGATCTGGGCCATGACTATTACAGGTAGACACTACATTATATTTACAGGTGCCTGTACCTGTGCCTGTGTGTGCATGGCCATTAGGGAGGAGATCTGTTCTTGTGATAACAAGCATGACTTGTCTCTAAGCAGGGTCTGCCCTAGTTATATTTGAATGGGAGACCACATGTGAGCACTGTAAGATATTCCCCTTAAGGGATGGAGCTGCTCTAGGAAGAGCATCTAGTTTCCAAGTTCCTTCCCTGGCATCTCCAAGATAGGGCTGAGAGAGATTCCTGCCTACAACCTTGGAGAAGCCACTGCCAGCCTGTGTAGACAATACTGAGCAAGATGGACCTATGGTCTGCCTCAGTATATGGCAGCTTCTTATGCTCCTTTGTTCATAGGACCATACATTAATTTTATAAGTGATTCTGCATACAGCCCCCCACCACCCCACAATTTTTGTTGTTGTTGTTGTAGTATCATGGCTGAATGGGGATTTGAACTCGGGTCTCCCCAGTCCTAGTCCAGCACTCTAACCAGTACACCACGCTGGCAGTATACAGATAGGAATGCACCACTATACATGCTTTGAACATGTGTTAATAACTGTACATGCATACCCTGTACATATTTTGTATGTGCCTTGAACATAATGTATGAATGGGTCTTAGATGTTACATACATCAAGAGCTGGCAAGAGATTTTGCAGTCTCTTAAAACCTTTCCTTTCAATTAATAAAAGGTTCCATCACCCAAGCATGGTTTGGATGGGATAATCTTGGAATGGCCTTAAATGTTTCCAACTTTTCTTATTTCCTATTTCTGTGTTTCCAAATTTTCCTTATTTTAGGTGCCAAAGAAAAATGGAGTTTATAAGAATGACAGCGCAAAGAGCACTGGCAGTGCAGCCTTAACACATCAGAATACAAAGTCCAAATAAGTTGTGTTTATATGGAATTATTTTTAGAATGTGGCAAGCATGGACCTGCAACAGTGCTGCAGTATATACCTAGCATGCACGTGTTACCTAAGCCTGTGCCTGAGCATGGTGAAAAAATTAGGTACCTTTCCCCCTCAGAAGCAGAATGTCCCATCCTGCAGCCTCATGCTGGAAGATGGGTCCTTTGCCCCACCCCCTCAGCAGACAGCTGCAGGGAGTACCTTGATTGGGCAGGGCTGGAGGGGAGGCAGGGCTTGCTTGCCATAGAGGCTGTCCCTTGCCTCCCCTCTTCAGTTGCTTTTTGTTGGCTTCCCCTCCCTCCCATCCCTAGGGGCAGAGCGGGCTTTGCAGGTTGTCCTTTTGGGGACTGAGTAGGAATTTTTGGCCCCTCAATTGATTGGCCGTGTTGGGCGGGAGTCTGTTCTGCATTTCCTAGTCTTAGTTAGTCTTAGGTCACAACTGGGCAGGTACAGTGTGGGCTGAATGGAGGTGTTGAAGGGTTTGAGATTGGTGAGCACCCCCGGGCAGTTGGAAAGGATGCATTAGTCATTCGGTCCACACTCAGTTTGCTAATTTGATTATTTAATAAAGCTGTGGCCCTTTTACCCAAACTGAAATGTGTCCATGTCTTCCTTGCAGCTGGAGTGTGGGGGAAATAGATTAAAATTGTCATGAGAGAGTATTTTTCAAGCTGAGAAATTTCCTGCTCTTTTTATTCAAATCCTTCTATTAGCTTCACCCACCTAATTGTCTGTTAACTGCCCTCTGAGTCTGTGGACATTCCATTCCATTGAGTTACATTGGGAGAGTTGCTTGGGGTCGGGGGCTGGTTCCCTTAGAATTTTTTCTTCAGATTTTTGTGTTATGAGTCTGCTGGTACCTCCCACTTGCAGTTGCTTTAGTTATGTGTCCATAAGAATATTAACATTTCCAGCTCTTTTGGAAATAGAAAATAGACCTGAGTATTAGAATATCTCATATAGTGTTGTTATATTTGCTTTTCTGTTTGTAGAACCTTTAGTCACAGAAGAGTAAGTGTGACCAACAGAAGAGAATTTGGTATGTTGCAAAGGGGTTATATAAAAATAATAATAAACATTCCTGATTGTTCACAGCCTAGCAATCAATTATACAGGCATGCCTGATCTACTTTCCCCCTCCAATAACTCATTTGCTTTCATAACCTTCAACTGTGCCAAGGGAAAACTTCATCAAAAAATTATATTCCATTTTATTGAAAATGGAAATCCTCTGTTTTGTTTGATGATACTGGCAGGCTGTAGCAAAGGTCACAGGGTGGTAGAGAAAAGAGCCACTGCAGGATCATTAATCATCACCCTACAGGAAGTCTTGGCTTCATTAGGCTATCATGCCAAGTGCAAGTGACATGGAGGAAATGGAAAAATGCACTGATGATGAAAAAGGTCTGTACAGATTCTCGTTCATGGGAACAAGAGGAATAGGAAACAAAAAGACAGATATGCCAGTCCCCCCATTAGAATTTGGCTTGCACTTTGGCCTTCTGATAGCAAAGGTTGTATCCTTACTTTCTGAGGTGCCCATCTAACTCTTAATATTTTCTAAAATATTTTGGGAAACTCCAGCCTAGGTTATGCTATGATTTTCTTACCATACGGTCAGCTGTCATTCTGAAACTAGCTAGATAGTTGCACCATCAGTAAATTGGTTAAAATGGTACCTCTTGGCACAGATCGCTTAGAACTACCATTGGCAGTCTACAATTTACACCTCTCAGGCTTAAAAAGCTGACCAAGTGCAGCGGGAGTAATAATGAAACTTGCAAAATGCTGCTTCAGGAAATAGTCTTGGCAGAACATTTGATTGGTGTTGGTTTGATACTAATCATTTGTGTTGCCATTAAAAATGAGTGTGCCTTGAGGTGATGATCATCACTTTACTATAGGCAGATGCACTTAAAAGGGGGCGGGTGGGTGTCAAATTCTCTAGCAGAATTATGGAAAGAGAAAAGCTGGATTCTGTAGCTTGCATAGATGGTGCAAATCAAGATAGATTTGCTTTGTCATTATTTTGCATAGTGTACTTTTAAAACTGTTTCACATCATTTATTTTGCTTCTGCTAGTTGTGATGAGAGAGAAAAGAGTGGTGAGGATGCAGTTGTGCAGGGTATTATCCAGTCCATCTACTGGGCCTTTGAAAATCTTATCCAACAACTCCTTTCACGATCCATTGCCCACACACTTTCAAGCATATCTACATGCTTTAGAAATATGCTTTTAAAATGGAAATCTGAATTTTGTGATCAATATCACATTCTTCAGTCTTGCTGATCTCTGATGCTGTAGTTGGATTCCTGGAAAGAAGCATCCCCAACTTTAACACTCCAATTTCCTTTAGCAAGGCAAGGGGAAATCAAAAGATTTTGCATCACATCTTCACATATTTACATTTCTGGTGAAAAATGTATATATTTGAATGGTGCTACATGGGCTATTGCTACATGGGCTACATTCAAGATGAACCATCTGAAAATAATGTAGCAGACAAAGAGGCTGTTCACATACACAGCCAAGAGCGGGCTGTGGCAGCCAAGCCCACTCTTGGTTGCATGCATGTTTAGCAGCTCCTGGTCCCAGTGTGGTAGCAAAACTGCTTAGGGCAGGGATTCTCAACATTGGGCCCCCAGATGTTCTTGGACTTCAACTCCCATAATCCCCAGCCCCAGTGGCCTTTGGCTGGGGATTATGCGAGTTGAAGTCCAAGAACATCTGGGGGCCCAATGTTGAGGATCCCTGGCTTAGGGAGCCCGCCGCTTAGTCAGGGTTAAGACTGCAAGGGCACCTTTAACCTGGGCTACGTGCTTGGGTGTTGGCGCCATGTGGCATGGACTTTGCAGTGCATTATGGGTGTTCTGAGGGCTGGGATGACATGTCCCAGACTCCAAACCTCCATGCTGCCAGGGGCAGCTGGTGTCTATGTGGGTGTGTGATCCATGAGCCCAGCACAGACTGGAGAATCATCTGCAGAGAAGGTAAGTTCCAGCAGCCTTCCTCCCCGCGTGCCCAGTAGCCCTTCTCACTGATCGTGAGCAAGGACTCAATGATAATGATGTGCATACTAGTGGATCCTAGAAGTATGATGTTCTTTAGGTAGTTTTCACTGCTTCCTCATGTTAACATGTGCTTCCTGCATTCATAAAAGTCCTATCCTAGATCCTAGAGCCAGTTATGACTTGTCAATCTGCATGATTTTTGTTCTTGAATGCCATGCACCTTATGTGCACAATCTACTTCCGTTTTAAAGGATCCATAACTCCTTGGAATATTATCAGGAACAGAGACCTAAAGTAGCATGATTCCACTGGTGGCTTAATTACCTAGAAAAACGGGCAGAATCTTTGTGGGGTGGGGGAGGAGAGGTAGATAAGAAGAATGCCCAAATGATCTTTCAGATTCTAAACAGTAGCAGCTGATGGGTACTGGAGCGGGGGCGGGGGCAGCAGGAGAGAACCTGGTCACCGAGGCAGAAGCCTACCCTCCCTTTCCTCCATGCCAGTGGGTTTGGGTATTTACTCAAGCCTGCCAGCACTGAGGAAAACAGAAAGAGCAGAAACACTGAGCAAAAGTAGGAAACAGAAAAGTTGTGTTGAGTGGGAGGAAGAAGGCAGAAAGCAAAAAGCAAGGAGAAGGTCAGAAAGCAGAAAGGAAAGGCAAAAGGTGGAAAGAGAGACAGGGATTCCATTCTCTTTCCCACCAAACAAATAAGCTACTAAAAGATCTGACTTACCAGCGGCCAGGGAATCCTCCAAAGCAGAGAGCTTCCTCCAGCTCCTCCTCCCCTGTAACTTGTTTTGGTCTTACTGGCTGGAACAGCTGCTACTCAGGCTGCTCCAGCCAATCTGGTTCCTAGGGGGCTCTTCCTGGCACTGTCCCCAGAAGGGAAAATGTATTAAGAATATATTCCCTGAAGCAACCAGGAAGTGCATTTTAACCCGTCACTTTAGTTCTTCCTGGGGGTAGTTGTTCCAGCCAGTAAGACCAAAGGCAGGAGGAGCACCCCAGGAATCAGATTGGCTGGAGCAGCCTAAGTAGCAGTTGTTCCAGCCAGTAAGACCAAAACAAGTTACAGGCAGGGGAGGAGGGGCTTGAAGAAGCTCCCTCACTGCTCTGAAGGTTTCCCTGGCTGCTGCTAAGTCCGATCCTTAGCTTGTTTGTTTTTGTTGGGTGGTGGGTGCACGCTGCCTCTCCTGCCCTTACTGACCAGCCACCACGGGTTCTAAACTATCCAAATCAAAGCTGTTGTTTTTTAAGTATCTCTCTTCAGTTTGATTTTTTCGTATTACAAAACAGTTTTAATGGAGTACATTTAAATGGAGTACACAAAGTATAATTTTTTTTTAAAGAACACTTGATCCTTTTATTTTATTGCACCATTTTCAAAAAGAGCAGGAAGGAAGCCATAGAAAAATGCACAAGAGCAAATCCTAACAGTGTTCTTTACTCCTGCGTACTCCATTGTCTCTTTGCACTGGTAGCTGGGGAAAGGAAGGGCCACTTCTCCCACTTTGTCCCACTTTCCTGCTGAAGGTTGCTCCCAGTGATTTGCTGGTAAAGCAGTTATTCTGCTCCCTGGCCTAGTTTGTCCTCCTGTGTAGTTTTTTTTAATAAAACCAAAGGGTGTGTGTGTGTGTTTGCTGTTGCAAGCAGCATGCCTCTAGAGCAGATATTTGCAGGCTCTTGTGGTTCAGCCTTAAGAGTGGTGACCTGTCACCTGACTGACTGCTTACAAGTACAGCATGAAGGTGAAGGCAATGCCCCACTGTTTGTAATCTCCATTCTTTGTCCCTGGCCTTTGATATTCAGAAAGATGCTGCCTTTGAATATGGAAGTTTCATTTATTTATCACAGCCAAAAGCCCTATCCTGGGTATGTTTTCATCTTGCTTCTTCTTTTGTGACTCCGGGGGTAATGGATGAAGAGAGCACTCACACAACTCTCTGACAAGGACATTAGCATGCTTTTCTTGCCTTAGAAGCACATACAGTATCCTGCAGGAAAGATGCACATCCCCCCCCCCCTTCACAAATCACTTGGAAGCACAGCTCCTTCACAGGTCCTCTTTTGACAGTTCTCCATAATTGCCCAACTGCCCCTGTAATGCTGACACAATGGACTGAATGCAGCTTTTACCTCTGATGATTTGCGGTGTGATGTTAAGTGCAGTTAAGATTTTCCCAAAGGCTGTGTCTACACTTGACTATGCTTTAACCCTCGTACCTGTACACAGCATAATAGCGGCAAATGCTGCCTTTCAATCTGATGACTCAACATGCTATTGAAGAATGCTGTCTTTTAACATGTCTCATTCATACTGTTAAACTGCTGTGCAAAGATGCTGGATAAGCATCACTATTGTGGTATTATTTAGTGGTTCTAAGAAACATTTCACTGTAAGTGCTAACCACATTTAAGACGTTTTCTTGGGCACAAAAAATAATCAAACTTTTCAGCAGAAACGAGGGGATAAACTAGAGTCTTGTAGGGGAAAGGAAATGGATAAAATTGTGTGCTTTTAAACTTTGGGGAAAGCATCTCACTTTTTATGTCCAGAACAATCTGAAATGCTTTTCTTATCCTATGGCACCCCCAGGACTCTTATCTCTAAGCACCAGCTCTGATAATGTTTCTGGCAGCCAAATACTACCTAATCTTGTTAAGACTCACTACTTTGCCAACTTAGCACTAAGTTTATTAATAGGTCCTTGAGTCTTGAGGAAAAGAGGGTCTCTGGAGCTTAGGGAATGTCATTATTTGTTGTCTCTTTAAAGCCTGAGTTCTCTGCAGAAAAATTTGACCTGTAAAAAACATGGCATTAAGAAACCATTAGTATAAAGTGAATAGGGTCGGATGATGGCAAAGGATATTCCCTTGACTTATTGCTGTTCTTTTGTCATCAGTTTCTCTCCAAACGCAGTGTGGGGCAGTGCCTGTGTTAGCAGGGGAGAATCATTGCCGCCCTCAGCACATTGCTGCTAAGCAAAGGAGAGGGAAAACAAGGCCATTAAGTGTAGAACTAGAGTGAGGCAGATTTCTGCACTGTATGGGGCCTCAAACTCAGCAGACAAACTCTGTTCCTTGAGAGTTCCAGAATTCAGTTGTGCTAAGCCAAGCTACGTTTTCCAAATTTCCTACCCACAGAGTACAATTCTGTATTGGCTTCTCTGTTGAGGAACTCTGGTGCAAACAGCCAAAATGCAGAGGGCATACAGAAAATAAACTTGTAATAAGTCCCACAGATTTTTTTGGTCTATTTTTGATGTCTATCTCCCTTCTCTTTGACTCCTGTGTTTCCTGCTAAAACATGGAGAAAAACAAGACATCACTCAGTTATCTAGGCAATCAGGTGACCTTTTATTCTGGGAAAATGGCAGTGGTCCTCATAGCTGCAAATAGTCAGAACAAATTTGAAGATCAATGGGAGATTTCACGAATCCCTGAATTTGCTCCAAATTTGCTCCCGGGTAATATTCTATCATGTAATTTCATAAGCAAAAAGCAGAACTCAGGATGGGAATCTGCAGGTGAAAGACTGGAACTACAAAGGTAAATGTAATATCCTTTTGCTTAGTAGATGCCAAGGGAGTACTCAGTCCGTGGAGCCTCATATGTTCTTTTATGCACTTTTGTTACACAGCCACTCACCTATATACAACTGTTGTAATGATGGGCATTTTGCTAGTCTTTAATAAATGGCCTTCCCAACAGAATCAAATTTATAGGCATAAAATTGCATGATGTTTCTTATCTAAAATCCTAAGGAAATGCATGTTCTCTGTAGGAAATTCTGTGTTAGCCTTGCTCCTATAGAAGCAAAGTAAAAGGTAAAGTGTGCCGTCAAGTTGATTTCGACTCCTGGCACCCACAGAGCCCTGTGGTTTTATTTGGCAGAGTTCAGGAGAAGTTTACCATTGCCTCCTCCTGTGCAGTATGAGATGATGCCTTTCAGCATCTGCCTATATTGCTGCTGCCCGATATAGGTGTTTCCCATAGTCTGGGAAACATACGAGTGGGGATTCGATCCTTCTGCTTGTTTGTCAAGCATTTCCCCCCTGAGCCACTTAAGGTGGTACACAAGTATAAACTGACCTCCATCACCCTACTGAGCCTATGAAGAGATATACAGGAGGCAGGAACATCTCCGTGGTGTAGCAGTTCTGGGAAGCTGTTCGCATGACGTTCCTGTACCCTCTCCGACACACACCATATGCCAGCTGATTTTTCACAATGTGGAGAGGAACAAGCCCGCTGAGCAAGTGACAAGATGTACCATTGTTTTCTTTTATTTCTTTCCCATTTCCAGCTCAGATATCACAGCTGCTACAGATGTGACAAACAATTAATTTAGTGCCCAGCTGTTAAATATTTACTACCTTTTTGATGCACTGTACAAAAATCATGTTGGCAGATATAATTATTTAATTATGGCTGAATGAGGAAAAGGAAGCACAGATGGATTTCTGTAGTTATTGTCTTTTACTTCCAATCTTGTTCCTAAAGTGGCTATTTCAGCATGGTAAGATTAACAGCAGCATCCCACACCACACATACAGCAGGTCCACGTACAGAGATTGCACTGTTTTATTTAATGGCACCTGGGAAATGGCTGTTCAGTTTTTGTTTGGCAACTACTAAACTTTTAATTGTATTTGAAAAGTAATGTGTGTTGTCATGCATTTGTAGTAGTGAACATAGCTTGCATTTTGCAAGCATATGTCCATCTTTGACTGTCACAAGAAGTCCCTCTTGTTTAATCCAAGGACAGTTCAAACATGTGAAAAGAAACCTGCCGATATTCCATCACAAGTATAACTTGGTATGCTCTTTAGAGGTGCAATTTGTGTGGAAAGTTTCCATTTATATACAGATATAAAATGTCACAATTTCATGCCTTTCTAGTAATTAGAGTGTCTTGGACATTGTGTATACTGAATTTCAGCTTTTTGTCTTTTGAGGAAGTACTCTTACTGCTTGCAGGGTGGAGAGAGAGGTGGGGGTAGATTATAAAAAGTAGTGGTGTGCATAAAAAGGGATAGAGATTCCACATTAGAGACTTTGTTTAAGTATTAAAATGCTTCTTTTTGTAAGCTCATGCTTTATTCATTATACCACCTTTCATGTAACTAGTCCTCATAATGCTGAACCAGCTATTTCATGGATTGTGTTTTTTAAAAACAGCTTAGTTGTTATATGTATCCACAGGTGACCTATATGTACAGGTACGTAGCATTATGTTTATTTCCATTTTGCTATTTTTTAAAGAGACATTACTGATCATTACACAATGAGTTGAGTCTCATGATCAGTGAGACTCGCCAAAATGAGGTCTGCGGGGAGAGTGGACTTAGCCCGCTCTCCCCACAGATGATCAGGCAGGAAGCTCTGGGCGGCTGGATTGGCCGCCCACACTACTGCCAGCTCCATCAAGGAGCTGGCAGGGGCTGCAGGAATCAGAGGCCGCACAGCCCCCGGAAGTTCCAGGATGCCCCACGTGAGCATGTGGAGCATCCTAGAGAGACCCCCAAGGCCAGGAAGATGGTTTCAGCCTCCTGGTGGGGGTCTCCACATGTGTTGCTGCGTGCAGAGCTGCGCCACAGCAGTACACGAACAAATAGTTGGGATTGGTGGAGTTCTTGTTCCGCTAACCTTGTTCTTAGGGGAGGGCTCTGTAAGCGGGTTACCCGCTTTGAGAACACCGGGCTCGCCTGGTGGCTCTCATGCTCACCTGAAAGCAGGCAAGGGTACCTCAGTCCACTTTTTGGCGATCATGAGAATCACCTCCATATTTGACTGACCTTACAAACCTTGTTTGCTCCAATCATGAGTTTTAACCTCGGAACTCAGCTGCCTTATACTGAGTCAAACCATTGGTCGATCTAGCTTAATATTGTCTACTGAATAATTGTGTGTGAAAGTAATTGTAGTGCTTTATTTGTTCAGAGGTGTGCCACATATAATGAGTTTTGGTTTTATTGTACTTATTTATATTTATTCTAGTGAGTTATTTGGAAAGTATCTTGATTAGCAAGCATTTATTTACACAAATTTCCGATTTTCTGTTTTCCCTGAGGACAGGATCAAAACCCATCAGGCATATGTGCATTAATCTGTAAACGTTTTGTATTGTTTTGAGCATTTGTTTGAGGCTTTTTCAAGAAATCTCCCCCCTTTTCACCACTTTATCTTGGTGTTCCCCTCCCTTTTACTTGAAAGAGGGATAGGCCAGCCTGTCTTATTACTCCCTTTCCCCTCCTTTCACTCTCCTTTGCGTCTCAGTGGCAAGACTTGATTATGTAATCCTCTCCCAAGTGCATGAAGTGACCAGTCTTCCCTGCACAGGCTTAATTTCATCAGGAGCAGGAGTAACTCTGTACATTGACCTGAGCCACCTAATCAGCCACATTCTCTCTAATAAGGTGGTCTTGTTGCAAGTGTAGTATGTGTAGCCCTGGTTAACCATTAGTGCAGAGCCACTTTGAAAAATGAGCAATGGCTGATGGACCACCATCTTGACCCCATTAGTTCTGTTGCCATACAGTGGCACATTTAGGCATGGACCATGGGGTGGGAGTCTGTGACCTCCTGCCTCCTGGGGGCCCTTCAAATGCTCTGGGGGCCTCCCCAGAGCTCTGATGCCCCACCACTGCTGCCTGACCCTGCCACTGCTGCCTGGCCCCCGCTGCGCTTGCCACCTCCATTTCCCCCTTGCCAATGCCATTTCCCCCTCTTCAACAGTGGGGTGGGGTGAGCGGAGGAGGCCACCACCACCCCGGAGGCGGCAGGTTCAGGTGGGCCTCCTCAGCCTGTGCAGACTGGCCTTCTCGGCCTGTGCACATGAGCAGTAGGAGTATGGAGTGTTGCATCCCGTGACGTCATGGGACGTGACACTTCATACTTCATACTGTGCACACATGCAGGCCAAGGAGGCCAGTCTGCACAGAATGAGGAGGCCTGCCTGCACCTGCCGCTGCTGGCCTGCTCCGCTCACCCCCCCCCGCCCCGGCAGTGAAGAGTGGCAGATAGTGGCAGTGGCTGGGCAGCAGCGACTGGTCAGCCGCGGGAGGACAGCTGTGGGGCCAGCAACCCAAGAAGTATTTAAACAAAAAATTAAGGGGGGCTTGCAGCAGGGGGAGGGCTTGCAGTGGGTGGGGGGGGAGGCTCCGAAGCCCTTTAGCAAAAATACCTAGGTGTGCCCCTGTTGCCATAGACATCACTTCCTTGTTTTCCTGGTGGATTGGCAGTTGAGGGTACATTTCGTTCCTCAGACCTAGATTTGGCCCATTTCTTAATCCAGACACAGAGGCTACTGTAAAATAGTTGCTCCAACTAGCATAAGCAAAAATAGATTCTACTAGAACCTGAATAACTAAGTGCAGAATCAGTAAGCAGTGAAGGAATAAACATGATTGTACAATTTGTTTCTTTCCCCCCTACCCCGCTGTGGTTGATCAAAAACCCACCACCCAGACATATTAGTATTAACAGAGGAATATGGCATACTGTGAACTTCATGAGCTTCATGGTGTGCTGAAGATTTGTTTTTCCTGTAATTTAATGGTCCTATTTACTAAACATTTGCATATTTTTCTGGCATCCTGGATACTCTGAAATTGGACAATTTGTAAGTTGGAAATGTATGAAGCTACCATTTAAGTGCCTCACCTCACCTCCATATTTTGCCCTCAAATATTCTTTGTGTTAATGGAACATGCAGGGTGTAACTTGGAACTATCAAAGACAAGAAATGACAAAATTAAGATTACTCATTCAAGCCTGTGTTTGTCATTTTGTGTATGAGTGTTCTCAGCAGACCCTAATAAAAAGGTAAGCCATTACTCTGCAAGTAATAGTAATTATACTTTGTATATTTCCACTGCTTGATATATCTTGCCCCCAATATATTCAAGATTTTTTTTTTAAAAGAGGAGAATCAGAAACATGTGCCATACTAATATGCTGAATATTTTGGGCAGAATCCAAAGAACCATAGGAACCCATGGGGGGATTGGGGCAGGAGCACAAAAATTCAGATAGCCTTTGACATCAAAATAATCGGACCTAGGTAGCAACCAGCATGTAGGCTGCTAATGCAGACATCAAGAAGCAGATTTTTTTCCCCTTTCACCTGCCACCTAGAAAAACCCACTGGTTTCTGAATTTTTCCAAAAAGTTCTCCCCATGACTTTAGATCACTCTAAGACACATGGCAAATGATTTGAAAATGAGAAGTTTCAAAAGCACTTTGTGACATTGCATAGCAGCCTGCTATTCAGCACAGCCTGCTGCTATACGTAGAGGTTCCACTTAGCTATCATGGGTATTAGTAGTAGTTGTTAATCAAACTCCTCTCCATGATCTTATCTAACTCCTTTTAAAAGCTATGTAAGCTAGTGGCTATCATATTGTTACATCCTGGGAATTCTATAACCTGCATATGCATTGGTGAAAAAGTGCTGCCTCTTGTCAGCCCCAGAAGCTTCTCAGCTTCCTTTTCAACTGTCTGACACACAGCCCTTTTCCTTAACCATCACGGCCCCAACGAGTGACTCAAGAGTCTGATCCCAAGAGACAGGACCAACATCAGACCCAGCTCTGGGCCCTGACACCAGGCCAAAGCCTGGAGAGCTCAAGAGATGGAGTTGCTTGAGACACCACCCATGTAGCCTAAGCCCTCTACAGCAGCACCCTCAGAGAAGCCAGCTCCTCCAACATCACCCTTTTAGAGATGTGCACGAACCGTTCAACACCCAACAGGTTCATCTTGAACCAGGCCAGTTCGGTGGCTTGATCATGAACTGAACCTGGGTTGGTTCAGTCTGCGATTGAACAGAACCAAGCCCAGTTCAGGCAGACAGGTTCAGTGCTGAATGGGTGGTGGAAGAGCAGCAATAACGGTAGTTAAAGTGTCTTACCCAGCTGGAGCTGTGCCACTGCCACACCCATGCTAAAGTGGGTGTTGTGGTGTGTGCTAGGGCTATGGGCTGCACCGGGGGGGGGAGGGGGGGCAAGCAGCAGCAGCTCCGGCAGCCACACTGGCCAGGTAAAACACTAACTACCTCTTTCGCCATCCCCACTGTCCCTTACAGCCTCCCAGGACCCCCACCCCTTTACTTGTAAAGGGGAATCCTCACCAGATTCCCCTTTACAAGTATAGCCGTGCTCGAACTACCAAACTGGTTCAATCAAATGCACCAGACTAACCAGTCAGTTCAACAACATGTAGTTCAGTTTGAATTCAATCTGAATATGAAACAAACCATGATTTGGGGTTCGTGCACACCCCAACACCCTTTTTGTCAGCACTGGTTGCAGGCAAGGCGGGATCATTTGGAGAGAAGGAGTACCAGACTATAGGCCAGATAACTATCCCTTTAAGGCTGCTTAAAGAGCCTAATGGGGGCAGAGCTTAGAGGTATATAAGAATTCAGTTTATTCTGTTCTGACTGTTGTTGAATCTGCTGTATTCTGATCAGCTCTGCCTTGCTGATTAGGCCTCATGTACCCTACCATAGGTCATCAACTTCTCTCCTGTCATCTCAGTCACCCTCTCTGTTGCTCTTCCCTGTCTTTCCCCCGTGTTGAGATTTGTCACCTCACCCTCCCTAAACTCTTAGTCTCCCCTTCGAAGTATGCTCTCTCATCTTTCCCAGTCTTCACATAATCCCCTATATGAAATCTCCCCCTTTTGCTTTCTGCTCTCTACTTTGGCTTCCCTCAACCAACTTTGCATGATTTTGCTTGAATTTAAGTTTCTCCTTTCTACATTTAGATGACTTGAGATTCCCTCCCCCGTCCCCGTACCCTAACATCTTACATCAAATTCCAAAAGGACAGACTTCTTTACCAAGTTGCTGGGCCAAATATGCTGAAATAAAGGTTTGGAGCACATAGCTTGCCTCAGAAACCTTCCCTTTAATCCAAAGTATTTGGCTGGGTGCAGTTACTTAGAATATTTCACACAAGAGACTTCAAGTGAGTCGTGCTTCAGTTGGGTTTGTAATACAAATGGGAAAGGTATTGTTGTGGAGATTGGAATAGCTAGTCAGAGGGCTAGTCTTTCCTAAGCTCATTACTGGCCAATGGGTGAAGACAGTGGGAGAGCATAGTGCCAATGTCTGACTAATCCGAATGAGTGACACCACTGCAAAAAGCACATAGGGCCTACCTGAAAGGAGGTGCCAAAGGTGACATCATTGTCTTCCTCCCTGCTGCAAGGTTTGTATTGGGCAGGTGCAGGCTGATAACAGGGAGTAGACTCAATGAAGGATTGGCGAGTGGGGGGCATAAGCAGCATGAGGAAGGAACAAAAATTATGTAAACCTCAGATTCGCAAACATCCTAAAAAGAGAGGTGCAAAGACTATTCAACCCTCACCTGTGAAAAGTTGAGTCATGAGGGGAAAGCACTTGGCAACTATTCAGATGCCCTCTTCTCTGAGTAGCTAGCCCACAGAAGCCCTCAAGCCATGGAAACAAAAGAGCTGTAAAATCCCTGCACTCTTCTGACCAAACTTGGAGAAGCTGCCCAACCCACTGAGCTAAAGTTTGGATAGCATCCTTCTGTATGCTTTCTGTAAACCCTCTCCAGCTGTAGCAGATCTGGTTCAAAAAAGTACCATCTCCATCTCTGAAGGCATGCACGGTTCTTTGGAGCCTCTAGGAGTAAGTGTACAGAAACACCCTGAGAACTGTTTTGTAGAGATCAGTCTGGCTTCCCCTAAAAAAAATCTCATATGTTTCTCCTTGAGACATACCCTGTCTTATTGCTTCAAATTTCACTCCAAAAAAAAAAAAAAAGTGACTATCCTATTATTTCACTGTCTTTGGGTCTTTTGCATAGCTCTGTTTGGGCTGTGATTAGTGTTGACGACTTGGAGGTTCAATAAGGTAGAAATAAGGGAGTGTGTCCTAGGACAAAAACTAAAGATGGGTTCCTGGTCCCCCACCTTTTCCTTTGGAGAGACAGGAGGGGAAGAGCAGTTCAGTGGGTGTTGCTCCTCTCCCTCAGGGGCTCAGGAACGCCCCCTCCGCTATTCAATTATAGCCACATCCTTTCTTTTATTGAATATGCAAGTTATAATATGATAATCAAAACTCACAAAATTCAGTTCAGTATTTATACATTGTCAATGCATCTAGATATCATATAAGTTGTCCATTAAGAACTGTATATTGTATGTATCTACATCAGGCTGTTAAATGTCGCTGCATGTATCGGAGTCTATAAAAATGTTGTAATGTGAAATGTTACAGCCTCAAAATGAATCAATGATCATTTGCTTTAGGCTTTTCGCCTGCAATCAAGCAAGGGTAAGAAGTGCTCACCTTCATCTAAACTGGTTTCCGAAGGATTACCCAAAACCTACTTATCTCTTGCCACTTCTGTTGCCACTTTACCCTAACTTTAATTTAAATGGGAGTTCAAAAAGAAAGCAGAAGGGGAATGGAGCATTTTCATTTCTGCCGTAGCATATGGATCATGAATCTTGGGAACTCAATTGCATTTCAGATCTGCTGCAGTCTTTCTTGCAGTCCTTAGGAGTTCTGCATAATAATCTTTAATCCTCACCACTGCTGACTCAGTACTTTGAAAGTGTGCAGAGAGAAAGAGAGAGGAAAAGATGGACTTACATCCTCCCCCCGCCCCCAGTTTGTTCTCCAGTCCCCACTTTCTTAAACATACAGGTGAATAATCTATATTTCAAAGAAAGATGACCTTTACTTTATTTAAATGGAATCTTACTTTCAATATCTGAAATGAGAAAGTGATTAAGGCTTGGGTTGATAGGCAAGCTGTATTTTAGGAATAGATAAGCTTAAAGGTCAGACACTGTCACAAGGAGGATACTGACTTTTTAAATATTTAAGTATTTCATAAGAATCTGGGTTTATGCATGTTTGGCACATTTTTTAAAAGTTATAGAAAAGAAGTTTGGCATTTTCATAAGATCCTCCTTTTCATATTTGCCAGAGCTCAATGCAGTGGGATAAGCACTGATCCGGTACATTTTGGCCTTGATCCTGATGCCTCTGTGCCTTGAACATACAATCCTGGGAGTCTCCTCATGCAATTGCAGCATAACCGTCTTCTCCCACAATGCAGCCTTCATGCTTGGTGGTGCTGTGCTGGTCTTGGAACAGTGTGCCAGGACATTCACAGCAAGCCAAAACCTCCCACACATCATCTTGCAGCACAAAGTGGCCAACTGCTTTCCCATATGCTGGCCATGAACTTTAAAACTCTAAACAGCTTGGGGCCCAGTTACCCAAAGGAGCATCTCCCCTCATAGGAATCTGCCCCCTCATTAAGATCAACCAGGGAGGGCCTTTTGAAGCTCGGTGGTGGTGAAGCAGGAGACAGCCTCCTCTATTATGTGGCATTCCCTGCTCCATAAGATTCATTTTGCTCCCAGCCTGGCTTTTCAATGCCTGGCAAAGACTTGGCTCTTTCACTGGGCTTTTAATTCATATTCTTAGTATAGTTGGATCTTGGTTGTTGCTTCCTGGTATACTTAAATTTATTTTGATATATTTGATTAAAAAGATAAATAAAAACTGCCTGGAGCTTTCTTTTTAATTGGAAAGGCAGGGTAAACACCTTCAAATAAATACATGTTCTAAGAGTCCCAATTTACAAGGGATCCTTAACTGCCTCTAATAAAACACTGTCCTTTTGCCTTGTTAGCAATAACTAAGGGTTTTCAGCTCTCTGCTGTGCCTGATGGCCCTTCTCCAAGAAAGCCCCCTGACGTAGCCCTGAATGCAGCTCCCATCACATCCACCCTCTATTCCAGCATCAGAACTTGGATGAAACTGGAAGTCACACCAAAGCTCCAGCATGCTGCCTGCCATGCAAGGGCTATTACCTGGGCAACAGAATGGAATTCAGGTTCCAATCAGAGAATGATTGAGGATGACCAGAGCAAACCAGAGGATGATTGAGGCAGTGTGGAAGGAATGGCAGAGTAATAGGATGTGGGAATGAGAAACTAAGGCTAAGCAGACAGCAAACGGAGGAGGAAACAGGCAGTGAGCTGGAGGCTTTAGAAGGGTGCCTAGAAGTAGCCCTTGAGAACAGCCCTGGTGGGTAAGAGAAGGAAGAGGATGCAGAGTAACTCCCCATTCCACCTATGAGGAAGGACCAAGGAGCATAAACACAGGCTGAGTAATCCTATACTCTAGTTAGTCTTGGCTACACTGGCCCTTAGTCACCTTAACATAGTCAGAGTCCTATACAATAGAAAGAAGAAAGAAGAGTTGAAAAAGAAACCCAGTGGCACAGTTCTGCTGAACACTCCCCTAGTGTCTGCCACCCAGACAGCAGCCAGGTCACTCCCTCATGAAGGCCAGGAATGGGAAGAGCTAATCCACACGTGATGGGAACATGCCCCTATGATGTCAACATAACCTACCACACACATAGAACCTGCCTGACACAAGGATGCCGCAGTGTCTCCCAGAGGTAGCAAGAGGCTGAAAACGGAAAGTCAGCAGGCCCACCTGTGTGAGTGTGTGTTGAATCCCCTTCCATTACGCAGATGCATGCATGCATGTATGTGTGTGCTCTCACACACACATACTCACACACTCAACAGGGCTCCCGTGTCATTGCCAGTTGCATAACAGGTGTTGTTGGGATCTGACTGCAACAGCCAGGGGCCTGCAGAGACCTGTCATAGGAATGTAGGATACTGGCATATACTGAGTCAGACCATTGGTCCATCTAGCTCAGTATTGTTTACACAGACTGGCAGCAGCTTCTCCCAGGTTACAGGCAGGAATCTCTCTCAGCCCTATCTTGGAAAAGCCAGGGAGGGAGCTTGGAACCTTCTGCATGCAAGCATGCAAGTGCTCTTCCCAGAGTGGCCCCATCCCCCAAGGGGGATATCTTACAGAGCTCCCATGTAGTCTCACATTCAAATGCAAACCAGGTGGACCCTGCTTAGCAAAGGGGACAATTCGTGCTTGTGGCCACAAGACTTCCTCTCCTCCCTATTTGTCCAGAACAAGTAGGTTGTCAACCCCTCTGAGAAACGTCTTGGAATTGCACTGGGCAGTGCTGCTAGTCCCCTGTGGTCTGCATGGCCCTTAGCATGCTGATGATCTGATCCTCTGCACTGGATGGAACTGGAAGGCTGCCTGAAAAGAGCAAAGAAGAGGCAGCACCACCACCACCACCACCACCACCACATGAACTCTGGACTTGATTGCATGTTTGGCATCCATGAGGGAGTGACTGAGAGTGATGCACATTCGGGGGTGCCATTACTCTCTGCAGTCCCAGTCACCTTGATACCCTGTGGCGTTGTACCATTCCCATACTTCTTGCCTCACCTGGCTGCCTCTCTCTTTCCCTTCCCAACCTGGCAAATGGCCAGCCCACACACCTGGGGTTAATACCAGGGTGAGTGAGGGAAAGTGAGTGAGGGCATCTGGGGCAGGGCAAGAAGAGTGGAATGAGCTACACCTGCTGCTTGTTTTCCAGCCCCCATGGCCCCACCTCACCCAGATGGGCCACCACTGCTGCTCACTATTGTAGAGAAACAGTGTATACCATGGTCATACCTTTCCCTCGCCAATGGGGAGTTGCAGAGTATTCTGTGTGCTGTGACTGTTTGCTGTACTCCATGTGGAGTACAGGCTGGAATCCTGAAAAACAAAAGGGGCTAACGATTGTTTGGCCAGCAGGAGCAAAGGCTGGAATGGAAGGCCGGGCATTAATCAATGAAGCGCATATTGCTCCTATGTGGGAGACAGTGCTCTTGGTAGTTGAGAAAGGAAGGAATGATCAGCCAGCAGGGCTGATAATACTGAATGGGAAAGAAGACATGAAAGATATTTGCAGCACTCATGCTTTGAGGCATGGTACCATACCATGTCCCTATTTTCCCATTCAGGTGAATAGTATAACCAGTTTTTAAGAGAGTAATCTTAAATTCAGGTCATCTTCTATTAGGGTAAATATGGTACCTGTCCTGGGGGCATTGTCTTTGCCTCTCCTGTTGAGATGGTGGAGTGGAAGTTCCAATTGTGTGCTTCTGCATGGAGCCCTTATGAAGGAGAGTACTCTCTGCTGAAGCTCCTAGTCTCTCTCGTTTCTCTATCTCCATCTCTATCGCACCACCACTGAAACCAGCCCCACTGCCCCCTGCTTGATTCACTCTACTACAATAGTGTATAGTAATAAATCTCCCTTTGTATTCAATTGCATCATACCAAACCAATTATATTTTTTAAAAAACCCTGACAGAGGCACTATAGCCCGGAAGATAGGACATGAAGCTAAATCTCTCTGGCCTCATGTTGTGCAAGTGCAGAGCACAGAAAAGTGAACTCTGGTGATGACAGCTATGGAGAAAGAGCATTGTGCATAATTAGCTTGCTGACCTTAAAACATAAGAGGAACGAGGACTTTGCTAATACTTCTCTACTGCAGCTCCAGGGCTCTCTCGGGTTTTGGTCTGTTGACAGGATCCAGGGCTGGTGCTGCTCTTGCCTGCTTAGCATCCAAATCACTCGGTACTGTGAGCAGGGGCTTTGACAGTCTAGGCCATGACACCAGTCAGCAACAGAACTTCAGTTTTGTCTGGATTGAGCTTCAGTTTATTTCAGTCACATGTGAACTTTCAGTTGAAAGTCTGAGGGGAAAGGATGAAATGGGCCTTGCCTTTCCCCTCCTTCTGCCACCATATCGGCTTCACAGCAATACTTCTCCCAGTGGCAGCTGGCCATAATTTCTTTCCCCAAGAAAAAACAATCCATCCCCTCTGAACAACATCCCATCATGACAATATTACTTTATTCAAAGCAGGATTCTGGAAGAAAATGGCAGCCCACACTGGTGCCCACCATTTCCCCCCCAGATGCCCCCTTGAATTATGCAACATCATAACATAACATTCCCATGTCTTCATCGGGGGGGGGGGGGAATGGCAGCACAGGGAGAAGAACTGCTGCAAAACTGACATTAAAAACAGATTATTATTACTATTGTTGTTAATTATGTATAGTATCAATTTATACAGTCCTCAATACAGTAATATGGGGGAAGCATATACCAATCTTTAACTGTCGTGCCTTTCCCTAAGGAATCCTGGGACTACAATTTGGTGAGATCTGGGAATATTTTATTAAGTCCCCTTTACAGAGTTTTCTTGCAAGAGAAAATGCCTGCTAATTAAACAAGTTTGACTGTTGTGTAGATATGTTCATAAGCAAAGAATTCTGGCTCCTGCATGGAGCAGTTTACAATCTATGAGCTTAAGCATAGTGCTGGATAAAATTCCAGCTCAAACTAAATGCAATATGAATACCAAATACAGTACAAAGACCATTTTCTGGAGAAATGGTTGCTCTTTATTTACTTCACAGCTTCACAAAAAGAGACATATACTAAACTAGTGTGTGTGTGTGTGTGTGTGTGTGTGTGTGTTGTAATCTCCAAATATTGGAAATACTTTGTTCACTTTTTGGGGAACAATGGGGTGATTCAAGCTCCCCATTGTTCCTATGGGCGAATCACACAATTTAAAAGAAAATTGAGTTGATCTGTTTCAGTGAATCTGTTCGTTGATTAATTGTTCCTTTTGGGGAACAATGGGGTGGTTCAAAGCAAAGAACAAGCCAACTTCTGCCACATTCCGACTCCCTCAGCAGCAACTCGGATGTCCAAAATGCCGGTCAGAGCAGGGGTGTGGGGGAGGAGCACAAGACCCCAGGAGAACCAATCAGGATGCTCCTTCTGGGAGAGGGCAGGACTAGCAGAGAGAGTATTGATACTTTATTGACTATGCTGCTGCCTGGGAAATGCCATTCGGGATCAAAACTCACTGGGAATGTAACTGTTCTTGCACACACCCCAATCTACCCCCCAGAATCGTGAGCTGAGCTGCTGCCTCTCTGCCTGCTGTTCCTGCAGCTGCAGTGACTACAGAGAGAGTAAGCATTACAGCAGTGAACAGGGGCAGGCTGCTCGGTCTTGGAGCTTCTTGGAGAGCAGGGCCAGGGCAACCGTCCCTTGGGGGCCCCTCAGAGGCTATGGGCCAGGAGACATTTGTCTCCCTTTATCTAATTAATGGTACACCCATGGCTGCATAGATTCCCACATGGGTGATTTTTCTTTTTTTTTTTTGCAGATGCTTTTTAATATGCTTAGTATCACTTTTACATGGGGCTACACAATAATTTTGGTGTGTTGCACAAGTAGGCAATAAAATAGTGAAAGCTTGCAGAGATAAGCTCTTGTGCACCCTGTCAAAATAAGCCTTGCTGTTCTTGATATAGAGTCCACTTGTACATACAAAAGATTATCAGAGGTTATTTAGAGGTTCTGCTCCCTCCCCCCACCTTTTCGGAGCAGTGCAATGCATATTTCATCACTGGTATATCGTCTGTTTTAAAAAGCATACAAATGAGGTCATTCAGGGTTTTTTTTTATTAATTTCCTCATGGCTGCCTTAGCAATTTTTTCTTTTGCCCTAGTAATAATATAGCAGCCAAATTGCTCTACCTCTGAAGTGTGATTATGAAGTACACAGCTAATTATTTAGTTTAACTATGGGCAATTTAATCCTTTTGATTTCATCGCAGCGGTTGCCTTTCCAAAGCACATGGTTATTTTTAATGTATCTTATTACTTTAGTTAAAAGTTGAATTGAGGTGCAATAACTTCAGGAGGAGAAGAAAGCGGCGAAGGTGTTGGATCACTAACAAGTTTGGGGTCAACAAGATCGGGTAGCAATCGCACTCTAGAGGTGAATTAACAACATGGGATTCTTTGCCAGTGCTCTTCTAATAAAATAAATTGTTTCCATTTGCTAGTAAAACTATTACCATTCAGCATGAGGTAGGAGGGGAGGCCCGCCACTCTTTGCAGAGATCAGAGGTCAAGATTGCAAATTGTTCTTATTTTCTATGTCACCTTCTATAATGCTAAGAATGTTATGAGTTTTGACAACTGCAGATTGGCTTCAATGTGTTGCAGAAATAAGTAAATACAGAGAGAGGGAGTTTAGAAGACCAAGAGCACAAAGATCAATGTTTAGACTGAGTGGAAATGTTATTTGCTTGCAAATAACTTTGGCTGGGAGTGGAAGGAATAGCTTACTCCTCTTGTTTGGTGAAAACTGATCCTTGGGGGAGAAACAGTGTAACCCACAAAAATATGAGAACACTTGAATTTAAGTAGAAACAGTCCAGGCTAGTGAACTGTCTCATCTGTTTTTATCATGATGATGGGACTGCATAACCTGAATTTTTGCTGCTCTTCCCACATCTTGTTATATAAGTTTTATGTTTGTTCTGGTTTGAATAGAACTGGGCTGGTTCAACCGGTTTGAACTCAAACCAGCCCAGCCCCCCCAAATGAGGAGCTGGTCCAAGTTTGAACTGAACCAACCACGGTTCTAATGGAACCAGTTTAGAACCAGTTCAGTGGCTTGAGTGGTATGCTTGTAAAGGGGAATCTGGTGAAGATTCCCCTTTACAAGCACAGTGGGGAAGTCTGCCTTTAAAATGCTTCTAATTGCAGACGGGGGAGGCAGGTGGGCACCTTACTACTGCCAGCAGTGATTGTTCTAAACTCTCGACCAGGTCCAGCACTCCAGCACGGACCAGTTCTGGCTTCCGTGCATGAGTGGAGGCCATTTGCGTGATGCTTTGCCTAACAATTTGTGTAATGATTTGTCATTACACAAATGGACTCTGTGCATGCACAGAGGTCATCTAAATAGCCACCTGCATGCATAGAGGCTGGAACCGGTTGGTACTAGAGCATCAGTCAGGGGTTTAGAGGAGCTACCAACGGTGATAAGGTGCTCTCTCACTGTCCCCCTGGCAACCACTAGAAGTCTTTTAAGGACATGATTCCCCCCTTTGCTTGTAAAGGGGAATCCTCCCTAGATTCCCCTTACAAGCATACCCTTCAAACCAAATTCAACTGATTCCAAACTAGTTCAGCCCAGTTTGACCCTCGAACCAAACCAGGGGCCGGTTTGGCTCAAACCGGCTTGCAGACCAGTGGTACAGTTCAAATTCATACCAAACCACTGGAATTGGTTCCGGCACACCCCAAAGTATTATAGATGAGTTTGATCAGTTGTTGTTGTTGTTTTTTTTTTTAAAAAAATTCAACAAATACAGCACATGTGTAAAAACTGTGCAGAAAATATATTGCTTATAAGTAGTGAAATCTCTCAATTGGTAGTAGTAAATTTCCTAAAAATGAGAAAAAAAAGATGATGCTGTTAGACATTCGTATCTTATTTTCTAACCCAGTTTCACTATCTTAATTACTCAATATAATTTAACTTGATACCTGTGATTATATTGTCACAGTAATCCTCTTGATGCCCTACCTATTTTTTCCCCACTGAGAGAGTGAATTGCCAGACTGTCTGTAATCTACCAGCAAAATGGCAACTTTTCGGCAGTCAATATTAGAATATGGGCACAATTCAAATTACCCATTCGTTCAAGAGCATCATGCTCTCCTAAAAGGAAATGTTTCACTTATACATGGGAATTCCCCATTATTTGGATGGAGTATTAATCTCTTCATAAGAGATAATGATGAAGATTAAATGAGCATATGAAGCTGAGTCAGGCCATAGATCCATCTACCTCAATATCTGTTCCAGCCCTACCTGGGAAATGTTGAAGTACTTGAAGTATTACAGTATTGAACATGAGACCTTCTGCATGCAGAAGATGTGCTCTCTGCCACTGAAATAGTTGCAAGTCTTTTATTTAGATCTGAGCAATTTGTGCAAATGCATTGTGGCTGACATCTTAAATCAATTACTTGTTGGAAGTCCCATAAGAATGAGTAAGAAAAGATAGCCATGACTAACTTCTCCTATTAATTCCAATGGAACTTCAGTTGAGTAATTTAGAGAGGATGTCAGCCTGTGAGTTTAAATCCTTTTGATTTTTTTAAAAAATATTTTTTGTTCCCCATGGTGGAAGGGTCTTCTCCTGTGGAAAGAGATACTGTCTCTTTAAATTCCTTTTGCATAACCACCCAAGGCTGGTAACTGGGTGCTGTTTCATAGCTTTTTCTGTTGCTGCCTATTGGAGATTAGGATAGAGTGGTTTCATTCAGAGGGCTTTTTCCTCTGTAAGAGTAACAGCGATATTACTCTTACAGTCCTGTAGGAAAGCTAGCCATGATGTGGATGCAATGGAAAGAAGGAATGAAAGTACATAGGAACATAGAACATAGGAAGCTGCTCTATACTGAGTCAGACCATAGGTCCATATCATTCAGTATTGTCTACACAGACTGGCAGCAACTTCTCCAAGGTTGCAGGCAGGAATCTCTCTCAGCCCTATCTTGGAGAAACCAGGGAGGGAACTTGAAACCTTTTGCTCTTCCCAGAGTGGCTCCATCCCTTAAAGGGAATATCTTACAATACTTGCACATCATCTCCCATTCATATGCAACCAGGGTGGACCCTGCTTAGCTAAGGGGACAAGTCATGCTTGCTACCACCTTATACTGGGTCAGACCATTGGTCCATATAGCTCAGTGTTTTCTACACCAAGCCTGCTCAACTTTGGAACTGCAGTTGTTTTTGGACTACAACTCCCATAATCCACAGCCACAGTAGCCAATAGCCAGCATCTGCAGGAGGTCTGCCCTGGTCTACATAGACTGACAGCGGCTTCTCCAAGGTTGCAGGAAGGAATCCCTCCCTGCCCTATCTGGGAGATGCCAGGGAGGGAACTTGGAACCTTCTGCATGTAAGCATGCAAATGCTTTTCCCATAGCAGCCCCATCCCCTGAGGGGAAAATCTGACAGTGATCATGTGTTTGTGAAAACAAAGAGATGCTTTATTGAGGGGAAACAGGGGTATAGAACATGAAAAGAGGGTGCTTAGTTTTAGTTCTGGGAAAGGGAAAGAGGCTTGCAGATGAAAGAGAGAGGAAAGCCCTTTTTCATAGAGGCCTGCTTCTAGCTAGGGATCCTGCTCTTCAGTTGTTGGCTCAAGAACAAGATGAGCAATGAGGTGCACCCAAGCCATGTGGGTTACATAGTCCATTGGCAGAGCTGGTGTGCAAGAGTGGCATGAGCACAATGCCATTTTTGAGGGGGTTCTTATAGGCAAAAACATAGAGGCATGATTGAAGAGTTTTGATGGAGGAGACTGATATAGCGTATAGAGGAATTTTTAGAATGGTAGAAGTATTGCTCCAAATAAGGCATACATATCCTTTAGACAAAGAGATGCTCACAAAAAATTGCTGAGAGCAATCAGTTGAATAGATAGGGGAGGGGCACATCACACAATCTGGCATTACTAATTTGATTCTGATGACAGCAGGGAGGAAACAAGGTAAGAAGTTTTGTTTAGTCTTGAAACTTCTTATCACCGTACATAGGAGGAAGAGAGCTTGCATTCTTTTCCTTTTATCTTTACTTTACTCTAATTTGGGTCTGCCCTGCATCTCTCTCTGCTTATGCTTAAATACAATCTTTAGTCCATTGCAGTAATTTACAAATAACATTGAAGGCCCAATATGGAAACGCCTTGTCAGAATGACCTTTTGTTGAACACAGCCACCATTTCTCTTCCAAGCAGCCTAAGGAGAGAGAATGGCTAAGTAGCTAAGCTTGAGGGGTAGAGTCAAGCACTCAAAATGGCATAGTGGATGTGGCTAGTAACAACTCCTATTCCATAGCAGTTTGAGAGGTGGAGTGAAGCACTCAAAATGACATAGTGAGTGTGGCTAGACAACTCCTTATTCCGTAGCAGTGGCGGTGGTGAGGCCGGTGCGGGGCGTGGGTGGCAAGAGGTAACTTTAAAAGTGGTTACTGGTGATACCACCAGTACCAAATCAAATCAAATCTTTATTGTTACGGTCATTTGACCAGCAAAACACAAAGTACAAAAGCTTTACATAAAAGCGAGCTCTACATAAAAGCGAACTTGGTCAAATAAAGTAATAAACTGTTGAAACATAAAACAGAACCATACCACCCAAGTTCATCCATTACATAAAACAGTGGGCTCCATGCATTACAATAATGTAAAATGTAATTCAATCCAACCCCATATCTCGCTTCTCAACATTTCTTATCCTAGTCTTATTAGCCAGAAAACAATACTTCGCCATGTTATAAGATACTACATGCCAATGGTCTGTCAAAAGTAATTCCAGATAGAACTGCTCAGAACAACTGGGGTATGCTGTTAAAAAAGGACTTATATATTTCTCCTGCAAAGTTTGATAAAACTGACAATTCAAGATAACATGGGCCGTTGACTCCAATTCCCCAGAACCACAAGGGCAGACACGCTCCTTATAGGGGATCTTACAGTGACCACCAGTACCAGGAAAATGTGGGGAGCAGCGGTGCCCCACCTGGCATCCTGCACAGTGGATTATGGCACTCACCTGGCTTCTGCACATGCACAGTATATGCATGTATTCATGCATATGCGGAGGCCAGTTGAGTGCTGTAGGTGGGTTCTCCACTGTGTGGGATGCTGGATGGGATGCCGTTGCTCCCACATCTTACAGGTGCTGGTGATATCACCAGTACAAACTTTTACAGGTACCTCTCACCACCCCTGAGCTTCCCTCAGCAGCCACCACTTTTCCAGAGAGCAGAAAACTTCAAGCACTTGGCTGTGGCAAACCCTCTTGTGTGCCATTCCTCTTATAGCAGGTTATAAGACTGGCAAAGTGTAGGAAAGGCAGAGAACTAGTCAAATGGCAGATTGGTGATGGTGGAGGAGCTCCCCCAATTGGCTATTTTCCATCTTCAGATAATTATTAGGGGAAGCTGCAGAAAACCAGCTTTTCAAAAAGGCTTAGAAAGGTTCAGTTGAGCCCAAACTGAATTTGGTGGAATGAAGAGAATGAAAAAAAACTGGTAATACTTTTTTCTCCTACCTGTTTTTGTTATCCTGTCACAGCATCACAACCATCAGATCTTATTTGTTATACTCATGCCCCACTTCCTTTGCAAGGAGCTCAAAGTGGTTTATTTACAAGTCATTCTAAGGTAATATCTCAGCCAGTATAATTCAAACCATATCCCTCCCGCATACTGAACTTCAGCCATTGAACCATTTTGTGCCACTTTCAGATGATTCCCTACACAATCCATTCCATTTATTTTGAAATAGTTTCTTAGGTTTCATGAGGAATATCCTAGAATAGATGTGGTATGAATGGTCTCCAAAAATGCTAAGCATATTTTCTCTTCATGTTTCAGATGTTTTTACTTCAGGTATAACTGGATAATTATACAGACAAAGGAAACAAAACAGCCCTTCCGGCTGTTCGAAATTATGCATTAAATTGTAACATTCAACGTGTTTAATTTACATAAGTGAATTGTGTGTTGACCATTTGAGAAAACTTTCAGCTAGCTGTTTCTTGCTAATGCACAACAATTTCCACGGGTAGTAGTGGAACCTTTAGTGATTCACCGCTGACATACACCTAAATTCTCTAAATTGACAGCAAAAGCCACATTAACTCAGCTTGTCATCCTTTCTGTTACTCAAAGGAGTTATGCTGCTTGAAAACAGAGAGGAAAGAAATGTGTCCTGCAGAAGACCACAATAGGCAGTAATATACCATGTAGTGTTGGGGGGAAATCATTTAATTGCTGATTGTTTCCTGACCACAGCATAAAATTGGATGCAAACAGGAAATGTGCCAGGCAGCCTTTCTAGCATAATCAGTAACATAGGTGTTTAGTCTAGGTACTACAGATCTTCTTTAATGAATAAAAGCTAGATTAACCTTTGAATGAAGAATTCAATACTTTCTTGGACTGATGGAATGGATTGAAAAACAAAGAGAGGCTCAAAGCCTAACTTGTCAGGCTAAGGATATTTTGCTGCCTTTGTTTGTACAAAGTTATAGTCAATATTATTGCTATTTATAAATGTGGAACATATTATTCCTTCTTTAGCTCTGTGAAGGAAGATCCACTGTTGTAGGTCATTTCTAATAAAAACATCATAGGGTTAAAAGCAGCAAGATAATTCATTGAAGCTATTCTGACTATCACTGAAAACCGGGCTAGGGGAGCCCAGCCCGGTTTTCAGTGATCGTCAGAACCACCGGGCTTGCAGGCAAGCCCGGTGGTTCCATGGCGGCTAACCTATTTGACAGCCCCTCCTCGGAGCAAGCACTCTGTTAACTTTGTTTTTCTGCTTGTGTGTCAGCCGCGGCTGCTATTAAGATAAAATAAGCAATTAAGATAAAATAATATAAACTATGCAAGTTAATGGATGTTGAACTGAAGGGGGGAAATGCATGGGTAAAGTATCAAGTAAGTGATGCCAAAGGACAGACAGTAACTGATTCAGAGATCAAAGATGGAAGGAGTATACTGAAAATCTGTATAGCAGAGACATCAACATCCAAGATATTCCAGAAGATACTCTGTACTTGCAAGAACCTCTAATACGGGAAGATGAAGTTAGATCATCACCAAGTCAGAAGGCTACAGGGATTGATGGAATAGCTACAGAAATATGGCAGGCAACAGAAGAAGAATCAGTCAAGGCTCTAAGCAAACTACGCCAGCAAATTTGGAGAATGACACAGTGGCCAATAGGGATGTGCATGAACCCGTCTGCAGGCCATGTTGGAGGCCTGCGAACCAGTTCGCATATTGCCTGGGCCGGCAGCGTGACACTGGGGGTGGGTGGGTGTCGCTTTAAGGGTGGGGGTGTTTGTACTTATCCCTCCCGCCACTTTTCCCCCTCTGGCATTCCATTTTAAAGTAAAATCTTTGGAGTGGCAGCAGTCCTCCCTGCCGCCCCTGCCCCCTTGTTGCCTGCCAAATGCAGAAGTAACATCCATGCATGCACACGCCACTCACGTGCGCACGCTGCACAACATGTGTGATGTCAGCCATGCGCATGTCAGTGGTGCACGCATGCGTGGACATTATTTCCGTGTTTGGCAAGCAACAAGGGGGCAGGGGCAGCAGGGAGGACTGCTGCCACTCCAAAGGTTTTACTTAAAAATGGAGCGCCAGAGGGGGAAAAGTGGCGGGAGGGATAAGTACACCCCCCTGCCCTTAAAGCGGCACACACCCCCAGCATCGGGCCACGCCTCCGCGGTCCGTGCACATCCATAGTGGCCAACAGATTGGAAGAGGTCAGTCTACATGCCCATACCAAAGAAAGGAGTCTTAACAGATTGCGCAAACCATTGCACAATATCCTTGATTTCACATGCTAGCAAAATAATGCTCAGGATCATCCAATGCAGATTAGAGCCCTATGTGGAAAGGGAAATACTGGATGTCCAAGCTGCTTTCAGGAAAGGCCGAGGATCAAGAGACATTATTGCTGAGGCATGCTGGATAATTGAGAAACAACAACAGCAATAATTAACAAAGCCAAATAATACCAAAAATAGGTCAATATGTGTTTCACTGACCACAGAAAAGGCTTTGGTTGTGTCGACCATGTCAAGTTGTGGAATATCCTTAGGAAAATGGGCATCCCAGAACATCTAATTGTTCTCATGAGAAACCTATACACAGGATAGGAAGCCACAGTCCAGATGTAACATGGTGAAACAGACAGGTTCCAGATCAACATATGTTGAACATATAGTGATGGAAGCTGGATTGGAAGAAGATGAGTGTAGTTTTACAGTTGGAGGGGAAAAACATCAATAACCTCTGCTACACTGATGACACCACTTTGATAGCTGAGAATGTGGATGATCTGCAAGCTCTAGTAATGAAAGTCAAGGAGCACAGTGAAAAAATGGGACTATATCTAAATGCACAGAAAACTAAACTAATGACTATGGGTGCAGCAACCAGCCTCAGAATTGATAATGAAGACACTGAAGTGGTGGATAGCTTCTGCCTCTTAAGATCTACCATCAACAGTAAAAGATCCAGCAGTCAAAAAATATGCCGCATACTAGCACTTGGTAGATTTGCAATGAAGGCCTCGGACTTTGAAGAAGCAAGATAGAAACTTATTGATGCTTTTGAATTTTGGTGCTGGAGAAAACTTTTGAAGATACCATGGACAGCCAGGAAAACAAAAACATGGATCATAGAACAAATCAATCAAGAATTTTCACTCGAGGCACAAATGACCAGGCTCAAACTGTCATACTTTGGACACATTATGCGAAAATCCAGGTTCCTTGAGAAGTCCATAATGCTGGGAAAAGTTGAAGAAGAGGACAGAAGAAAGAGGAGGAAAAGAAGAAGAGGACCACCAGCAGCAAGGTGGATGGACTCGATTACAACAGCAATGAATGCACCACAGAGAAACCTTAAAGGCCAAGTTGAAGAAAGATCATCCTGGAGAGAATCTATCTATGTGGTCACTAAGGGTCAACACGGGCTTGTCAGCACTCAATCAATCAATCAATCAATCAATCAAACAATCAATCAGTGTATCAGGGGTTGCTAGTCCACATGGGATTCACTTGAGGAGTCATTAGAGATTAGATTAGTCATTAGAGAGTAATCCTATACCCCTGCGCTATCAACAGGAAGTATGATTTCATGTTTTTGATATTAAATTGGAGTCATTGTCAAATCTATGTCAGATTTGACAACTCTGGCTAATTTGAGTTCTATTTGAGCCCACTATCTGATTAGTAAAGTGATTTTTACAAGTGTGGATGGGTTGAAATTAATACAATTATCATGGCACGCTTCCCTTGCTCTCTAGTGGCACAGCAGTGTGCCACAAGAGAACTCTTGCCTGCATGGAGTTTGGAAATTACCCGCCTAATTGATCTTATGGGTGATGAGTCTGAATCTTAATCATTCTTCTAAGTCTTTCAGGGCTTGGCCAGAAGCAGTTATAGAAACTGAGTCCCCCCCCCCCCGCCACTGCCCCCACACAGTATGCTTCAGAGATCCTTTTGCAGCCTCAAATTTCCTAACTAAAGTTTTATCTAGAAGAAAATGAGGTCTCTAGTTTGTCACACAACAAGCATAAGTTCTCTTGTTCTTTGATTAGTGACTTAGTAAATGGTGTATATATAGGTTTATCCTACAGCAATTAGAGATAAGGTCACCATAACTTTGTTAAAACCTGTAGTTGACATTAATTGCTGGTGACATTTTATCAATGCTTTAAAAATGTTCTTCTTTCAAAGCCATATTTCTAATTTTGATTCTGCTTTCTTTATTGATTTTAATCTGTATGTCTGAAAATACCTCCCAGGTGATAATCGCTAAAATGCCATTTAGAAACATTAAAAGCCCTAGGGAGGGGTTTCCTTCAGAATCTATCAATACCACCTCTCTAGTCACTTAGGGCCACATCCAGCCATCACTTCTCAGGCAAAGCTACCTTCTGATTTTGTTAGGGAGCTTTATGCCTCGATTAGTGGCAGGGTGTATGACTTTGTTTTGCCCTTGAATCTGTTCAGGGAAGAATAATTTCTAATAGGCATTTTTAAGGAAACAAGCTGAACAAAAAAAATTCCAATATGTATTTTAAATTTTCATCATGGTATAAGAATTGGGTAGCTGTGACTCTGAGAATTGGGTATCTGGGTCAATGGGCATGGGTGAGAGTTGGAGATGCACATGGAGATGTTGTTTGGGGGTGAGCAGGGCTGTTTATCCAGCCGTGATGTCCTCTGTCATGCCCAAGAGAAATGTGAAGCCTCGGCTTTAGGATACCCTGAACCAAAAAGGTAAGGCTGGCTCCAGCTTTCACTGCCATTGAGTGCCCCTTCCTCCCAGGGCGGGTCCTGAGAGAGTCATTCCTCCTACTACTACTACTACTACTCCACCACCACCACCACCACAGGAAGGCTATGGACAGAGGTAATCTCAGGAATTGGCCATAGAGATTTCTGAGGACTCTGGAGCTGTGTAAGCTGCCCAACAATGCTGATCCCTGACACCAGCTCTACAAAGGCGGCAGAAACCAGTAGAGAGGGATGTGCCCTATTCAGAATTTGATGTCTCACCTACCCCTTGGTGACTGTGCTTCTTCTCTGGGTAGGTGAGTGAAGGAAGTATCAGACTGGAGGGTCTTCTCTTGGTTGATGTTGAAGAGTGCTGGAACTTGTTGGGAATTCCTAGTACTGGCACTTCCTCCTTCATCTAACATCAGATGCAGATGCGTCGCTACTGCCCAGGAGGGGGTCTGTTGAGACTTTCTCCCTTCCTCTCCAGTCAGTGTTCCATTGAAATGCTGGATGGTTAGCTGAGCTTTGCCCCCAGCTCAGTCAGCATTTCAGTGAAACAAAAGCTGGGGAGAAGAGGGGTGCACCTCGTGCTCCCACTCAGCAAGTGCTTCATTTGCTGGCTGGGTGCAGGAGGCAGGATAGGGGTGCCCTGACCGAGGGCAAGAGGGTGCCTTGGCAGCCCCCACCCCGACCCTGGAAGCTGTGGGACGGTTGTCCCTCCTTGCTCCATTGCGTTTTGAGCCAAGCCTGATTTGTGCTCTAGATATGCTCTGGAGCTAACACATGGCTTGTTTCACAAGTGTCACAAAGTGACCAGTTCTATATACAGTGACAATGTATAATCTGGGAACTGACGTAGAAAGAAGACCAAAACACTCTCAAACAACTCAATGCGCTTTATTGAGTATAAAAGAGCAACAGCATCAACCTAACTGAGAAGAAAACAGAACAATCAATCAGAACTTCTAGTAATATTTCAAGTATAGTTAGTAAAACATCAACCCAATGTTCCTAACTATCACATGTGTGTGGATGCATGTAAGGTCAGTATTAAATCTTCCTAAAACCTAACACAATTCAGATATAGATGGAGCGGGGAGCTAAGGAAGGCAGAGGAATGGGATGGTTGGGAATCAAGAGTTAGTAGAGGGAGGAGGAAGGGAGGAAGGGGAAAGAGAAGTAGAAATCAAGGCTGTAAATGCAGCATATTTACCAGGTTCCGATGTGGGGCAGCAAGTGTACACCACTTGGATACGAGGCTTGGGAACGATGAGGCTTAAGATGGAAAAAGCTGGTGCTGGATTTCACAGACAGAGTTAGCCCTTGATTCTTTGCCCCGCGGCAAGAATCACTGAGCAGTCTCTTGTCTGCAGGTTTCAGGCCTCTGTTAGCTCCACAGCTAGACAGCAGGCACTTGGTATGCACACATGAGCAAAGATCTGCTGGTTAGGCAAAGCTTGCTGCTCTCTGTCTGGTGGGCTCCCTTCTTATAATTGTTCCATCATTCGATCTGCATAGTCTATTCAAAATATCATCATCCTTCCTGGATCAGAAAAGATGTCAATTGCTGTTACCCTCCAGATCCTGTCTTCTAATTATTGATATTCATTCGGGATATTAGGTCAGACCAGGGTACCCAGGTTCCATCTCCTATTACCTGTTGTTAGGAAGAATATTGTTCCATTGACATTCCCAAAGCAAATCTGCATCTCTGAGCTTGCAAATGGGCATCTTCTCTTGTCCCCAGATTTTCTGATGCCAGGTCAATGTTAAAAGTCAAAGGTGTTAGGAAAGAAAAATCAAGGCTAGAGGTGTGAGACAGCAATTAAATCATTTTCTTTTGTGTACATCTACCTAAGGGGGGAATTCTAAAAACAGCAAGATGATATAAACAATGCTTCTACTTCTAGATTGCAAATATCTCCTCAGAGAAAGACAGGATTATCCCGTCTTTTCAAGTCAATTCATCAGATAGCAAAGCTATGACCAATGGCTACTGTAAATGTTCTGTAAGACGAAATGTGGGCTCAGCTCCTAGCTTCCCTCAGAGACATTACCTGAGAGCAAGTTCCAGACAATTTTAGAAGTTTACTCCTTTCACTCCATTGAACTCCTGTTTCAAGGAGTTGACAGAGATACAGATCTCAGCCTGGCCTGCTGGACTATGAGTTCTGGTCCAATATGAATGATCTGGACAACAACATATCCAAATTGCTAGTGTCTGTAAATCTTCCTAACATGCATCTGTAAAGGCATTCCACAGTGATAGCATTTGGATGCGTGTGAGGCAGGAAACCAAGGTTGGCCACTGTGTCTCTTGATTACACATTTTACAAACATTGAGAAACAATGTTGGATTACCCCTACCTTCACAAATCAATTACCATCTGTCTCAGGGGCAAGTCATGAGACCTGGGTGTCATGTACTGGTCAGTTCATCTGAGTTCAGGCATTAATTGATTTCTTAATATAGTGGAATCAGATACAGGCCTGGGTTTCACATAATTTTGTATTGGTAACTCTGGGTCTAATGTAGTCATCAGGGTGGCCACAACATGTCCCCCTCTCATGGGCTTTTGATCCTGGGATCAAAGTGCATGCTCTGCATTCTCTGAGCTTTTACTGGAGTGTTAGAAGGAGGGGGTGGCAGTACCATGTCAATGGTGGCTGGCCCCTGCGAACATATAGCACATGCCTATTACAAAAACAAGTAAATACAGACAATACTTAAGCCTAACACATACAGTAGTAATGATTATTTTTCTTGACATCATAAATGAAACACAGTAAATCAGTCGCTGTACATGCCAGCTGCTTTTCCCTCCAGCTCTCCTAACACAGGCAAGGGTATTTGTGCATAGCACCCCCTCTACCGGTGAAAGTAGCCGGTTCTGTCCAACAAATTCTATCCCCAGTGTTTACCCAATGGTTTTCCCTGATTGAATGTTCACAAGACAGCAGTGGACAGTCTCAATAGCTGTCTCTGCTTCTTTCTGTAGCTGAACAAAAAGGCTTTTCCAAATTCACCAGCAGATGCTGTTTCATCTTTTAAAACTGGATTGTGTTAAGCAGGAGCTCCAATATAGAGTCCTCCACTGCTGCACCTTTTGTACAGTTGGGGTAAGAGGTTAAAGATAAACATAGATACAGTAGCATTTAACACAGCTCATCTCCTGGGCTCAGAAAGAAACCAGAGCTGATGTGGAATAACCTCCATATCCTCAATATTGCTGTTGTGACCTAGAATGTGGGTCAGAAGGGAGCACCCCTCTTGTCCCATTTCTTTTGAGTACATAACACAGTCACATTTGCCGTAGTCACACAAGCATGTGTCTGAGAGAGCGTTCTATTCATGACCAAATAGTTTGCCAAACATTTGCCTTCAAATGTGGCAGAATCTACAACCTCACAGGTCCCCACAGCAACAGGGGTCTGCCCATTCCCCTTTGTCCTTGGCTGTCCCAGCTCACAGGGATCCACTCAAAGTTGAGTCCAGATCCTGCAATCCAAGTGGTCGAGGGGGTCATAGGTTTCCCAACTGTAGGAGGTATAGAGCGCTTTAATACATTTAAATCATTGTGACACCACCCTATAAACAAATCAAATACACACTCCTATAACCCTAACTAGGAACTCTAGCATCTAGGCTATATCCATAAGTACAACATAAGTACATATACACAGATAGATTTTGCAAAGGACTTCAATGTTCAGGTAGATTAAAAAAAATTCAAAGGACTTCAGTGTTCAGGTTGGAGAGGGAGTTCAATAAAAGGAGAATAAGACAAAAGAAAATATGTGTCTGATCAAGATCACACATGGTCCTGGCCCAGGTCCATTCCCCCCCCCCCCCCGGTTTTCTTTTATACAAGAGGACAAGCAGAAAAAAAAAATCCAAATTGCTAGTGTCTGTAAACATGCATCCACACACATATGCTAGTTAGGAACACTGGGTTGATGTTATTACTAGCTATAATGGAAAGATTAGTAGTTCTGATTGATTGTTCTGTTTTCTGCTCAGTTAGGTTGACGCTGGTGCTCTTGTATACTCAATAAAGCCCATTGAATTATTGGAGGGTGTTTGGTTTTCTTCCTACTTTTGTGCACAGACTGTGCATGGTCACTGTATAAATAACTGGTCACTTTCTGACACTGGTGAGACAAACCTAATTTCATATACTAGCTCCAGAGCATATCTAGTGTACAAATCAGGCTTGGCTCACAACATTTGTCCCTACATCCCTGCTGGTATGGAATCTACCATACCAGAAACTGTGGTGTTCTGATGGGCTTCAGTTAATAAAACTGACATTTCTAATACAAATGCTTTGGATGAACTGAACAGAATAGTAAACAAAAAACAAAAACCCAGCAAATTTCCAGTTTGATATTAATACAGGAATAGTGTGAATGTAAATTATTTTTCCAGCTCTTTTGTCCTTTCAAATAAATAAATAATGGTCCAGAGACAAGGGATGTGTTTACCACATCAGAAACCTGCCTTCAAATGTAAGTGCATTATTGCCAGTGCTCCCTTCCTCTCTTATGCTGATCCAAGGATGGGAGACAAAATCATATGCCCATTAATACTATTCCCCAAATAGCATATGAATTTGAAAGATTTCAGTTAAAGTATCAGGATGAGAGGAGGAATCACATGCAAATGTGGCAAATTAACTTTTTGAGCTGATTATGGCAAAAAGTCACGGTCACAGCATAGGTCAGACAGCTTCTTGTTAATGAGGCCTTATTTAGGAGAGGCAATGGATTTTTTCTCTCCCTTGCCTTCAAATGAATGTTCTCTAGTTTCCTCTGTTTCTGCAACTACATGCTGTTCTGTTTCTAGGGCTGTTAAATACCGTTTAAAAACATCATTACTTCCCCAATCCCTTGAGCTGCTCCCTTAGGTATATAATTTGGGCCAAGGGAGGGTCAGGTTTCATGCAATCATATGCCATTCAGGCTTTTTCTACAGTGCTAATGTGGAGTATCTCATGAATACTGCATTGTTTTAATGATGGCTTGAGTTTATCAGGCAGAAATTGCTACTTCCATTTACTTTTACAGTGAATATTTTGAGTTCCTTTCTCTCATCCTAAGTGTAACCGCAGATCTTCCACATTCAGATTGCTATTGTGGTGTAGCAGAGGGGGGTGGGGGTGGGCTGGGACTAAGGAGGACTAGGTTCAGATCTCTGCATAGGTAGAAAACTTGCATGGTGATACTGGACCAGTCACAAGCCCTTAACCAAGTCTACTTCACAGGAAGATAGAATTAGAAAACACATTGAGGGGAAGGTATTTTATAGCACTTCATGCAAACAAAGAAAACTTAAGTAAATTTAACTAAAAATTTATTCAGCAACAACTCCATTTTCTCCTTCTTCTCCCCCCCCCCTTTCCTTTCTGACTCCATCCCCACACTTTCTACAGGATCCCACTGGGATAATCCAAACACCAAATCGGTTTGTTTTCATAACAATCTGATCCCTGATAATTTCATAAGTAAAGCTGGCAAACTTACAAGTTACACACACATGCTGTGATATACTGATTGATAGATTCACCAGGCAATTGGGATCTATATTAGAATTTGCAACATTTAGCAATCACAGGAACATAGAAAGCTGCCATATACTGAGTCAGACCACTGGTCCATCTAGCTCAGTATTGTCTTCACAGACTGGCAGCGGCTTCTCCAAGGTTGCAGGCAGGAATCTCTCTCAGCCCTAGCTTGGAGATGCCAAGGAGGGAACTTGGAACCTAGATTCTCTTCCCAGAGTGGCTCCATGCCCTGAGGGGAATATCTTACAGTGCTCACACATGTGGTCTCCCATTCATATGCAACCAGGGCAGACCCTGCTTAGCTAAGGGGACAAGTAATGCTTGCTACCTCAAGACCAGCTCTCCTCCCTAACATTCAATATAGGGTTGAAATGATCATCTAAAGCTTGATGAGCAGCTTCATAAGCATTGTCGTCTTCCTAGTTGGCAGGAAAGGGCAAATGATTATATATTATCTGGCCTTCAGGGCCCAGGCAGTGAAGCAATATAGCCTTCTGCTTTGCTGGAGTAAAATCAGGGCTCTGTATGGTGAGATAATTGCAGGAATAGGACCTCCATTGTTTGAAGGGAAGAGCAAGTCCTCCTGGGGTGGACAAAAAAAAAGGTGGTGGTAGGATCTGAGGCATTCTGCGGTTGGTGTCCAGTGAACAATAGAGTTCGGGATTGATAAGGAAAAATCAATCCTTATCTAAGATTGATATGGGGTTGTGCAGGTCAGGAAGCTAGAGAAACAGTCAGCAGCAGCGACAGTAGAAAGCAGTCCAGGAATGTAGGCCCAGTAATGCAATGAAATGAAGTTGCAGGAACATTCAAAAGCTTCGCAGAATCACATGCTTAGCTGGTTCAAAATCCCATCATCAAGTGTTTTATAGCTACTTCCATCACAAATACAAAGTAATCTTATAGAGATTTAACTAAGAGTCCATTCAGAAACAACTCAATTCTCTCTTTCTTCCCCCCCCCCTTTTTCTTTCTTCCTTCTCCCCACCCACCACTCTCTACAGGATCCCCACTGGTACAAACATCCAAACAACAAAACAGAAAAGATAAGTATATAGAATACAACAGAAGACAAGAAACAAATGGACATCTAGAGACACCATAGAGACCTTCTTCTGACAGCCTGCTCAGACGTCTAAAATTGTCCTGTAAAAGGATCCCAAACCTTCTCCTGTGGAAATTATGTCTTCTAGACAAATTTGATAGAGGTAATGCAATGAAAGCAAAATCCCAGAGTGCATCAGAGAGAATGAAAGTGGCAGGAAAAATCTAAGTCAATGCATTGTGAACATTTCATGGGAATTCATCAAAATCTTTAGCAATGAGGATTTTTTTTAAAAAGGGAGGAGCAAGGTAAAACCTTCACAGTAGAAGGCTTCCCTAAAACAGTCACTTCTTTATCCATTGGCCTACAATTTAGGCTAATTAATCTGAAAATCTGTATTTCATACTCCTTGAAGTTGCCAGTAACCCATGTTCTGGGGTCACATAGAGAGCATCCCTCTATAAGATACACAGGCAATACAAGACTACGGTATAGTAGTTTCCAAGAACTTTTCACCTAATGGAAACTCAAGCAGTTTGGCACAAACCAGTCATTAAGCCCAGGCCGAGTCTGGCTGCCTGCCTACAGGTCCAAGAGTCAACAAACTAAAACAGGATGCTACCCGTTTTCTAACGGAGGTGAGTCGGTTGAACAAACTTATGAAAAGCTAATTGTTCTGGGAGAAGGTACTCCTCTCTTAGAGATAGCAGTTAGAATGCTCTGCAGGAGAAGCACAGAAGTGGCCATTTCCCGTCCCATTAAAGTTGATGAATTAGCTAGCAAAGATAAGGGAGGAGATCCACTTAAGTAAATAGCACATCTGCATTTTGCACCCAAAACACCACAGCCTGCCTTGCCTTTGTCCATGAGGACACACTTGCAGTGACTTGTCCATCCCCACAATGAACCCTATTGTTCTGCAATGATTTCCCTGCCCTCCAGGGTGGGATAGCTACCTGAATGACTCAGTAGATGCCAGGGCATGATGGTAAATAAAGCTACTCTAAGCCAGCCACATGGCTTCAGAGTCCAGAATTTCCCCGCAGTTGTCTGATTTTATCCTAAATAGTGGGTTGTGTTCCAGATCATGCCTCAGGAAGACAGGAAGTAGAGTTCAAAGTTGTAGGCCAATATCCAGTAGCTAGGTAGGCAGCGCCCATTACCCCAGTTCCTTTCCTGTCTCACCTCAGGCAGCAGCACGCCTTCGAGAGAGCTCTGCTACCTTCCTTCTTCAGGCTGGGTTTTTATCCTTACCTTGTCTCTCCTTTGCATGTTAGGGCAGGTAGGGAGTCCATTTTCCAAACTTTTTTTGTCTAAGTGACATCTATTTAATTATCCCGGCTCCCTCCCCCCCAGCATGCAGGGGACTTTGGGTGTTCCCCTTTCGGAGGGACTTTCCTCCGAATTCCAATTCGGGTCCCCCCAGGCACAAAGCCTGCGTCTCAGACTCCTGTCTCGTGGTGGACGACCTGCCTTCCGAGGATCCTTTTGTTTTTTTGGCTGGATCTTCCCTGCTTTAGGGGATTGCGATTCCAGCTGTTTGGGTGGAGGCTTGCCTCGTAATTCCCCTAAAACCAGCACAAACAGTGAGAAAGGGGCCATAGGGATGGAGGCTTGCCTCATAGATGCCAGGGCATGATGGTAAATAAAGCTACTCTAAGCCATCCACATGGCTTCAGAGTCCAGAATTTCCAGAACCCTCGCATCCTATGGACTCTCACACACTGTGAGCTGTTGCTTCTGCCCCTTGCCCCTCTTCCCGGCTGCATCCCACCCTACACCCTGCCTGGCCATCACACAACCAATGCACTGGGAAATTTAGGTAATACTAACTTCCCCAGCCATATATCTCTAAGTGTCCTCATCTCTCTTTCTACCTCCCTCCCCACCCTCCAGACACTCTTTATTGCAAGCCTCCAATTAGACTCTCTCTCTTAGAAATGCTAGCTAAAGTGGTAGCATTTGCTAACCAAACTCTTCTGCCTTCTGTTTTTTTCATTTCTACTCTAAATAAAGCCTCAAAACTATAGCTACATCCCCTCATCCTTTCCACTACACTAAAATATTTTCAACTGACACTGTGACAGAACAGTACTCCAATTTGAGCTGATTTCCCTTCTTTAACCAAAAAGCATGGCCAGAGCGCCTAGCCAGTAACTTCCATGCAGTTCTGGTAACAGTGACCCCCCACAAACCCTTTTTGAGGCAGTCATTATACAGAATGACAAGTGCTGGGGATGGCATTTCACAAGCAGTTCTAGTCCATGTGTTTTGGAACTCCTGCATCACTAAATCTTTGAGGAAAGACATCTTTGAAACAAGCATTAGCAACATAGGAAGCTGAAATATACTGAGTCAGACCATTGGTCTATCTAGCTCAGTATTTTCTTTACAGACTGGCAGTGGCTTCTCCAAGGTTGCAGGCAGGAATCTCTCTCAGCCCTATCTTGGAGAAGCCAGAGAGGTAACTTGAGAGAACCTTCTGCTCTTCCCAGAGCGGCTCCATTCCCTGAGGTGAATATTTGTTTGTTTGTTTGTTTGAAACATTTAATATATTGCCCACTCCGAAGACTCCAGGTGGTGCAAAAAAACATGCAAAACAAGACAACATTAAAAATTACTTTCTAAATTAAAAACTAAAGTAACTTACAAAAAAAGAAAAAACAAATAGGTAAACTACAGGGCAAAAGCCTGACAAAATAGAAAAGTTTTCAACAGAAATTTAAAAATCAGCAAAGAAGGGGCTAAATGAATCTGAAGAGGAAGAGAGTTCTAAGGAAGTGGGGCAGCAACCAAAAAGGCCCTTTCACGGGTCCTAGCACCCCGAACCTCTCAGAAATCAGGGACCGAAAAAAGGGCCATCTGAGATGATCTACCCGGCCGGGATGTACCTGGATGCGAGAGGTGGCTCTGTAAGTAGACAGACACCAAATCCCACAAGGCTTTGCAGGTCAAAACCAGGACCTTAAAATGAACTCAGAAGTGAATAGGCAACCAGTGCAATGACTGCAGGAGAGGTGTTACCCTGTCATATTTTCTGGCACCCATAAGTAGGTGAGCCGCTGCATTCTGGATCTGTTGTAGCTTCCCGATCGTTCTCAAAGGTAACCCTAGATAGAGAGTGTTACAATAATCAAAGCAGGAGATAACAAGGGCATGGGTCACTGTCATTAATGCCTGCTGATCAAGGTAAGGGTGTAAGCTGGGCAGAAACACTTCTGGCCTCAGCCTCCACCTGCTGTTCAAGAAGGAGGCGCGAGTCCAAAAGGACCCCCAAATCATGAACAAGCTTCTTTGGGGGCAGTGCCACCCCATCTAAAACAAGGTTCACATCCAGCTGTTGACCAGTACGAAGGCTGAGTAAAAGTAGTTCAGTCTTAGTGGGATTCAGTCTGAACTTGTTTTGATTCATCCAGACCTTAAAAGCTTCCAAGCACTGAGTAAGCACAGAAACAGCATCCCAGAATCTGGGATGGCAATATACAGCTGAGTATCACCAGCATATTGATGAAATCTCACCCCAAACTGGGAAATGACCTGACCCAGCGGCTTCATATAGATGTTAAAGAGGACAGCGGCAAGAACTGAACCCTGGAGAACTCCATAAAGGAGTGGCCATGGGTCCGAGCATCTGTCCTCAATGCATATGACTGGACACACCCACTAAGGTAAGGATGGAACCACTGTAAGACTGTGCTCCCGATACCCAACCCACGCAGGCGGTTGAGAAGGATAGCATGATCAATAGTGTCAAAAGCCTCTGAGAGATCTAAAAGGACCATGAGAGGGACACTACCCTCGTCAAGGTCCTGAAGAAGGTCATCTACCAGAGCGACCAGTGCTGTCTCTGTGCTATGCCGAGGCCTGAAACCTGACTGATAAGAATTAAGATAACTAGTTTCTTCCAAGACCCTCTCAACCTGGGCACATACAACCCTCTCTAATACCTTCACTGAAAAAGGGAGGTTGGAGATCAGTCTATAGTTGTCAAGGACCTCAGGGTCCAGGGAGGGTTTCTTCAAGTGAGGGCGAACTATCGTCTCTTTTAGGGCTGCTGACACGAAACCCTCACATAGCAAGTAGTTAGCCAACTCCCTTAGCCAAGAATTAACATTCCCACCGGCTGTTCTAACCAGCCAGGAGGGACAAGAGTCCAAGCAACAGGTTGCCACACCCATACCCGAAAGAATTGTGTCCATATCCTCAACCAACTCAAAGGTCATTCCAACTCCATGTAATGTCACGAGGTGGAATCTCTGATCAGATCCTATAGAAGTAGAGTCCAACTCTAGCCGAAGGCGGGTGACTTTATCTTACAGTGCTTAGACTTCTAGTCTCCCATTCAGATGCAACCAGGGTGGACCCTGCTTAGCTAAGGGGACAAGTCATGCTTGCTACCACAAGACCAGCTCTCCTCTCCTCAATCACCTTGTTCTGGGCACATTTCCTGAAATGTGGGCACTTATAAAACAGACAGTGTTCTGGACTGCCATAATGATTTCATCATTAGCAGCCAGAAAAACAAATTGTATTGCAGTCACAATCTCTATCTAGAATGGAGAATAAGACTGGCAATCTTCTAGGTTTCCCACCAAACAATGTATTATATCTCACAGATGAGATAATCCAAATAATTTCAAAGCAATGTGGAAGTCATTTCTAGAATTATTCTCTGGAGTTAATTTTTCATCTAAACCCTTGCTAAGAAAACATCCCTCCCACATGCTGTGAATATGTGACAGGGAAACAGGATCACACTGCCATGTTCCAGTGTTGCCCCAATCATGTTCCAGTGTCCCTCTGGAAATGCATCCCTGGTAGCACACATTTGCCATTCGCATAAAAGTGGCTAAGCTGTATCTGTGGAAGGCATATGGAACCTTGACCAATTCTATTAAATATTTAGATATTTGTTGTTCTCTTTAGTTGATAGAACTAAAATACATTATTAACAGATGCCACAGCTGTGTTAATCAGCTTGTAATTAAACACTGTTTCCCTCAACAGTGGATTGACTTTAATGAAGTTTATGAAAGGCCATCACAACTGGTTCAGTTTCCTTAGCTCTTCTATGTACAATCAGATTTTACAGCTTGCAATCTGATTTTAGCAAAGTGCACATTGCACTTTGCTATCTGCCACTCTGGCCAGTTTCATATGTGTAGTCTCACCAGTGAGTTTCCCCTTCTAAGGCATGGTTGTGGGGTGACATGGTTAGTTAATGATCCCCACATATTTTAGGGGATGTTAAAAATGCCACAATTACACACTTTCAGATGGTTATGCTAAGGTGGCTAAATATCTGTCCAAATAATTCACATGAATACCAGCCTAATTGATCTTAGGACTAGTTACCCATGATGTCAATGAATGAAGTGCAGCTTGGATCCTTCAGCTTCTCAGATATGAAAAGGGTTCTTATTTTATAGGCAATTTGGATTTCAGGGTTAAAGTGTCATATATTTTTAGTTCAAGTTGTGGATTAATTGATGCTCACAAGGAGGCAAAGTGGGGAAACCCAAAGGGATTTGTAAAGCTCTAGAAATTAGTTGGGAGGTTCGGTCATGCTTCTAAGCCAGAGGACAAAGAAGCTGAGTAATGCAAATTGAACTTCTAAGGCATTTGGAAATAAAGTCGTTTTTTGTGTCAAGCATCTCACAATAAGCTAAAGAAGTACAGGAAATATTGGCTTGGGGGCTAGCTAGCAGAACCTGCAAAAGCCATTGCATGCCTTAGGCTGGGTTAAGAAGTTTCTCAGAAAGACGAAAACTGGAGCTGCACAGCTTCTTTCTCCCAAAGCCCGGGAGTATCACTTGGTTTTCACACTGATCTCTAGCGCCGTAAAAATTCCACAGTTCTCCCCAACCCCCGCCCAGTGTTTCCCTTCATGTGAACAGCAACTGATGTCTGGGGCATGAATTAAAAATGGACTTAATTCTGTTTAGAGGAGCTGTACATCAGTTAGTAACTATATATCTCTAATAAGCCACTACTTTTCACCCTTGTGTGAAACTTCCGTGTAGTCTGCCATTTTGCTGAGGATTCTAAGGCATATTCTAGGACATTCTTCCATGTGAAACATCAGTCAGGCTAATTGGGTTTCACTCTGCACAAATAGACAGTATGCCCTAGAATGTGCCCAACTCTCCTCAGTGGAGGCAAATTAAAGGAAAGCTAGATAACTGTACAAATGCTGTCTTTCAGGAAAGCTTTACTAATTTTCTCATTAAGGAACCCTGTTACCTTTTTAAAAAAGTGATAGTTTACAAGGACACAGTGGGCCAGTTTGGATTATACATCCATCTGGCGTGCACATTCCTCCCTTCCCACACACCCCAACCTACAGTGCTGCAGTGATACCATTTCAGGGGTGGTTTGCATGAACTGCCCTCCATCCACAATTTTAATACTACATTGAAGTAATATTTAAATCATTTGTGAGGGGCTGTTTGGATAATCCAGCCCCACTTGATTATGTGGAGAGGAGTTGCACATTGGGAGAGGGATGTACATGAATGTACATGCTCGTGTACCTTATTGCTTTGTGAGACATATCATCCAAGCTGACTCGGACATACCACTCAGACATATCATCCAAGCTGACCATATTTAAAATATAGGGTTTGAGGCTCATAAAGAGACATTTCTCATGCATCATACAATTAAATTTTAACCTGTTTCCTCTCCAAGATTAATATTCATAGCTTTTGTAGTCTTTTCACTATATGCAAATCTCCCCAGGTCATTGACTGCCATTTGTCCTGAGTTCTCTGGAACATTTTAGTCATTCATTAAATATGACTAAGAAGGTAATTTGGACTGTATGGCTTTCCTGGGGGAAAAAATGTCATTCCTCCTCCATGAAGTGCTCTATACATTTCTAATCCAAAGAACATCTAGCAGATTCTAAATACATAAATGGGGAAATCATGGTAGATACATATGAATAATAAACATAATAAAAGTAAGCGTTTTAGAATCGGAACATTGTACACTTAAAAGAAAGATAAGGGAAGCCATATAACTGGATAAACTATAGCCAGAGGTTAAGGGCAAAGAAGAAATGAGGGAAATCTTAAAGTACATAGCCTATGAAACGGTGCAAATAACATTTTTGTGTCATACTCTCCCTCTTCCAGGTTTTCTCTCTCTCAGTATCAGTGATAACCAGGTATAGCTGTGAGTAATCAACCTTCTCCTCCCTCATTTGTTATGTATTACCCATGGATTAACTAGACTGGGAAAAAGTCTTGGATATAAGTGTGGATTTTAAACAGTGGGATATAGAGCACTGAAGCTGATGTATATACGTTGAAACGTCTGTTCTTTGTTGCAATTCCCTCTTTCTATGTTTTAATATATGCAATAAAAACGGTCTGGAGAGAAGCATTTCTAAGACTTTTAAAATTTGTTTCTTGTTTTCCAGGTCAATAAGAAGGGGGGGGGGTGATATGGAGGCTACAGTCATATACTTTGATTGGTTTATTTTAATTTGAGAGTTGCTGATATTTCTGATAAAAATCCTGATTTTGGGGGGGTAATTTTTTAGTTTTCAATATGTATTTCAGATACTTACCACACAGGTGGTTTTTTTCTCTTTAGTTCATATGGCTGCCTTTCTACCTACCCTACCTGAGAACATGTAGAATACATTGGGTTATGTCAAAGAGCGAGACTGTTCTCATGAGCAGCCAAGAACTGGCTAGGTCAGCTAAGCCTGGGCTGAGCTGCCTATGAGAATCGCAGTGGCAGTCCTGCCTACGGAGCCCACTGGTTAGCTGAGGTTAAGGACACGAGCGTGACCCTAACTCAGGCTAAATGCTCATGTGTGAGCGCCGGCTGTTCTCAGCCAGTGCTGGCACTGGAGATCCCCACAATGCATTGCACACTTGCACAGTGCATTGTGGGGTTTGTGGCAGCTTGGACCACACATCCTGATCCTCGCACCTTCGTGCTGCCAGGGGCAGCAGCAGACCATCTGGGCATTCAGCTGCGCACCTTGATCCACCCAGACCCAGCAACTGGATCATCTGTGGGGAAGGCGAGCTTCTTCTGCCTTCCCTGCCATCGGCCCTCAAGCCCTCTCACACAATCGTGAGAAAGGGCTCAGCGTGTCACTTGCAGTGGGTTATATCAAAACAGCAAATGAATTCTATTACGATTAGTGAATTGTCAACACAGTCTTCCTACCTTAATGCTATCCTGTTCATTGTTTACAGTGTTTGTCACTTCAAAAAAAACACAAAAGCACAAATGCCATAGGTACAAACATATTTTCTTTTTCTTTTTTAAAATACAAACTGTCAGATAGAAACTATTCTATCTTTAATCATCTCATTAGCTGTGATGCATGCTACTTTACTTTTAAAGCAATGTTTCCCATACTCCCAGCATCCCTCTAATTACAGACATTCCCCAAGACTTCCTTTGCCAGTGACCTAGGGCTTAAGACTCTGCATGCTGTCAATGTGGGCCAAAGCTGCATTGCAAACTTCCTCTAGGTCAGTTTGGAAATAGTTGCTGACTTCCAGAGCAAGGAAGCACCTGTGCGGCAAGAGGAGCAAACTAATAGTACTTTCGGACTAACTGCACTAGGGAAGGGGAAAATTTTGACAAGCTCCTCTACCTCAGGAAGCCCTCTGTGTAACCTGGAAATATGTCCCTGAGGGTGTGAAGTCAGCAGGGACATATCTTCAGGTGTTACAAAGGGCTTCCTGAAGAAGGGAAGGTTGTCAAAAATTGTTTCTTCCTTGGTGCATTGGTTTTGTTAGTTATTAGTTAGTTTATATTTATATACTGTCCTTCATCCTAAGACCCTAGGTGGTAGGATAAAAACACTAACATTTCAATAAAAACAGCATAAAAATAGAATAAACATAGGTAAAAATTTAGAGAGAAGGGAGCAACTCATTGGCTGAAAGTCTGAATTAAAAAGGGAGTCTTCACTTTCCTCCTAAAGGCTGGGAGAGAGGGAGGCATGCAGACCTAAGCTGCAAATGCGTTCCACAGGCTGTGGGCAATAACTGAAAAGTCCCTGTCCCACGTGCTCAACAAATGAGCCTCAGCAGGTGTCAGGATGCAGAGCAGAGCCCTACCAGCCAATCTAATCAGGTGGGTAGATTCAGCGAGAAGCAGGTGGTTCCTAGGGTACCCAGGGCCCAAGCCATTTAGGGCTTTAAATGTAATAACCAGAAGCTTGAATTGTACCCAGAAACAGATTGGCAGTCAGTGCAGTGCCTTCAAGGTTGGAGTAATATGTGCACTGTGAGCAGTCCCAGAGATCAATCTGGCAGCCACATTCAGCACCACCTGCAGTTTCCAAATACTTTTCAAGCCCCACATGAAGCACATTACAATAAGAGTTCTTAAATGTTGTCAGTGATACGGAGGCTCTTATTTCATCAGGGAGCACATTCCAGAGTCTTGGGGTGGCAACAGAGAAGGCCCGTCCCTGTGTTGCCACCAGATGAGCAACTGCAGACGAACCTCTCTGGATGATCTCAGTGGAGGATGGGGCTCTTAGTGAAGAAGACATACTGTTGTCTTGTCACCAAAGTCCAAATCTCCAGATGATTTCCTCCAGCAGTTTCTTGTAGATTTTAAACAGCAAGGGGACAAAATCAAGCCCCGTGGTACCCCACCGGCCAATGGCTATGTCTCCCAGTAACATTTTCTGGACTCCAACTAGGACCAGAACCAGTCCAAGACTGACTGTCTCAGCTCCAACTCAGAGAGGCAGACCAGAAGGATACCGTGGTTGATGGTATCGAAAGCGCTGTTATTCTACTCCTGCTGCACCAGTGCTTCTTTTCTCTGGATGTCAGCCACTCAAATGAACTGGCCCACCTGGTATCTGAATTAGATATTTTGAAATATTGACGTCAACAATACTATAATAAGAGTGAACTGGTATTGTTATAATGGTCAAATGCCAACATTCAACTGCTACATCAAATGCTAATATTCCATTGATTGGCACATGTAGGCTGGAAATGATGAGAGTGCACTCATTATTTTCCTGAATCTCATCTAGCTGTGCTATAACATTTTGATCATCATTTCAGGCAGCAGATTTTGTTGGAAAAACAAGACAAGAAAAGGATCTGTGTATGCGTCTGTATTCACTAAATTTGGCTGCTGGCTTCCCCCACCCCTGCCCACTTCAAAGTTTAAACTACAATGAAAGTACATGCTATTTTCTGAATTGCCAAGAATATTGGAAATGTGACCCATGGGATTCACCATATTAATAGTCCTAGGAAGTGGGCCAAGTATGACAAAATAAGATTGTAGTTCTGAGAGTATATTGGATCTAATGATCATTAGTTTTGAAACATTAGAATCATGAGGGAACAATCCTGGAAGCCACACAAAGATTATGATGTTGCAAATCTAACTTCAAGTGATTGAAAATGCCCTGAGGAGTCTAATTAGAATTATGGATGGTAAAAATATTCTGACAGGAATTTTGTTAATGTCTGGATAGATACATTGTTTCTTTGTCTGGGACTACCTTGATTTCCCATACCCCACCCCACCGCACCCCAATTTCATTCTCTGTGTTAGTTTATTTATGTTAAAATTCACATCTGGATGACCAGAATATCCAGCATTTTTATAACAACATTCATAGGAACATAGGAAGCTGCTATATACTGAGTGAAACCATTGTCAGCTCAGTATTGTCTATACAACTAGCTCAGTATTGTCTACACAGGCTGGCAGTGGCTTCTCCAAGGTTGCAGGCAGGAATCTCTCTCAGCCCTATTTTGGAGATGCCAGAGAGGGTACTTGGAACCTCAGATGCGCTTCCCAGAGTGGACCCATCCGCTAAGGGGAATATCTTACAGTGCTCACAGCACACATGTAGTCTCCCATTCATATGCAACCAGGGCAGACCCTGCTTATCAAAGGGGACAAGTCATGCTTGCTACCACAAGACCAGCTCTCCTTCAGATAACTACAAGCAAGTAGGTACAAGCTAGTATGCAAGCCTGTCCACTTTCTCTTCCTGAATAATTTCACAGGTGTGGTCAGAAGACAGTACCATCCAGTAGGGATGTGCACAGAAGTTTTCAGCGCTCCATTCTAGGATTGCTGAACTAGTTCCAGCAACCAGCTTTCAAATGGATTCGGAGGTGGGGGGTTTGCTTTAAATGGCAGAGAAGGTGCTGCCCACCTGCCACCCCCACCCCACCACTTCCCCCCCACCAGTGCTCTTCCAAAAAGTGGGTGTGTGTGGCTGCAGCGTGCCTCCTTGCAGCTCGGACCAGTATTGCCATGTAAATGGCTGACGCACGTGCCCATGGCACACACATATGCAGACACCATTTGGGTGGTGATGCTGGTCTGGTCATTTTCGTGGTGATGCTGGTCTGGGCTACAAGGAAGCATGCTGCAGCCTCGTGTGCCCACTTTTCGGAAGAGTGCTGGTGGGAGGAAAGTAGCGGGGTGGGGGCTGGCAGGAAGGCAGCACCTTCCCTGCCATTTAAAGCAACCCACTGCCCTCCCAGGAGTGCACAGAAGTTCTGTGCACTTCCCTGCCATCCAGGAGCAAGGTAAGAAAGAGGGGAAGTTAGAGTGTGTTTGGGAAACTTGTGAGTTTTCACATGAAGGAGACCCCTTAATTGCTCATGGGGGGGGGAATTCTCCATTGCAAAGATAGGGACCATTGTGACATCAGCATTGTGACATCAGTAGCCATTATCATCCTCTCCATCTCCCCTCTCCTTTGTACAACTGAATACTACTAGTTCACATTGGCCATGCTGTAGATTTCAAAATATAATCATAACAGCTGGTGCTAGAGGATGGGGAGATGCATTTGTTCAGCATCCTGTTTTGCTTTATAATGCTCATTTAAAAATTATTATTCTTTCATTATTTAACATACTTCTATTCCACCCAAAACTTGCATCTTTAGGTGGTTTGCAATTAAATCTTTTAAACATTAAATCAATTAAACAATTAAAATAATTTTAAAAATAAAAAATTTAAACCCAACACTAAAATATTAAAACTATAAATCCAAATAAAAGCCTGAGTGAATAAATGTGTCTTGAGTGCCTTTTTAAAAGTTGCCAGCGATGAGGAGGCTCTTATTTCAACAGGGAGAGCATTCCAAAGTCCAGGGGCAGCAACGGAGAAGGCCAATAGTAGCTGCCAGATGAGTTGGCGGCAACTGCAGATGAACCGTTATGCTATTATATACACTGTCCCCAGTAATGTAACATTAAGCCAACCTTCATAATGGGTTTATGGGAGATGGGTAGCATAATGGTTTTGGTGGAGCTATTTCCTTATCCCTGTGGAGCTATCCTTCACCAAGGAAACAGAATCACCAAAATTATCATGAGGAGAGAATTCGGACTGATACTTTAAGAGAACATCTTTTTAAAAATACATAAACATAAATAGTAAATACATAGTAAATACAATAGTAAATGCAATACATAAACATAAATAGTAAAACTGATACATAATGACATCCATTATACTTTAAGAGAGCATCTTCATTATGAGCCCCACCGCCCACTGAAGTCATCTGGAGAAGTCCGTCCCCAGTTGCCCCAGCTTGCCTGGTGGTCACATGGGGATGGGCCTTCTCAGTTGCTGCCCCCAGACTGTGGCATGCGCTCTCTACTGAAATACATTCCTTCCCATCTCTGGCAATTTTCAAAAAGCACTTGAAAACCCACCTCTTCACCCAAGCTTTTAAAGTTTTTTTAAAAACTTAAAATTTTAAGTTTTAATCTGTTTTTGATTTTTAGATTGTCTAAATTGTTTTAAGATCTTTGTGTATGTTTTAACTTGTTTTATGTTATTGTTAACCACCCAGAGATGAAGGTTTGGGGTACAAATTTGACACATACATACATACATACATTCAATAGCATTCAGATTTAAGCCTCAGACATGCAAGGAAGAGGGTGTAACATTGTTTGGGTGATAACAGAGGATTAAAGGACATTTGAACATGCTGCAAGCCATTAGGGAGAATCCTGCTGATTTTTCCTGGGCTGTATAAAGTGACATCAGAGGTATATGCTGCCTACATGTCATCATTGACTCAGTTGATGAAGTGATAGGAAATTTTGTTAATTCCATCATTTCCTCCTACTCCTCCTTTTATTTTTTAACATATTTTTATACCACCCACAACTAATATTTTTGGGCAGCTTACAATAAAAACGGTAAAAATTAAAAGAGAATTAAAACAATTTACAATTTAACACAATGTAAAAACTGTTAGAAATTATTAACAACTGTAGATCTAATGAAAAGTCTGGGTGAACAAATGTGTCTTAACTACCTTTTTAAAAGTTGTCAGAGATGGGGAGGCTCTTATTCAGCAGGGAGCATATTCTAAAGCTTCGGGGCAGCAAAGGAGAAGGCCTGTCCCTGAGTAGCCACCAGATGAGCTACTCAACTGTATAAAAACCTCTCCAGATGATCTAAAAAGGCGGTGGGGGTCATGGCAAAGAATACGTTCTCTTAAATACCCAGGGCCTAAGCTGTTTAGGGCTTAAAAGGTTATAACCAGAACCTTGTATTTTGCCCAGAAACTTATTGGCAAACAGAGTAGCACTTTCAACACAGGAGTAAGGTGGTCTCTCCCAGATGACCCAGAGACTAATCTAGCTGCCCCTTTCTGTACCAACTGCAGTTTCTGGACTACATACAAAGACAGCCCCACATAGAGTGCATTGTAATAGTCTAGTCTGGAGGTTACCAGCATGTGTACTACCATTCTGAGGTCATTTATCTTGAGAAATGGACACAGCTGGTGTATCAGTCAAAGCTGAGAAAAAGCACCTCTGGATGCTGCCTCAGCCTGGGATCCCAGGGAGACGTTTGGATCCAGAAGCACTCCCAGTATGCACCCCTGTTCCTTCTGGGGAAGCGTGACCCCATCCAAAACTGGCAGATCAAAATAGTCTCCAGAATTCCAACCTCACACAATAAGTACCTCAGTCTTATCTGGATTGTCTCAGTTTGTTATCCCTCATCCAGTACATCACCACCTCCAGGCAGGGATTTAGGAAGGTTATTCTGTCTCCTGATTATGTTGACATGGAGAAATAGATATGGGTGTCAACAGTATACTGATAACACCCTTCACCAAATCTCCTGATCACTCCCAGCGGTTTCATGTATATGTTAAACAACATTTGAGACAGTATGGAGCCGTAAAAAAGTTCAAATGTTGAAGAGCAACAGTCTCCAAGGGACACCATCTGGAATATGCCCGTGAGGTAGGAGCAGAACCACTGCAGAACAGTGCCTCGCACCCCAATTCCATTCAGACACTCCAGAAGGATACTATGGTCAATAGTATAAAAAAACGCCAAGAGATCCAAACAGGCCAACAGTCACACTCCCTTTGTCAATTCCCAATTGGAGATCATCTATCAGGTTGACCAAGTCAGTCTTCACCCCATAGCCTGCATGGAAGCCAGTTTGAAATGAGTCTACATAATCAGTTTCCTCCAAGACTGCCTTGAGCTGGGAGGCCACCATGCTCTCAATTACCTTGCTCAGCTATGGAAGCTTGGAGACAGTCCTAGAGTTGTGTAACTCTGAGGTATCAATGCAGGCTTCTTAAGAAGAGGTCTAATTATTGCCTCCTGGAAACAAGGAGGCATCCTGTCCTCCTTCAGAGAAGCATTTTTAACATCTACTAGACCTTCTAAGACACCCCACCACCACCGCTGATAGTAGAAGCCAAGTCAGACAAGGGTCAAGAGAACCGGTGGTAGGCTGCACTGTTCCAGTCAGCTTGTCCATATCTTCAGGAGTGACAAACTGAAACTGATCCAGCCTAACTACATAAGAGGAGTCACTGGTCACCTCCACATCAGACACTGCAGTAATTAAATACTGCAAATAAAATAGATAGATAGATAGATAGATAGATAGATAGATAGATAGATAGATAGGATCTGAATCTAAGTCAACGCAAATGTGAGAGATTTTGTTCACAAAGAACTCATTAAAAACATCACAGTGGGTAATTGATGGTTCCAAGTTCTGATTCAAGGGAGGAAGGGCACACACTAGTGATTTCACAACCCTGAACAACTCCACCGTACATGAGCTTGTGGATGCAATACGGGCAGAAAAGAATAGGTTCTTTGCTCCACCTATCACCTGAACATAGATCTTCAAATGCACTCTGTGTTGTAATCTGTCAGATTTGAGTCAAGTCTTTCTCCAGTTGTCTACCTTGCTGCTTCAGCCCCCGTAGATTTTCCATATACCTTGGGGCCAGTTTCAAAGTGGGCTGGAGAGGATGCTTAGGAGCAATCATGTCTACTGCCCTGGTGAGTTTGCTGTTCCATTTCTCCAGGGCAACAACACGAATACTGGCAGAACCTACAGTAAATCCTTCCAAGGCTTCTTGGAATCCTATTGGATCCAATAACCTCCTTGTGCTGACCATCCTAATAGGTCCCACACTCCTGCTGAGGTGGGACGTGATCGTGAGTCCAACCTTAACCAGATGGTGGTTAAAGTGTGTGTGTGTGTGTGTGTGTGTGTGTGTGTGTGTGTGTGTGTGTGTGTTAGCAATGCACATTTAATGAATAACATCACAAGACAGGGAAATTGTGATATTCTTTGCAACTTAATACATTTGTTCCTACATTTACAAAAAAAATGGAGTGTGTTTGTCCAAAGTCATATCTCTATATAAACTATGCCCAAGAGGAAATTCCTTTAGCAGAGGAGTGTCATGTTCTAAATGAACTGCCAAAGGAATGGAAATGTACTTTCTGTTTTAATGTCTTTGTTTTATTTCTCTCTACAACATTGTCATCTGGTGCCTTTGAAGCACTCATGGGATATCCAGAAAAAGCTGGTAAAGAGTTAGTGTGCCCGGTTTGGGACCTGTTTAAGAGCTGCTGCTAGCCTGTAATTCAAAGTCTTGAAAGGGGACTTCTCCCATTTCTAGTAGTCGCCGATGCCCATACGATGTATAATAGATTTTTTGTTGCTAGCATTTGAAGAATGACTGTGTGAGTGGGTTGGCTGCTGAGCATTATCGGCTATTATGGTTTCATTCCAACTTGTGGCACTACTGTCACTGGATCCAAGGAACTCAATTTTAGATCTCAGCAGGTACCTATTTATTCACAGCAGAAAAGTGATTGCTCTGTTGAAGGGCCTGTTTTAATATGGACATGTTTCCTGTAGGGTGTTAGGTACAGCTTTTCAACAAACGTGCCAGCAGACATATTTCAATAGGAGAAGATTGGGGAGCCTTTTATGGGACAATTTGAGATGTCTGAGCAGGCTGTCAGATGTAGGGCTCTATGATGTGTCTATTTTTCCATTTGTCTGCTTAAATGTAAAGGTCTGTTGGCCAGCACTATAGGAGAAAAAAACTGTTAAATGATGGTAGCCTTCTCTCACTACTGCAGTCAAATCATCTTTATTACGGTCTTAGACCAGCACAGGATAAAAGCAAAAAAGCATGATATAGTTACAGATTACATTATAATCATTGTCATAAGGCAGATTATGAGACAATTGAGTCATAATTAATTGTCATTCTGTAATTATACTATATGACTATAGTTACTGTGATGATAGAATAATGTATAAAAATTATTGTACTATGAAATATTACTCTAATATTGTAAGGAATACAGTAAAATAGAGATAAAATGGGGTACTTCATAATCTTAAAATATTTAAGAGATAAATATTTAAGATATAGGACACGAAGGCTAAAATGTAAAAGCAAAATAAGCATGATATAGTTACAGATTACATTATAAGGCAGTATAATCATTGTCATAAGGCAAGTTCGGAGGCAAATGAGTCATCATTTCTCAATTAAAAATGTAAATCAGTCATAGAGTAAATCAAAACTACGCCACTATTGTAAGGAAGCTAATAAGATAGAGAAAAAAGTGGAGAACTAAATAGGTTAATTATGCATAAAATATTTAAGATATAGGACACAAAAGCTAAGATGTAAGTAAGGCAAGTATGCCAGTTTTGAAGCATAGCGTAGCATTGGAAACACAGTGAGGCACTTGTAAGGCCATTCTAAGGAATTTAGACTGGACACATTCTAGTGAAGTGAGATTGGAAGGGGGTCCCAGGTGGGCACCATATAGTAATTGGGCCAGAGGCTTGGCCTCAAATAATTTGAGTGCTGCAGGAACGTAGTGGCCACCTCTGGTGGGCCAGAGGTACCCAGGATACAGGGGCCAGGATACAGCCCTATTTGACTCCCTTCTGGGTTGGAACGGGGTGCGTAATGTGACGTTGGGGGCTACATCTCACCCTGAGCGTCGTGTCTGTGTGGAGGGTGCAGATCAGATAGAGCAGGCGTTGATCGATTGTGGTGGACTCAAGCTTTCCCCAAAGCTTAACTCTGGAGATAGAATCAAACAAGGCATTGAAGTCTATGAAGGCAACATAAAGTGAGTTGTTAGAGAAATACTTTTCAATGAGGTGCTAGAGCTCCAGACATTGGTCAGCGAGCCTAAAGCTCTCTTGCTCGTCTGCCAGCAAGTCTTCTTGCTCTAACCAGTCCTTGAGTTTCCCATGTATATGTCTGGCATACAGCTTACTGATGGTGTTGAGCAGGCTATTGGACCTATAATTGGCAGAGCCATCCGTTCATCCCTTTTTTAAATATGGGGACAATGATTGCCAGTCCCCAGTCCTTAAGAATGCAGCCATGAGAATCAATATAGGTAAAGAGTGAGGCCAGAATTGGGGTCCACCATTCCAGGTTACTTTTTATAAGATCCATAGGGATGAGGTCTTCCCCTGGGGCCTTCCTCGCTTTAGATTGTGATACAAGGAACTCAACCTTCATCGCAGTGACTGGTGGTCAGCTGGGCAGGTCTTTTATATCTTGCAAAGGAGGCCCCATATCTGCCATCGCATCTTCATATAGGTTCTGAAAGTGTGATTTCCAGCTTGCTGGAGGGATATGAGAGTCTATCAGAGCCAAGCCACTGGAGGAAGAATTGGCCGTGATGGGCCAGAATGTGGATGAGTCCTTTGCTTTGGCTACCTGCATGAGTTGTAATCAGGTGGCCCTCATGGCCTCTCTTGATTGATTGTCAATAGATTATATAGTTTCTTGAGGTGTGAGAGGCCCTCTATGGCAACTGCTCCTATACCAGTTTTGTAGGTGAGGTAGGTAGATGTAAGGGCTTTCCTGGCTTCTATACAGTCCTTATCAAAACCGGCTTTGGATTGGCACCCAGATGGCTTTGGAGTGTTGTCAGCTTTCTGTATTAAATGGTTTTGGAGCCCATGCACTAAATCAGGCATCCCCAAACTGTGGCCCTCCAGATGTTGCTGAACATCATCCTAGCCACAATACACTGTAGCTGGGGGTGATGGGAATTGTAGTTCAGCAACATCTGGAGGGCCGCAGTTTGGGGGTGCCCGCAGTAAATCCTCGTATGTCCCCAGAGGGTCAGAGCCATTGATATGAGGTCTCGTTGGTAGCGCAGGAAGTTCCACTGCAAGCAATTCCTTTCTTGTTTGATCAAGCTGAGGTGCCCATTTGGCATGGCATTTGCTTTGGCCATCCGGTAGAATATTGGGAGTGTAGCGAGTCTCCAGGCGTAACTGTTAGACAAAGGGCGCCAGTTGGTGGAGGAGCAGGAAGTGGTCGCTATCTAAGTGAGGCAAGACTGTAAAATTCACAACAAAAAGGAGCAGGATCCTGGTAACAGCAATATAGTCAATGGTGCTTGTTTTTGAACTGGTTGAATATGTAAATCCTCCTGGAAGATCACTCTCCAGTGAGCCATTTAGAATTTGAAGGTTAAGTCTGGCAGTCGTTTGTGCTAAACAAAGTCCTGCGAAATTTGCTCTCTGATCCTTTGAGGAGTGGGAAAGGCATAGGAACTCAGACTCTGGACACGGGATGTGTAGCTGATATCGAGTAAATAGGGTGAAGTCGTCAGATCCCATTCTAGCATTGAAGTCACCTCCCATCAGCACCAGCACTTCGGGGTTGGCCAGAAGGTCATTTGTGTATTGAATATCACTATTCAGGGATGTGCCAGAGCAGCAGTCCCGCAAGGTGGTGGGTGTTTCCCCTGATTCTTGTCCCTGGGTGTGGCTGTCCTCTCTATGCTCCAAGGGACATTGCTGGGAGATGTGACAGGATGACAGGTCCCTCTGCATATTCAGGCTGTCTAGTGCAATGAAGTTGTCAAAGTGGGGGTCACTGGCATAAGGCAGTCCTGGGATGGGTGCCAGAAAAGCGATGCTCCTCAGGGGAGAGGAGCATTGCATGGGGAGCCCGAGTTCCTTCTGGGCCTGAAGCATGGGGAGCAACTGGGGCAGTGGATTTTCATCGGGGACAGCCTGCATTCTCTGTATCTCACCAGAACATGCTGGAGTTAGCACAGAGTGTGCTGGAGTTTGGTGCTGGGTGTTATCAGTACGCTGATGACACCCAAATCTACTTCTCCTTTTCATCTTCAGGAAATGGCACTCATTCTCTAAATGCCTGCCTACAGGCAGTAATGGGCAGGATGAGGGAGAACAAATTGAAGCTGAATCCAAGCAAGAAGGAGGTGCTCATTGTGGGGGCTCAGAATCTGAGGGATGAGTTAGATCTCCGTGTGCTGGATGGGGTTACACTCCCCCAAAAAGAGCAGGTGCGCAGCTTGGGAGTATTCCTGGACCCAGGCCTCACCCTGGTATCTCAGGTGGAGGCCATGGCCAGGAGTGCTTTCTATTAGCTTCGGCTGATTCGACAGCTATGCCCATTCCTTGAAGAGGATGACCTCAAAACAGTGGTGCATCAGCTGGTAACCTCCCGGCTTGACTATTGCAATGCGCTCTACGTGGGGCTGCCATTGTACGTAGTCCAGAAACTTCAGTTAGTTCAGAATGCAGCAGCCAGGTTGGTCTCTGGGGCAACCCAGAGAGACCATATTATGCCTGTTTTGAAACAGCTACACTGGCTGCCAATATGTTTCCAGGCAAAATACAAAGTGCTGGTTATTACCTTTAAAGCCCTGAACAGCTTAAGTCGAAGTTATCTAAGAGAGCGCCTTCTTTTACATGATCCCCACTGCATGTTAAGATCATCTGATGAAGTCCATGTCCAGTTACCACCGGTTCATTTGTTGGCGACTCAGAAGCGGGCCTTCTCTGTAGCTGCTCCTGGGCTGTGGAATGCACTCCCTGCAGAAATTTGTAATTTGAGATCATTGCGCAATTTTGGAGGTTTTGTAACCAAAACAAAATCAAGAATTAAAAAACAGAGATTTTTGTTTCCAAATCGAAATGACTGTGTTTCGGACAGAATGCTTTGTTCTTCAGAAAAGCATTGCAATTCAAATTGACTTCTCTGACTCTTTCCACTCCAGCTGAGGCACTGAGTGATTAGCAGAAGATAAGAGATGCAAAAAGCTTTTGAGCTTGAATGGTTTAGTTAAGTATGTATTGTATTCAGTGTGATTGAAATGCCAACTGACCTTGCAAAGGGATTTGGAAGACAGCATTTTGAGACAGAAATACCCAAATATCTTTGGGAGCTCAATGCAGTTCCAAAGCTCTTGCTAAAAGCCATGGTATAAATTGTGTGGAGAAGCTTTTCGAGAAGCTGGTTAGGAAAGTTCTGAAATGACACAGGTTTTTCTTTCCAAAGGTTTAGAAAGAATCTCTTGACTTGTTCAGGTGTCTTTTGAAGAGCTATTTTGTTTTTCTTCTGATATTTATGAGTTATAGTGGTGTCTATGTTTTGTTGCCCAAGTTGAGCAGTCTAATGTAATTTAGGCCACAATGTAATTGGGTGGGACATTATGTCTAAGCCAGTGGTTCACAACTTTTGCCACTGCAGGGACAGGTCATCCACATGGGACTAAAGGAGACAAAAGGAGGGAGGTGGGGAATATCCCTGTCAATTTATTGACATCCCCAGGAATCTTAGTTGCTTCTCTCTTTCTTGTAACCAAGATCCATGGTTTTGCACTTTCTTAAATGCAGTGATGATAAATCTCAACAATTCTGAACAGTAGACTGATTTGTTTGGGCTAGGGCTCACTCCACTTCAGTTAAATGGACATTTGAAGCCATAGTACTTGGTTCCATAGTACCAAGGCAGTTTTATTTTATTTTTATTTATTTATTTACATTTTATATCTCACTCTTCCTCCAAGGAGCCCAGAGTGGTGTACTGCATACTTAGATTTCTCCTCACAACAACCCTGTGAAGTAGGTTAGGCTGAGAGAAGTGACTGGCCCAGAGTCACCCAGTTTGTATCATGGCTGAATGGGGATTTGAATTTGGGTCTCCCCGGTCCTAGTCCAGCACTCTAACCACTACACTACGATGGCTCATTAGTCTATCTTGCTATCTCAAATGACCTGTGGTCACTGTACCATGGGGAGGGAGTGTTTTTATTGAAAGATTGCTTGAATCCACAAATGGGTTGTGCTGCTTTGCTAGTGCCACAGGGACAGGCTCCCGCCCGCTGCAAAATTCTCAAATAACTGTGCCAAAAAATTAAGTGTCGTTGTTGTTTGTTATCTCTTCACTCTCTCAAATTGTTCATGTGGGGCTTCAGGGGCAAAACAGTGAGTTGGGTGGCAGTGCCCCAAGGGTGGTGCACCCAGATTCCAAATAGGGCAAAGGATTGATTTCTTAGGAATTTTTGAGGTTTATGCATCTTTAAGATTTTCCCACATAGGGAATAATGGAGGTTTCAGCAGCCCCATAACTCCACCTGGGGGGCACTGGGATGGCCCGAAGCGAGTGGTGGTGTAGTGCACAGGGGGTGCCAGCCACCCCCCTGGATTGCTAACCCATTGGGGTACTGGGCTTTGTTGTTTCTGAGGTGTTGAGTTTAGATTCTCTGGTAGCAAATGAGATTTTTTAATGAAAAATCATGAATCCACTCTCATATGCTCCTAGAGAATCTACTCTTAGAACACCTCTAGAACAAATCCCTGTACTTCATGGGTTGGGAACCCATGTGGGTGGTTGGCACCCTATGTGCACTACACCACCACTTGCTCTGGGCCACCTCAGTGCCCCTCAAGTGGAGTTATGGAACTGCAGAAACCTCCATTATACCCTGCGAGGAAAATCTGAAAGACGCGTAACTTCATTAATTCTTTAAAAATCATCCCTTTGCCAAATTCTTCTGGAAAAAATTGTGGTAGCTTCCTTGTACCAACTGGGCACTACCACCAACCACACTCCACTCTGGGCCACCCCTCCCCCTCTCCCATGTGAAACTATACTTTTCCTGAAACCTCCATTAAACCCTATGGGGAAAATCTGAAAGATGCGCAAAGTTCAAAAATTAACCAAAAACCAGCAGTTTGCCCAATTCCTTTGAAATTTTTGTGGTAGCTTCCACTCATTGGGCACTATAACCCCCACCCACTCTTTTGTCCATGTGACCCATTTTTTAATTAATTCAGATTCAGATTTGAATTAATTCGAATACAAAACAAAACTGGGGTGATTCGGAAGGCTTAATTTCGGACAAAATACAAAATGGGGTTGATTTGGATTTGGTACAAATCGAAACAGAAAAAATACAAAATGCGCAACCCTAGCTGTTTTATTGGTTTCATTGTGTTTTAATAGTTTGATTTTAATTGTTAATTTGTTTTAATTGTTTTTATCATGCTGTGAACCACCCTGAGCCATTTTGGAAAGGCGGTATATAAATCTAATAAATAACATGCACCCTCCCTGGGAGTGAGAATGTCTACGTCTAGGAGGGTGTGGATGACAGTGAGGGGCCCATCCCCAGTGTGGTCTGTCGTACAGGGAATAGAGGGGCCGGGGAATCCAGTCTCAGACCCAGAATCTGTGCTTAAGAGACCTTCAAAATGCACTGAATTTTATTTTGGGTTTTCTGGGTGTATTTGTAGCCCCCTGCGTGTGTTGGATCTCCATATCACTATCAGAGTCAGAGCTCATGGTGTCGGGAAGAGAGTCATCTGTGCAAGCCATGAGCTCAGTTAGAGGCTTTTGTTTGTTTAAACCTCAGCCAGCATTTTTCTTTAGGTCAGCAAGGTCCTCATGAATTGCTTTTAACTTGGGCCTCTCCATAAAACAGTTAACTTGAGGAGAGCTTAGATGGCTGGGAACTTTGACCAGGGCAAGGGGTTTATTGCAGTTTCTCCCAGTGATGAGTTGTCTGGACCGCATGTCCATAAAACAATGCAATAAATGCAAGGCAATAAAAAGAGGAGATCTGGTCTTGTGGCAGCAAGTATTACTTGTCCCCTTAGCTAAGCAGGGTCCAGCCTGGTTGCATATGAATGGGAGACTTGATGTGTGAGCATTGGAAGATATTCCCCTTAGGGAATGAAGCCGCTCTGGGAAGAGCAGAAGATTCCAAGTTCCCTCGCATCTCCATGATAGGGCTGAGAGTGATTCCTGCCCGCAATGTGGAGAAGCTGCTGCCAGTCTGTGTAGACAATACTGAGCTAGATGGACCTATGATCTGAGTTGTGAAGGAACGACTGCTGTTCTAAAAGTCAGGAAAAGCCTTTTATAACCAGATTGGGATGGGATGAAATGGATATCTTTCAGCACTATGGTGTCAAGTTGCAGGATTAAATGCTCCGATAATGAAGTCAATATGGATTTCCAGTTTGACCAGAGCCAGGAGTCCCTTCCAGGCAGCTTAATGAGGACTTCATGTGTTTGCAGGACCCTATGTTGGCTTTATCTATTGCCTACATCCGGTCAACATAGTGATCTTTTTGCCCACACTGAAGGGGAGGGGGCTGACTGGAGATTACAGTCTACGTAAACCGCCCTGAGCCATTTTTGGAGGGGTGGTATATCAATCAATCAATCAACCAATCAATCAATCAAATAAATGAGAGCATTGCCCCTGTGTAAATTGTTCCAAGTCACACCTGAGTTTGTATAATTTAGCAGATATTTCTGACTGTGCTGACAGGAGGCATGTGTCTCCTAAAAATGGTGTGAGGAGTTCCCGGGGGAACACATAGATAACAAGAAGTTATGGTAAGAACTAATCTGCCTACTTTCCTTTCACTATAATCTTAATTGATAATTACAAGCTTCCAACTCAAACATTTACGTGTCCACCATCATGAACTGGGGTGGATGACATCATCACAAACTACACCATTGAGTCACTATATGTCCCTACAACTGTACTAAATTTGGTCCATATCAGTTCCCACTTGCACCTCAAATATTTGTGTGTCCACCATTTTGAATCCAGGTGGATGACATCACCACAAACTACACCATTTAGGTGTCTCTATGTGTCCCTACAACTGTGCAAAATTTGGTTCAAATCAGTGAGGTGGTCCACAAATTAGCCCACTTGCACCTCAAATGTTCATGTATCTGCCATCTTGAATAAGGGTAGATGACATCATTACAAACTATGCCATTGAATTTTCTCTATGTGTCCCTTCAGCTGTAGCATATTTGGTTCAAAATGGTTGGACAGTTGACAAGTTAGTCCACTTGCTCCTCAAAAATCCACACATCCACCCTCCTGGATTGGAGTGGATGACATCATCACAAACTACCCCACTGAGGTGTCCCTATGTGTCACTCACTACAACTGTATCAAATTTGGTTCAAATTGGTCCAGTCATTGCAGAGTTGATAGAGGGACACACACACACACACACACACACACACAGAGCTGGATGATCTCATAAGCTTACTTTCCCTGAGGAAAGTATGCTAAAAATAATGGTCGGTTGTATAATATGCTGCTAATGGTCTGGCCTCACAAATGAGGTAACACAGCACTGATTGTTGTGATGTGTGGCTTGCAATGTATTTGCACTCACTGTGCCTTGTGGGTTCAAGGCATCTGACTGTTGTCTGCTGTGAGCTGGTGCCATGTGAAATTTCAGAGTTCATGAATGGGGTATCCTGGATGTTTTGGTCAGTGAGTGAACATCTGACACCCAGTGGTCTGTGACAACCGTCAGGGCCCCTTTCTGTGATCTGATCATCATGCTTATGCCATTGTTGCCTTCCTTCCACCTGCTGGTCTATTGAACTTGAAGTTGGACTCTGGGAGGTGTTTCATGTCATTTACCCCATACTGTGGGATGCTGTGCCTGACCCTTTCACATGGATTGGCATGATGCCTTCCTTTTGCCCCATCATACACCTCTCTGCAGGGTTGACTGTCAGTGGCGCTCTTACCCCTGGACTTCAGGGCTGAAGTCCAGGGCCTCCACACTCCTTGGGGGCCCCCAAATCCTCTTTAGTCTGTCCTGGGTGGTGTGGTAGCCACTTACCTGCACTGTGCCAGGTGGCAGAGTGTGATTATGACCTCTGTTGGGTGCTTTAGAGATAGAGGTGAAAGTGGGGGAAGAAATATGTGGGATGAGAATATGCTAAGTTGTGTGTTGAAATCTCCCTGCTACATTTATTTATTTGTTTGTTTGTTTATTTATTTGATTTCTAAACTGCCCTTCCAAAAATGGCTCAGGACGGTTTACATTAAAAATACTACATTATAGTTTTATATTCTTACATTCTTGTGAGTTAAGTTGCTGTTTGTGCCTTCAAGAACCCACGTGTTAAGAATATTGTGTTTGTCATGGGTGTGTGTGTGTGTGTAGGGGAATGATGCTTAACTTGCAGTGGGGGTTGTCTCCAAAGACCTTAGGCTTTAGGTTTTCCCAATTGTGAGATGCCGTGGCATGGCTACGTGCTGCAGTGTCTCACGAGGAGACCCCCAACCTGTAGGCTACTGTATGCCTCTTAGTATTGGGGGTCCCCCCATAATGCCCCACACACTCACACGGTGCATCCTGGGACTTCTAGGGGCCGGGTGTCCCCCGATCCCCACCAACCCTACTGGCTCCATGATGGAGCCAGTAGCAGGGCGAGCTCCTTGCTCATCTGCGGGCAGAGCGGGGTAAGCCCATTCTCCCCACAGAGCCCAGTTAGGCTCTACACACGGATCATGTGTAGAGCCTCATAGAGTATAATGAAACATAAAATACCTTTGCTCTTTCTCTCATTTTTCTTGGTTCTCAATCGATCTACATTCTAGCATTCACACACACTCTGCCCCCCACCCAAAGCTATTGCCATTTACTGGATAAATGATGGACTTAGACAAAAGAGATCTGATTTCAAAACCATAGTTCATTAGGTAGTTTTGAGGATGTCACCACTGTTATGCAGGGTTGGGGTTTTTTCTTCCCCACTACCAGAACATTAGAAGGAGGAAGACACTGGAGGTCTGATATACTTTTGACATTCCTGTCAAGGCTAGATAGGCTCTACCATCGAAACTCAACACATCTGATACATTCTGGCTGCTCTGCAAAGCTTCAGGGACATATTATGCCATATCACACTTTCATTTAGTCCTCTGGCGCTAATGTGGCATGAAAATATTCTATTAAACATGCACATTGTATTACATCACACAAACAGGATTCCAGTGAACTCAACACTTCAGTTTTGGATAGTTCCACACTTGTGGGTGGAATTGCGTATCTGCCCCTGAACTCCAGTCATTTTCAGAACCTCTTTAGCCATGCCAGAAATAAAAGTTACTAAAACCAAGTCTATTTCTTTCAAGAGCTTTGGATGTTCCCCTGAAACACCTGTATTTGGTACCACTGAACAATGATGGCTTGGTTCTGGTTTCAAAAGTATGACTGGCCTTAGTCTAGCAAGAGGAGTCATAGTTGAGTTGTAAATTGCATACTTTGCATTCAAAAGGTCCCAAATGTATTCATATGTAGGGGTGTGTGAAATTTTAGTATCCAGGAAATGTCATTAGTCTTATTTTAAAACTCTTTTGTTCCCCTTGAAATTTCACAGATGAATCTTCAAAATTGCTTTGAATTTTGCATTGTGCAAAATGTGTGTGGCAACACTAGTGTACATACTCAAGGCCCTTTACCTTGAGTACTATTCTAGACCAGGGTTTCTCAGTGTTGGGTCCGCAGATGTTATTGGACTTCAACTCTCATAATGCCCAGCCCCAGTGGCCTTTGGCTGGGGATTATGGGAGTTGAAGTCCAATAACATCTGGGGACCCAACATTGAGAATCTCTGCTAGACTACTGTTTCCTTAATGCAATGTGTAAGTGAGCTATATGTTTGGAAGGATAACTCTTATAATCCCTTTTGTTGTTTGTCTTTCATCAAAAGAAAAGGTGAAATTGGTCCACTGTAATTTCATCACAGTACTATTATTAGGAGGATGTTCCCAGGGTAAAAATAATGGACTGCTGTAGCACAGCAGGAAATCCTGAAGGCCCTTAGCCCTAAAGCTTATTACGATTCCAACATTTTGTCTCTGTCAGACAAGTTAAGATGCACTCAGCTGGATACAGCCCATTGTACTTTGCACATATATCACCGAAGTCTTGGCATCTCTTTTGCATGGCCCTGGCTTAAAACTGGGATCTCTTTTCTAAGACCATTGCTTAAACTTTGAAGATATCAAATACAATTAGGCTGCAGAATGCATTGAGAATCCATGCCATAGCCACATTCTCACAACCACAGAGAATACAGTTCAAAAGTTAACCACATTGGCTGAGCTCTACACTCCTGAGGAGCATGAAATTTCTCGTTCCAGGAATGAGAATCTGGAATTTCTGAGCAACTGCACATTTTAATGATATTTGAGAAGGACATGTGACCTGATACAGGAACTTGGGTAGTGTCTTGGCCTGGAGGATATGACGTATAAGGAAATGATAAGGTGTACTGGAGTCTCCTGATCACAGTAAAGTATCACAGACCTGGATGAAAGTGTGTGGGTGAGAAAACTGTGATAATGTAAAGGTGGAGGAAAGGGGACTGTTTAAATCCTAATTGGGTCCACAAAAATGTTGCATGTAATTGGTTGATATTGTTGGCCAGTGGATCTCTTACTGGAACTTAAAGATATTGTTGGCCAGTTGATATCTTACTGGAAGTGAACCTTGGTCTTCCAAGTATTTTATGGTAGAGAAGGGAGCCTATCCCAGTGATTCAGAAGAAAAGGAAGCCCACAGTGGCTGCCTTTGCACATAATGATAAACTGCGGGTCCAACGGAACTGCAGTTTTCCCCATCCCCCCTGCTGCAAATCCAGATGATCCCAATCTGGAAGACTGCAGGGAGTGGGGACTGGCTGAGCAGGCTTCCTTCTTCACATGAAGGAAAGCTGTGGCAGCCAATCAAGGAGAGAGGGAGGAGCTGCCTACCCTCAACTCCAGTTTGGCACCGCAGCAGAATCCAGATGACATTCTGCCGCTTCTCGACCCAAGGTTTTGGTGGTGAAACTCAAGTGGATACGAAGATACCAATTCAGGTTTGGGATCAAAAACCAACCTGCTTTTTGGTGATGAAACCACACATCATACATTTGGTGATGAAACCACACATCACCCGTTTCACACATTTGGACACACTTACACATCCAGATGACTACAAATCTGAACCTCTGGCATGGTTGAATCTGGTTTGGTGTTATGTCTGAAGGTGGCCTGGTGCTTTCCACCATGTGATACCCAGGGTTGATGTTTAGTTTGGATCAAATAGAAAGATACTTTGATAGATTTGTGCCAGTATTTTTATTCCCTTTCCCATCATCTAAAAATTGTCCAACATTTGTCTTACTCCCTTCTGTGCTGCCTCTTTTCCATTCAAAAGCATAAACTTCCATCTGTTCCTAGGTCTTATATGCTATCACTTTTTAAAAAAAAATGCTGAGCAGTTGGGAATGTAAATAAGCATCCCATAATACTTCAGCAGTTGATTTCAATCAATTGTCTAAAAGTTCTTGGGAAGAAGAGCTATTAAGGTTTGAAAGCCTTTGTACTGTATTTACCTCCTTAAACCCAATCATTAGCTTACCTTAAGAAACATCAACTGGGCTTCTGAATACCTACTAAAGCAAGCTGGCTAACAAAATTGTAGGTCAGCTACATTCATGACTGAACATTTCTCAGAATTGTACAGGTATTCCTAAATCTCACAGTGAAAGGAATGTCACAAAAGAATTTAATGTTGCTTGGATTGGCAAACATCTTCCGCAGCTGCCATAGCATGTGTCACTGCTATTATGAGTGTCCTTCACTTCCATTTCTTCCTTGTAACAACCCCACCCCCTTTATCTTCAAATATCTGCACAAATGAGAGTTCACAAAAGACCCATTCACACATTCAACACTCGTACAATGAGTGTACAGTGTACACAGGTACAGATCTGTGCACAGGTAGCCACAGGTTATACTGAACACAGGTACAGAAGTAAACTTCCTATTTGTACCATGCATTTGAAGGGCCTGTATCGAGGTTCACTTTTAATATGAACACAGGTATAGTCATTCACACTAATATATGTACAAGTGTACAAACGTGTACATGTGTACAAACATTGTACACTTGTATAGCATAATGTCTAAATTGGGCAATAGTGTGATACAACTGATTTGTAGCACTGGCAACTCGGGGGTGGGTGGTGGAGAGAGAGAGAGTGAACAGAAAATATGCCATATTCTTAATCTTATTCCAACTACCAGACTCAGTCATTCGTATCTGGCACCTACATGCCTGTGAAGAAAGAATGGCTTGCAGGCAGAATCCCTGCCATCTGCACAGATTGTCATGAACACCAATATCTCAGTCACCATGTCTGTGTTTGCAGAATGAAGATACTTAGGGAAGTCAGATGGCTCAGTATCTTGAGGTTATGACATATGGTTTAAAAGGAGGCTTATAGTGGATGCTTAATAATATGATCAAGATTATAACAATAGACTCAAACTGCAAACCAGATTCTTAGGGACGAGCAGAACAGATTACACATATAATCTCAGATCTCCAGAATCCTCAACTAACAGTACTTTGGTCTTGTCTGAATAGTTTCTGCCTGTTCTCCAATGTTTGATGTACTTTATCACAGATCCCAGGCACTGGAGGCCATTATTTCCAATGGGTGTTGCCCAACTGTATCCATGGGGCTTTGTGACAACGTCCTGCGCCACAGCCCCGTTGGTGGGGTTTGCATGCATGGGTGGTGCTCCAGCTGCCTATGTTCCCTTGTGTGGTCTGTCAGCCATTGGTTTTTATTTTCCTGTGCACCTTGAGTATTTTATATAGAAAAGCAGGAATAAATTCTTTGAGATGCATATATTTTAAAGATAGTATTGAGAAAATTAATTTGAAAGTTAAGATATTTTTCAAATAAAATCATACGGCAAGAATCAACTCAAATATAATTTGGGATGTCTTCAAAACAAATTGCAGATGCTTATGAGTATTTTCTGCTTGTAGGAGATTATCCGAATGCCAACGCATTCTTTAAGTGATAGAAAATGTAGGACTTCAGGACACGTACAACGCAAGTAAAGAAGTCAAAACTGAACTAGGGCTAAGTGGAACTGGGTGAGATTCACCAACTAAAGATGTGTGAGCCCCCTCGCTTTGAGCCGGGCTCAATATTGACCTGACCCGGTTTGAGTGGTCTGAGTTCAAGCCAGATCCACCCCCCATTTGAAGAACCAGCTCATGGGCCAGCTCGGAGGGTATACTTGTAAATGGGAATCCGGCAAGGATTCCCCTTTATAAGTTCAAGGGGATTGCCTAACCCAGACCTGCTCAACCCAGGCCCCCCAGCTGTTTTTGGACTACAACTCCCATAATCTCCAGCTACAGTGGCCAATAACCAGGGATTATAGGAACTGTAGGCCAACATCTGCAGGAGGGCTGAAGTTGAGCAGCCCTGCCCTAACCAAAGGTGTGGGGGGAGGAAAAAATAATTTAACCTTTAAAATGTAGGCCGCGTGGGTGGCGATGGAGACATAAGAGGTGGCAGGTAGGGATGTGCATGGAACTGGTTGGTTCAAGTGGGAACTGCACTCGAACCTGACCGGACCAGTTCAGTCCAGCCCCCCTTCAACCCCCTCCCCCCAGTTTGGTTCAGTCAGGGGGGTTGCAAATATATATATATTTTAAATTAAATAAAATATTTTTTACCTCTAGCCCCTTTGGAGGGCTTCCTAAAGGCTGTTGTGGAGGGGGGTGTCCACGAATGTTCCCCCTTCACCCCACCAGCCTCAGTAATAACCACTGTGGCCCATTTGGCCGCACTATTTGGTCTGTTCGGGCCTCTGTATACCCGTGTGGCGGCCATATTCTCCACCGTTGCACATGCGTAATTGGTCTCTGCGAGGCCTGGCATGGCCCAAGGCCTTGTAGATGCCATTTGCACATGCATGGTGGCCATTTAAACTTTTTATAAAAAATATGGCCACTGTGCATGTGCAAGTGGTCTCTGTGAGACCCTGGGCCATGCCAGACCTCACAGAAGCCATTTGTGCATGTGCAGTGGCAGAGAAAATGGCCACAACCCTGGTATACAGAGGCCTGAACAGACCAGAAAGTGCAGCTGAATGGACCACAGCGATGATTACCGAGGCCAGCAGGGAGAGGTGGAACCTTCGCAGACCCGCCCCATGGCCTTTAGGAAGCCCCCCAAAGGGTCTAGAGGTAAAACATATTGTATTTAATTTTTTGAAAAAAAAATCACAAACCCATGAACCATCGGGGGGGGGGTTCGGTTTGAGGTCGAACTGAACCGGGGGGGCGCATTCGGTTTATCCCCGAGTGGCTGAAACAAACCAGTTCAACCTCGCACATCCCTAGTGGTGGGGGCTCCTCCAACATGCATGATGCAAATGGCTTCTGTGCATGCACAAACATCATGAAAATGGCATCCACACATGTGCAGAGGTCCAAACTGAGCCATGCTCAATCTGTTCAAATCCGGTTCAGATTTGAACCAAACCAGTCTAATGGTCAGCTTGCACATCCCTATCACTGACTAGGGATGTGCACAAAAACGGCAGGCCCAGCTGTGTTCAAGTCTGAACTGGACCCAAACAGGACTGGGCCGGTTCAGTTTTGCCCCCCATCGAACCCCCTCGGGTTCGGTTCAGTTGGTTTGTGAGTCAATTTTTTTAAAAAACATTTTTAGTTCTTACTCTCTCTAGGGGATTTCTCTGAGGCCACGGGGGCAGTTTGTCCACAGAGGTTCCCCCTCCCCGCAATAGCCTTGTGACAAAAATCACCTGGTTTGGGCATTTTTCAGCCCTTTCCGGGTCTTTCCACCTAGCGGTGGCCATATTAGCAGCCTTGTGCATGCACAATGGGCCTCTGTGTGGCCTGGGTCATGAATGAAGGGCCAAAGAATGCCCGAACCAGGCCATTTTTGCCACAAGGAAGACGGGGTGGGGAGGGGAAACCTCCTGGACCACCCTGCAGCCTCGGAGAAGCCCCCTGGAGGTAACAGGTATTTTTTAAAAAATTGACTCGCAAACCCCCGAACAGCTGGGGGTTTGGTTGTTCCGGGGTCGGACTGAACAGTGTGTGGTTCAGTTCGACCCCCAACTGTCTAACTGAACCCGTTTGACGTCAAACCCATTTGACATCGATCCTGTTTGCACATCCCTATCACTGACCCTTTGGGGTTGGAGAATTAATGAAAAGAAAGCCATTTCAGATGATACTTGGTCTCCCAGCCCTCGAACATTCAATAAGGACATGTGCATGCACATCCCACCCCTCCCTTGAGGTACCACGGTGCCTTTCCCTGATCACATGGGAGGCAGTTCATCTGAATCACCTTGCTGTGTATGTTTTGAATACTAGTTTCCTGTTTGCTCCTTACATATCCACTTAGGACAAATTTGAGAAAAAGGCTGTTGCTTTACTTTTCATTGAATTGATGTCTGAAGCTAAATAAACTGCAAGTAGCCAAAGGAAAGGAAAATCTGACTTTGGTAAAGTGTTGTGCACAGCACAACTCCTGAGTACAGAGCTATGTTTTCTCTCCTTCATTAGCTTGTGATCAATATTGTCAACTCCCCTACCCATTTTTCCATCCTTCTTATATTGCTATTTTTTCCTATTCATCATTTGACATTTTCCCTGTCATTTTGGAAACAGAGGTTGCTGGCGAAGGTTAAGAAACTGGTGTTATGATTGCTGTTTAGCATTTTTTTTCTGACATAATGAACATCTTTTCTCTGCTTTGCTAGAGTCAGCAGAAGCTGGTGTCTAAACAGGAAGGTCTTTAACAGTTTAAAATGGCCTCTGTCATTATCTTGTCAGCTGTATCAGACCTTGAATATTAGAGTATGAACATATCTCAAGAGCACTTTGATAGAAGGAATAATGTAGCGCAGTGTTTGTGAAACCACCATTTAAACCATTTACAGAGACATAAAAGAGGCATAGGCCATTCTTTGTGCAGAATCAAAACAAGGAATCAGTTCTACCATTTCTCTTATCAAGGTGAGGACTTGATGATATGCCAGTTCAATGTGTCTCTCTGAGTGTTGTTTAATTCATGCATATTCAAAAACATCAAAACATATTACCCCAAATTGCACTAGAATATTGATATTATACTGGCAACAGCTATTAAGCTAGGAGTCAAGCTAGATGTTACTTTAAATGTGTCATTTGATCATGTATTCCCCCCCTTTTTGTACATAGCATGTACAGGGTGCAGGGCCACATGAACCAGGTGAGAACCATGGAGGAGAGATAGTGAGACTTTAATGCGTGATCGTGAGACTTTGCCCCCATTATTACCCTGCTTGAGACTACTATGCCATTTCCCTTGAGAGAGAGAGAGAAAATCCTATTAGCACCAATGACAAGCAAGGATATGAGATCTGGATTGTAGCTGCAGTGGGGCAAAGTGTTAAAGCCCCCTGTACTCTGCCATGGTTTCAGTCTGGTTTGTGTGTGTGCACACGCACACATCCGTGTGTGCATTTGAGGTGGAGGGAAAGAAAACTACAATGCAGGGTCAAACAACACATTGAATGTAATGTGTAGTTTGACCCTAGGGCTTACATAATCTTGCTGTTCTGCAATGCCCTTTATAAGAATCTATGGGACAGCCACCTTTGAAATAGTGCGTACAATTCTGGTTGCACTCTCTTAAAAAGGATAACATAGAGTGCTTTCACACTAGAGTCCTTTAGCATTCTTAAGACATTGCTTTATCTCAGTTGGGAGCATGAAGAAACAATTACGCAGACTGGATATAGGTCAGGTTATGACTAGCTGAGGAGGTCAAGGCATAAAGTATAAAAGACCAGGTGCAGCTTTGCAAAAGGATAGAGAGAGACAGGCAAGGAATCAGAGAAGATCCCTTCATGGAATCTTGTCCAGGGTCTGAAAGAAGGCAGAATATGAATACGATGAATATTTATATACCACTTTTCAACAAAAGTTCCCAAAGCGGTTTACATATATGTACGTGCGGTGATGTGTGCATGCGCAGGGGGTACTTCCAGTCGCTTCCGGACTTAGGAGGGACTGGGGTGGCCAAGAGGTATGCTGCTGCCCCACTGGATCAGTTTTTAAGGGAGCGCCAGTAGCCAGCAGGGAAAACATGGAGTGGTTGTAAGTGCACCCTCCCCGCCCTTAAAGGTGTCCCCCCTCACCATCGAACCGGCCCCCACCAGTTCCATGCACATCCCTAGGGGAGATAAGTGAAAACTGCCCCCTTGCACTGCTGAAGCAGGAATGTAGCTGCTGCATGCATCCTATTCAGGATATCAGGCACTGCTTTCTCTACACCACCATTTATCTCTGGGTTAACAATCTGTGGGACATTTGGTATCGTCTAAGGGTCAGATGTGGCCCAAGGCAGGGCTGTGAGTTGCTGAACCTTGAGTTTTTCTTTATAAAAAATGTTGCACACTGCTACCCATTTCTTGAGCTTTTCTTCCCTTGCGTTTCTGTGTATAAGACGGAAGCACATTCCAATACATTAAAAGAGGTTAAGGTTTGAAGCAGCCTGCTATAGCATTAAAAATGTGCCTAGCCTTTCCATTAAGGTTACAAGCAAATCGTATTAATCTTTATTGTTGAAGCAGTGTCAGAATATACTTTTTTTTTTGGTCAGTAGGAATTACAGTGTCATTCAGTGCTGACAGGGCATTAAGAATATGGCTGATTGCTGTCTGCTCCAAAGCTGACCACAGCCGGAAGGATTAAAATCATTTCAACCTTTTAATATATTATTCTGTTTTAGAGGGAAGAGCTTAAACATCATCAGATTCGACATCCTCCATTGATATTTTCCTTGGTAAAATATATTTAGACTTAAATACATTCTAAACGAGGGAAAAATCCATGAATCACTATCGTTTGATGATCTTGCTTTCATCTGTGAGCACTATTAAAAGGCAATGATGCTAAAATGGAATATTTGCAAGCATCACTTTTCCAATTGCCTTCACTTTTTTAAAAAAATTCCAAGTTAAGCCTGATGTCTGTCAGATAAGAGGATACAATGAATAGTTTTAGGCTCTGAGTTTGGACTTATGATAATCCCCTTAGAAATTAAAGTAGCATTAAAAATAAATATCCAAAGTTGCTGAAATGGGCTGTTAAAGGTTTTGGTAGTAGGAGTGTAGCTAAACACTTACGGAAATTGACACATATCAAGTAGTTTAACAGCTTTTAGACGCACCATAAAGAAGAAGAAAACACCCTATGCTTTTAGTGATTTGATGCACTAATGTGTTTCTGCTCCAATTATTCCATGTTGTGTAGGGGCTACACTTATTCCTAAATAGGTCTTGGACAAATACAAATGCCTGATGATACATACTTAAGATGATGCATTTTTGCACAGCATATTGGGCATTAAGTCCTGGGCTCCAGTTGAGAGAATGAGTCAGTGAACTTAACACAACCTTTTGGGGGGAAATAGGTAACTCCATACTTCTGGAAATTGCTAGAAATATGGAGGCATTTTTTCATTGGCAAGTTGGAGTCAAGGTACATAATGTGTAGCAAAACAAGGATCAAAAGAAGACCCCTACGGGTGTATTTTATGCTTGATCATGATATAATCTTTTCAGCAGACACAGGAGAATATTATTTTAATTTAAAATATAGCTTTTCACCAATAAAGTGTGCGTGCTTTAACAAAATAGCACACACTGATTTTCAACAAAAAATGTTCTCAGAACAGTTCACATAGCAAAAGGAATGAGGAAATTGTTCCTTGTTCCAAAAGGGTTTGCAATCTAAAAATTACTGTATTTTTGATCATATACCCCACCAGTGTTGCCTCTAATTCTTCCTCATTTGTGCACAGAATGAATTTTTTCTGGGCATCAGTATCAAGGCAATGTGTGTATATGTGCATTCAGAATGGAGCCTTCCAGGCTCAACCTGAGAAGGATCCAAAATTAACTGAGCAGAGATAAAAGAAAATTGTGTGTGCATGCACATGTGCACACTTTAGAGGGAACACTGCACCCCATCCATGGTAAAAGCCTACCCCTGCCTAGAGTACACAGTTCATTAGTGTGGTTGTTAGAAGTCAAGTGAAAAACCTGCAGCCAGCTGCTCCCTGCAACTTTTTCTGCTACGGAGATGATTGCAAACTCTACTCCCCATACCTGCTGCTTTCTGCAGAGACAAGAGAGAAGGGAGAGAGCTCATTTCAGTTACCTACTCTAAGTGCAGTACAGTCTTCTACTTACTGCTTCTTTGAATCTGGGCATGTGCGTAGGGACAATGGAGCAAGGTAGCTACTGGGCTCTTCCTCCCAGCACAGGCTACAAGGGTGCAGGGGGATGAAGCATGACCAACACAGACCTGCCTGCTCAGAGAGAAGGACAAGGTAATGGCAGGAGGCAGGAATCCTGCCTTGGTGACTGGGGCGGTGGGGAAACAAATAGGGGCAGCAATGGTGATGGAGGAGAGAAATGGAAACATGGTGATCGGTGTTGATGTATTGTTAGAAAGCTTGCAGCTGTGTGCGTGGAAGTTGCAGATGTGCATGGAAGTTGCAGGTATGGATGATGGGATGTATTTCCAGGCAAAGTGCAGCTGAAGGTGTTCTGGCTACAGGACCATGGAGTGTTGGCGCGGTCTAGATCATCAGTAGTTGTGGGTGTGGGTGTCTGTGGTGTCTGTGTCTGTGGTGGATGCACAGGTAAGGGCACAGCACATGCAATTAGCCTGAATCAATGAGAGATAAAAATTCTCATTATCAGTGGATCCTAGTCAGGGCATCCAGGTGGATGATTAGCCCAGATCTGATCCTAGATCAAATATCCTGGTTAACTCTGCAGAATGTAGATGCCATGATCACATTAATGTCGGACAACCCAATTTAACTAAGAATAAAATGGTTGTGTGAACATGGCCTCAGGAGGACTGCAATATCTTCCCCTCAAAGGGGAAGTTCCACATCATAAGGAACTAAATGGTGGTTGAGCTTGGATGGGGAATCACCAGAAGAGAGACTCAGAAAACAACAGAAGTGCTTCACCAACAGTGACTAGTTTACTGAGCAACAATAAACCCTCTCCCCTGTGTCCTTGCCCTTTTTCTGATGCAGTCCTTTGGAGGGTTTCTTCACCTGTGCTTTCTTCACATAGGGCTCAGGAACACCATGCTACTATGCACAAATATTCTGAAGCAATTCCATGCTCATTTACTCATAATGAGCTAACACGTTGGGGCAATCCTCACATTAAAACTGTGAAATGGATGGTCGTATGGAATACATGGTCCTCAAAGGGTATGTTTATGCTCAGTCTTTTAAAGAACCCATCTGACTCTTAAGTCCTTTTCCTTTCTTCAGTCAAATTTGCCACCATGTGTTGCTTGGCAGTACCTTCAACTGAAGCATAGCTTGAATGTGTGGTAACAATGCTGGATAAGGACAGACAAATCCAAGAGAGAAGTGAATGTAGAACTGTTACCCCACAAATGGACAATGGCATTGGTTAATATTAGTATGACAGCATTAGATTTCCTTCTGATACAACAACAAAAAATTACTTCAGCTTTCTTAAATGGTGATAATTGCTGGAGATGTAACGTACAAGGAGCTGGACAGGGTCTGGCTGCATGGTCATGGAGTGCAGGCAGGGTCTGAATCATCAGTCGGTATGGTCTGCTCTGGGCATGGGTGTCTGTGGTGGATGCACAGGTGAAGGCCTTCACCACATCACCTAGGCATTTTCCAGATTGAGGGCTTTACTATGGGATGAAGTGTAAGTTAGAAAAAGAGTATTTAAAGCATAAATTGGAGTCAGTATGGGCAGTACACATTCCTGCCTGTTATTAGGGTTCATTACAGGTTGTCTTCCTTCAGTTTATTCATGCAGCAGGCTTGCCCTTATCCATTGGGCCAATTTCTGGCCAACAGGGCTATAGAGGAGGTGGGGCTCCTGCTTCCAATTAGCGCATTCACCTTTGCCCAGGTGGTGAAGAAAGTATGTTTGTGTGCATGTGCATGTGCATGGTGCATGCAGATCCCCCCAAATTTAATTTTCTGTCTTTAAAAAAAAAATATGAGTGTTCTTGTGCAACAACTCTATGCTAGAACAACTCTATGTGGGAAGCTCCAGTTACTGTAATCAAGCACTAACTCCAAACCGCATTTTGAAGTCTCACTGGGGATTGGGCCAGGGGGTTGGGAAGATTCCCAATGGAATGGAAGCATTAGCCAGTCTTACTGTTGCCCATATATTTCCCAATGGTGTTTTTGTGTAAAAAACATCAATACATTAGATCAATGGGAAAATTTGCCATATCACTATCTCACCAAAAATATCTCATGGGATAGCAGGGAACCATGCAGGCCCCCTCCGCAGACACTACACAACTGTTATCACTTCTTTCGCCCCTTATGAAATAAAATTTAGCTTGGTTACTTTGATATACTTGTGTTCTTGCACAAGAGCACAATGGGGAGGGAGGGAGGGAGGGAGGGCGCCATAATATCTACCTCCCCAAGCATGCTTGCTGGAAGGTAACATGGGCTTCCTGCCCCCCTACCCCCTCAGACTCTATGTACTGGGCAAATAATCTACCCCATCGCCTGCATCCCCCCATTACAGAGCATGAAAACTGTTTTGGATTTTGCCATTGCTGGACCTTCCTGTTGTTCTAGACTAGAGCACTGCTGTTAAAGTGCTAGAACACTGATAATATTTTTTTTTAAAAATAGATCAAGCTCTTTTCCAGAAGTAGACTGGTCCCATAGAATTGCTGTAAATCTCTCCCTCTTCTGAAATACCCCTAACCCAGGGGTGTTGCTATAATTGAGCGGATGGGTTCAAAGAACCCAGGCCCCCCAGCTCTTGAGGGCCCCACAGCTCCACCCCTCCCTATTTTCTTCATTATCTCCCTCACTCCGAGGGGCCACCAGGGAGAGGGGTGAATGCAGGCTCTCTCTCCCTTAGCTATTCCCCTCCTCTAATCGTAGTGTGGCAGGACTAAGTTTCTTTCTTAAAAACTGTCATAGTTTGAGAATGGTTACTTCATCTATTTACTTAGCCAAATGGCTACTTCACGTAGTTTGAGAATATAGATTTGTGTGCTCATTCTGGAAAGATGTTTTGGAAAGGATAAAGTTATGAAAGTCAACTTTGTATTTATGTCAGAAATTGTAATACTAGAGATAATTCAAAACAAATGAAAATTGTCCAAAAGCATGGCTTCTTCGAGCTTTGATATTGGCAAAGCATCTGCAACTTCAAAATTGGAAAATAAAAACATCTCCTGAGGTGAAACAGTGGATAACTGATTTGTTGATCTTGGCAGCATGTGAAAAAATCATTTACTTTAAAAGAGAAAGTGATGATATATTCCAGGGAATTTGGAATGTGCATTTTGATGGTTATCTCATGTGGAAACTGGCACTCTCTGACACTGTAGTTGGAGATGTTATCTTTGCGCTCTCTCTCTCGCTCTCTCTCTCACTCTCTCTCATTATTGCCTTGTTTTGTGTGTAGAGGGGAAAGGGCATTGCTACTGGGGTTATTTATGTGTCTGAGCATTAGAGGTAGGCTTAAATTGGATTTATGATTTGAGGGAACAGTTATAAGATGGTAAGTAACTGTCATCTTCTAGTACATTGTAATTATTATTTTGAATGCTATATTATGGAAATGTATGTTTACCAAATTATCAATAAAATAGAAAAAAAGGTGAGTAACTACAGTGAGTGGTTAGTAACCACAGATTTCCTTAAAAACGTGACTAACTAGATAACAATTTTAGGCCTACTTTACATGATTGTACTTCAGGTGATTTCCCTACACTTGATTAGGTTAGCCTAACACTTTACATGACAAATGCATATGACGGCCAAAAATATATATGATGTGGATCATGTGTAAAGTGCTGATCTGTGTAAACATTTCATGTTTTCACTGCCAAATGTACTTACCTTGTGAACAGAGGTGCACCTAGGTCCAAAAGCAGCCTGGACCTGAAGGGCTTCGGAGCCGCCACCGCAGCAAGGCCCACCTTAATTTTACATAAATAAATAAATTCCTGCTGCCAGCCCACCGCTACTTCTGTCTCTGGGGAGGGAGGCTCCAAGTGATTGGGGGGCTCTCCAGAGCCCGGCCATTGCCCCATGCCTGCTGCTGACCCACCAATATTTATTGGTGCTGGGCAGAGGTGATGGGCAGGGCAGCCGGGCTCTGGGACCCCCCCAATCATTCAGAGGCCCCCCAGAAGGCAGAAGGCCATGGACCTAGTCCCTGAGATCCATGGCTAAATCTGCCTCTGCTTGTGAAGTGGCCCTTTGACGTGTATTGCTAGTGTGCCAGTAGCACAACTAGGAGTACAACATACCAGGAATACTCAAATGCATGTCATTAATTAAGTTAGAAGTGACAGAATACCCACAGGGTAGTTGCACAGTCAAGTACTTCATATCTGCTGTGGCCTTTAGGTTGGTGTTTGCTGTAGGAAGTATGGAATGCATACTGCATGAACATGCAAGTTTCCATGTACATCCATGACCATGAAAGTTTCCATGTACAACCATCTGGTGACCCTGGCTAATCTGTCTCACCCACACATCACATGTTTTCTACAGGAGCCTCCTGAATAACACCTTTGTACAGACACAGCACCTTTTATAGAGTGAAGTTGTACCCTAAAGCAGTACAGTTGAGAACAGGTATTGACATGGAAATTCTGTCTGTAAACCTGCCATGGTCCATCCAGAAATTTAAGTCCTCTCTTGCTGTTACGCTAATCTAGTGACCAACATATGAAGCAACCCTAACTCTCGCTGGTTTCAGTGTGAGAGTTAAGTATCTCCAGTCAATGGAATGTAAAATTATTTTCTTGGCTATTAAAAGGGGAAATAATGCCAGGACCTGGGCAGGAGTATGCCTGATACTCCCTGATACACACACACACACACACACACACACACACACACTCAATGCATTTTGGATATACTTCTCAGTGCATTTGAGGTGGCTTCTTTCAACTTACTTTACACTGCTCTAACACATGCAAACTTTTTTTTTGTTCAGTGCAGATTATGTAGCCCTATATTAATTTTAGAAACAAAGAACAAGAAATCCCCTAACTGCCTTTTAAGCTGAAAAAGAAGGCAGTGCCTTGAACAGCCACCCATGCACAGCGTGTGCTTAATGACAAAAGTCTGCTCTCCTTTTTAGGCACTTCTGTCAAATTATCTGTGTTTCCTTTTATTGTCATGTGCCAACATGAGGTGAAGCATCTGGCTATAACACAGCATAACTGATGTTATGAGAGCATGTTAAATCAGTTGATATTGGAAAACAAGAACTTGAAATGGCAGCAATTATAGAACTTTCAAGAACATGGCTTTCTCCAGGTGGCCTCACTTTGTGAAAGATTAAAATCGTGGAGGATATTTTCTATTGAATATCATCATAGCCTTGGTGCATTTTTTAAATTGCTATTTCTGAGAACACCGTTACTGTGGGAGTTGATTTCCTGAGGAACATAAATGGCGGGTGCTGCTGGGCCTATATCAGGCAGTGCATTTTGGGGGGATTTTTGCACATGGGCACTGTGACCCTTAACAGAGCAATGATTGGATTACTTAAGGGGTCGCTGCAACAGCAGTTAGTAAAGTACGAGGATGACTGGGGTGAAAACATAAAATTAGTGATGTGCACAAATCGCAAATTGTTATTTGTTTCATTATCAAATCAAAACCAGCTATTTCGATTTGACCATGAATGTGGCCATCTCAAATAGCTCAATTCTATTTGGCCTTGATTTTGAAAATCAAATCTGAATCATTTCAAGAGTGGCATATAAATATTTTTAGTAGGGGGAGTAAAGGGCTGGGGGAGAGGGGAAAGTTCTGTATTTTACCCTGAAAAAAGTTCCACTGCATGGCGGATAGGAGCAGCAGCCGCAGTGGCACTGGGGAGGGTGGTGGGAGGTCCATCCACCTCCCCATCTACCTCCCAAATGACAGCATGGGCCAGTTTGTGGCCCATTTGGGGCCTCTGCACATGTGCACATGAGCACAGAGAGGCCCAAAATGGGCAACAGAGCAGCCTGCACTGTCATTTGGGAGGCAGACCGGCAGAAGGAGCCCCCAACACCCTCCCTGCAGCCGCTGCAGCCACCACCGCCCGATCCCTCAATGCAGCTATGCTTTTTTCCAAGATAAAAAATGGAACTTTCCCCTCGTCCCCCTTTCACCACCACCACAACCCTTTACTCGGATGCTGGATTTATGAGTATTGGCCTCGAGCCTGCAACCTTGGAGGAACCGCTGCCAGTCTGTGAAGACAATACTGAACTAGATGGACCAATGGTCTGACTCAGTATATGGCAGCTTCCTATGGTCCTATGATGGCCATACCTGACCGGGCCTGGGTTCATTCAATCCCGAGCTGGGCAGCTCAAATCCGGACCAGATTTGAGCTGAACTGGGCTATCTGGTTCCATGCAAATCCCTAAGGACTATATGTGAGCACTGTAAGATATTCCCCTTAGGGGATAAGGCCACTCTGGAAAGCACATCTGCATGCAGAAGGTTCCAAGTTCCCTCTGTGGCATCTCCAAGATAGGTCTGAGAGAGACTCCTGTCTGCAACCTTGGAGAAGCTGCTGCCAGTCTGTGTAGCTAATACTGAGCTAGATGGACCTATGGTCTGACTCAGTATAAGGCAGCTTCTTGTGTTCCATATGCTGTCATATGCACAGAAGACATCTTGACAGGTGTGCTTGGTATGTCGCCTTTGTAATCCCTGGGGCAGGGATGGCGATATTTGAAGTGGCCCAATGTCAGAAAAATATTAACTATGATAAAAGAAAATGGTGAGCAAACAGATTTTTTAAAAGGAGTGATGGAAGTAGAAATGGGATAGATAAATATAGAAAGTCAGCAGAGATGGAAAAAAAAGATATGATTGGTTGCATGTTTGTCTCCTGTTAGGTATTCCTTGCAATTCCTAAATTAGACTTTGTGGGTTCTCCACACCCAATGGTTTCAGTGTGCTGAGTGAGAGAGAGAATGTTACTGTTTATGGTGAAATAAACACAGAAGAACAGAAAAAATACTCTTTAATGAATGAGACAAGTAAAGGTACATGAATGATTCAAACATAGAATCTGTTCTACAAGGAACACAGATTTGTAAACTGGTTTTCAAAAGGTAAAACATCCTTCTTAATATGAGTATATTTAATTTTTAAAGCACTGATAAAATATTTACTGAGCATGACATTAAAAGAAATCCACAAATGTTTTTAGTGATGGGAAAACATTCTTTAAAGAAAACTGGCAGAGGAATAAAGTGTACTTAACTGCCCCTCACCAGTGAAGTTTTATTTTAGCCAGCTAATGTACAAAATTTGGACATTTCAAGTCAGGGGTGATTGAATGCACCTGAGGTGATGTCCCAAATACTGCCTTGCTCGGTGCCTCTGATGAGGAGCAGACCCCTTTGAAAACTGATTCTTGATGTCAGTTTTGGGGGGGTGGGGTGGGGTGGGGGGAGGAAAGGTTGCCAGCTACCTCTTCTTTTTGCAAAACTCACAAGCACAAGGAGAAGACTATGCATGGAGACGCTCCTTGCAAAGCATGGTCTCAAAGAGCTGCTCCAATAACAATGGCTGAGTGCATCTTGCTGCCCTGCTGATGCCCCAGTAATCTGCTACCTGAAGTGACTGTGTCACCCCGCCTCTCCATTGGCAGGGAGCAGGCCTTGTCAGTGCACTTTTGAGATGTTGTATGTAAGTAATGTGCCCCTTTTAAAAAACGGCTGAAGACGGTTGAAAACCATGTAAAATGTGCCCATGTCACTGATACAACCATATTCCAGACACATCCGTGCACTATAAACAGGGGCGGTTCTTTCATGAGGCATGCACCCTCCCTGCCAATGGGGTGCACATCCTCCCCCACACCTTCTGCCACATCTTCTGAGCAGCAGCAGGAAAGACAGGAAGGTGCCTGGCCAACATCTTCAGTGCACACCTCCCACACTTTGCCACTGGGTTGCGTGCAATCGGGGCCGGGCGGGTGTTCAGCCAAGTACAAGTCCACAGCAGAAGGCAGGGGGGAGGGAGCGTGGTAGGGGTGCATACCAGCAGCACATGCCGCCTAAACCAGTGAAGATCACTGCACTAACGAGTCACTTTGAAATGATTATCTGGATAAAATCCTATAGAAATATCCTCAACTTGTGCTTGAACATACAGAATTCTAGGGCACAGTGCTGTTGTCATATGACCTGGTCAGCCCAGTAAATCTCAGACATACCTGAGGTATGAAAAACAAAAAATTGATCACACTGCAGAGGCCAGTGAAAACAGTCTCAACATCCCCAAGTAAGGAACCACAAACCCACAATATCCAGTTCTAAAAGTTGGGCCTGTAACATGATTTTCTTTGCTGGAGCAGACCATCCTGGCCAACATGCTATTTTCAACAGTGGCCAACCAGATTAATCCAGAATGTTTACAAGCAGGGCATGAAGACAACTGCTCTCTCTGTGGTCTGTCTCAAGCACCTAGTGCTCTAAGAATTCTGCATTTGTTCACTGAGGTTTTATTTCTATGTCATGACTAATAATCATTGATGGGCCTAACCACCTCATCCTTTTTAAGGCTAGCTAAACTAGTGTATGTCACAACATCTAGTAGTAATGAACACCAAAAGCTAATTTTGCACTGTACAAAGTGTCTTTTAGGGGTGTGTGAACCTGCTCGACCTCAAGCCAGTTCGACATTGAACTTGGCCGGCTTGAGGGCTTAACATCGAATTGGCCTCAAGCCAACCCCCTCTGACCGGTTCAAGGGTTCTAACTAAATTTTTTTAAAAATGACTCACCACCTCTGGGAGGGCACTGCTGCAGCTGCGGGAGGGCCCCCGGCGGTTTCCCCTCCCCCTGGTCTCTAAATGGCCCGGTTTCTGCAGTTTCCGGCCTGTTCTGGGCCTCTGTGTAGTGGTGGCCATTTTTGAGGCTGCCACACATGCACAAAAGACCCCTTAACCAGTTCAAATACAAGGCGAGCTGGGCGGTGTTCAGGAGTGTGCAAAACCAAGCATGCCTGGTTCTGTTCGAGTCTGGTTCAGACTGGAACTGAACCAGGCAAACCAGTTTTGTGCACACCCCTAGTGTCCTTTGGTGAGATCTGAAGCTAGGGCTAATATGTTAATACGTTAAATAAATAATTAATCAGCTTCATTGATGCTGCATTTTAAAACTATGAGAGAGGGAGGGAAACTGCACAACATTCATAATTGCATAAATATCTATTCCACCATAGCCATCTCTCTCTCCCCCCCTCCCACCCCCACTCTCTCATTTGACTTGCCACAGCAGTGCCAGTGGTTTGTCGCATAGCAGGTTTTATATCCGCTTCCCTCACACACACAAGGAGATCTTAAGTGGATTTAACTAAGGTTTATTCAGCAACAACTTCATTTTCTCCTTCTCCTCTCCCTCCCTTTTCCTCTTGACTCCTCCCCCACACTCTCTACACGATCCCTCTTGGAACAAATGCCCAAACAAACTGCAAAAGATGTCTGAATATAAAACACAGCTGCTCCTTGTGATCTGTCAGTCTTAAGTTGGCCTGGGGTTTCCTTGTAGGGGAAGAATGGCAGTTCAGTCCCCAAACAGCAGAGCAAAACCAGTATGGTGGACTCAGCCAAGCAGGATGTTTGGAGACAATTCTTTACGTCTGAAGAACAAGGATTTATTTAGAAGTTACAAACAAACTAGAAAAAGCCTGCAGCTTATTTTAGCTGCTGCTCATGGCTGGAGAGAGAGAGAGACTAAAACAGCCATCTCTGGAGAGACAAAATGAAGACTACAAACTCTGTGCGAACAAAGAGGGGAGGAATTCCATACATGTTATCCATGACCCTAAAGCCCCCGGTGGTCACTATGAGACATTGCAGCTTAAAGCAGATGCTACTAAGGCCCCAGTTCTAAAATTCCTGAGGCCGATCTATTTTGTATTAGCTTATGATGGGGAAAGGAGGCATCAGCCCTAAAAGGCTGTTACAGGTTGCTTTTTTTGTATTGTTGCTGCTCCACATCAATATAACACCATATAAATTACATTTTTATCAAAACATCTGATTATCTTTAATTTTGTGTGATCTTCCTAAAGCATTGATTAAAGATGCTATATTCCATGATAGAAGAAAGATCATTATGAACAAAATGAGTGCATAGTGCATAACACTGCAATTAGTGAGTACTAATTTAAGATCAGCAACCAGTGGGAAAAATACAAACAGCAAAGCATAATTACAGTTTAGTCTTCATTTTATTTTATCCATGGAAAAATTTAGCTATCTAATTCCAAAAGTGAAAGTTTAAGTTACCTTTCCTAAACTTTGCAAAGCAATTAGCTGGTTGGCTAACCTACTGAAAAGTTTTTCCAGGATAGCCTCAGCTATCAACTACCCAGGAGAGCTAACATTTAACTTTCTCTATAAAGCACAAAACTGTGTTTGATTAGAAATGGCTGGTTAGTTAATTATTTGTAAGCTGAAACATCCATGGATTATTCAGTTCATTAGCTTGTGGAGAACATCTGAAAAGCTTCCGTCTCATCTTTTTGATATCAATTAAGTTGGATTTGAGGATGATCAGCATATATATTTTCATTTCTATGGAGGATGGTGTGTGTGTGTGTGTGTGTGTGTGTGTGTGTGTGTGTGTGTGTGTGTGTGTGTGTGTGTATGAATGATATGAATGAAAAGAGGAAGGGCAAAAACCATGCTATTCATTATTTTAATAGCCATAAGCTTTGTGCAAGCAGCTGTTTCATCTGACTGGGTGGAGATACAAAACAGCTAAATGAAATTCAGCTCATGTGTTTCTTAATATAAATGCCTGTTTGTTCACTTCCATCACAAACTAGTATTGAACTCCTCCCCACTTAATGGGGAGAAGGATAATCAATACATTACATGGTGGCACTGCACTAAGAGTTTCTCCACATCCACTTCACTTTCTTTGGCTGCTGTCAACCACATGCCCCATACTGAGTATCCCTAGATATGTGGGAGAAGGCCGAGCTGCTGTTTTTACTTGCATCCAGCATCTGCTCTTATTTTTGCTTCCATCCTAAGGTAAACTCATGTTGGAAGGGAAATTGGTGCACAAATTTTTAATTCTGAATTGTTCAGTATTCCATTTGGGTGCTGCTTGGAATGCTACATTTTGAGAGCACTTTATCTTCCCCTCAATTCCAGAATGAGAAAAATTAGTTAAAATATTTCAGGGGCTTTGACTCTTACCAGATTATCTATCAAAGTTCCTAAATATTATAGTACTGGCCCATTGATATATAAATCACCTACCTTTTGACTGAAATAATATATGTTGACACCATTTTCATGGGTGGGCAGGTAGGGGGAAAGGCAGAACCTACCACCACCACCCCCAGATTATCCTTGAAGGTCCTCTTTGGCATGCTTCCGTGTGGCCACACGATCCGGGCTTTTTACTCATTGGCCCAGCCTCCAGAAGTCCCACAATGCACTGTGCAATGACCATGGTGCATTGAGGGATCCCCCCCGGTGTCAGTCACTCTAGGCACCTGACTCTGTGTATACTGGGACTGTGTGCAATCCGAGCATACACACGGCCCCATACCTGGGGTAAAGTGCACACCCATGCCCTTTAACCCAGGCAAAAGCCTGGGTACAAAACCCATGCTTGTAGGGGAGGCAGCACCAGGATCAGGCTCTATCCCAGTGCTGCACATAAAAGAGCCCTACTCAGGTGGGGCTTCTCATTTGCATAGCCTTGTTGACTTCTTTTGGAGAAAATAAATCTTTAGAGCTTCCTTAACTTCCTGTTATCTTTGCTTGGAGAAACCTAAAGTACTTTGTGGAGTTGGTACAGTATAACTTCTTATGTTTCCTGAATGAAATAGAATTGGAATGTATGTACTTTAAGTGTCATTTTAGAAGGCAGGAAGAGTGCAGAACATTTTCTTTCCAATGCCAATCATATCTAGCAAGTATCCCTCAGCATGACACGTACGTGTATGTGCTTATGCATGAAATGGGCTTTGTCTCCATTTACTCGTGTCCCAATCACATATTACAAATAAGTGACTGACATTTTCTATAATTTCACAATTCTAAAGGAAGGCAACTACACATTCGCATTGCATAGAACCTGGAATAAATGATCAACACACTAGTGGTGTTCTCAAAATGACGGTACAAAAATTGGTTTGTCTTAACCACTTTTTCAAATACAAAGGGACAAAAAGGGATCCTAACTCTGTTCTGGAAACCTATTGTTCATTTTAGGTATAGTTAGTAGATGGGTGAGCTTTCCTGGTCTCATTTGGAATGGGTTCACCTAAAATGAATTAATTTGGCTTGACAAAGATCTAGTCCAAAATCCTTTTAAGTTTAGGCCTATTTTGATTTCTGATCTTGTTGTGTTCCCAATCTGGAGTTCTCCCCTCTCCAAGCTGCTCCCCTTTCCCCTAACACTTACACAGTGATGGTGGTGACTGGAAAGGTTGCTTAAGCAGCCTTGATTAGCCCCTAGGATGCTGCAAGAACATCTTGAGTACCAGGATTTCTGGTAATTATAGCTTCCCAGAAATTATGGATGCATGGTAAAGACCCAAGAGGCATGAGAAAATACATTACTCAGTGATCCTGGCAGCTACCATGTCTAATGAATGGTAGTACAAATGCTGGTAACCTCCAGACTTGACTTCTGCAATGCGCTCTATGTGGGGCTACCTTTGTACATAGTCCGGAAACTGCAGTTGGTACAGAATGCAGGAGCCAGGTTGGTCTCTGGGTCATCGAGGAGAGACCACATAACTCCTGTGTTGAAAGAGCTACACTGGCTGCCAATAAGTTTCCAGGCAAAATACAAAGTGCTGATTATAACCTATAAAGCCCTAAATGGCTTAGGCCCTGGGTATTTAAGAGAACATCTTCTTCATTATGAGCCCCATCACCCGTTGAAATCATCCGGAGAGGTTAGTCTCCAGTTGCCACTGGCTCGTCTGGTGGCCACACGGGGACGGGCCTTAGTCTGTAGCTGCCACAAGACCGTGAAATGCACTCCCTACTGAAATACAGTAATCCCTCGACCTACGAACTACTCAACTTACTTTTTTTCGAGTTACGAGCAACAAAAAAGACCGGAAGTAGTTGCTTACCGGAAGTAGTTGCTTACTCAACCTACGAATGTTTAGATGCAGCTTCCTCGAATTACGAGTGTTTTGAGACTTCCGTGGTGCGCTCCTCGACTTACGAAAATTTCGACCTCCAAACGTGCGTTCGGAATGGATTATTTACGTAAGTCGAGGGACCACTGTACAAGTTTCCTGATCTCTGCCAGTGTGGTGTAGCGTTAGAGCATTGGACCAGGACTGGGGAGACCTGAGTCAAATCGTCATTCAGGCATGAAAATCACTGGGGACTCTAGGCCAGTCATGTCTCTCTCAGCCTAACCTACCTCACAGGGTTGTTGTGAGGATAAACATAACCATGAATTTCTTGGAGGAAGTATGAAATATAAATGTAAAACGATAAAAAAGCATTTGAAGACTTACCTCTTCACCAAAGCTTTTTAATCTGACTTCGGTTATACATTGTTTTAAGATTTTATTTTCAGTGGTTTAACCTGTTTTATGTTGCTGTAAACCGCCCAGAGATGAAAGTTGGGGGCAGTATACAAATTTTATAAATAAATGAATAAATGAAGAATGAGTCTAATAAATGCCACAGCCCCTTCTCATGATGACCACCACTGCTAGGCAAGTGGAAGGTGGAAAGAGGGCTGAATTAATTATGAGATGAGCTCAAACTCTGAAAAGTTTAGGCTTGGCTCATAATTAGCCCAAATGTTATGAACTGGAGAAGTTCATATTCAAACAGCTGTATAGCCTTATAAAAACCATAATATTGAAATACAGATGGGATTGTTGAATTTTAGGTAAATAAAAATGTAGTCTATATACAACAAGATAAATATGAAGATTATGCTCAGTATTCCTTCTCTCCTACTGAAGGGCAAGTCAATTCCTGCTGTAGAATGATTACCTGTACTGTTCCATTTGGGAATGTGGTTTGGTCCCTCATCTAAATTCTTTGTGCACACAAGGCTCTCACCTAGATCAGAGGAAATTATTTCAGGTACTCTGGAGTTAAAGTAGCTTTCCACCAAAAACTCATATTTAACTGGACTGTAGTAGCAACTGGGTTATTTAAGTATTTTCTGAAAGTTGGTTTTTTATGACAGTTCATGCATCTAATATAGCCTATGCTTATTCTTAGAAGCTGAATTAAAGTTAAAATTCGCATTTTAGTTCCAAAAGCCCTATGGATAGACCTATTAGAAAGGGGGAAGAAAGACCAGGCTTTTTCAATAAACTAATAACTTTTTGCAATAATATGAAGTCATAAAACAAATTGAAAGTTAATGTTTTTAAAGACATATTAATCGAGAAGGTGACTGCAAGAAAGCATCTTTAGTTACTCAGATGTTTTTATTTGCCAAAAATGAATTTTTTTTATTTTAACCACTTTTGCGTAATAGCTGAGATAATGAACTCCATTTTACAGTCTATTGTAGCATGTAAAAACAAAACTATTATAAAACCAATATTGTATTATCATCTAGAAATGTAAAATGATTGCTATAGAGCAAGTAATATTACACACCGAAAATACTATATAATAGCCTCTTTTAGCACTGCATTTTTGCATACCCCACACAGTTCAATTCTCTTGTGATGTGGGAAAGTATTTTCCTCCCTTTCTTTTACCTCATCCTGAAACTTCCCCTTTCAGCCTGAGAGTGGGTTGCAAAAAGTGAACATTAAAGTATCTTGGGTTCTTTCCATTCTGAGCTAGCAAAGGAGAAGAAACAAAATGAGGTTGTTCTCACGACCAGCCCAACACAGGTAGGGCAGCACTAGCCTGGGTAGTGTTGGTCATAAGAAACACTGAGATCAGGACCGATCCCAGCACTTTTCTGATGAGTTGCCCAGGTTTAGTATCTGGGCTAAAAGTGAGGTAGAAGGGCATGCAGCGCATATTCAGGTTTTTGAAGATGGAGTCGGGTGCCAAGCTGCGGCTGATGAAAAATCCATTAAAGCACTGTATGCTGCTCATTACATAAGGTTACAACCTGGATGGTTATATTAGATATGACGTCTAGGTGCTGCTATTAGAGAGAAAGTCTGGGTGTTCAATGCTTCATAAAATGGTCAGGTAAAATAATCTATTGGTGGTAGACATTGAGAGCAGACACAAGTCAACTGCACAGCTCACCACCACCGTACAAGTTAGACTGTCCCAAAAGTTGCTTCCTTTTCATGTCAACCTATATATATATATATATATATATATATATATATATATATATATATATATATCCCACAAAGGAGTACAGAGAGTGACTCCTTTGGAGAGGAGAGCTGGACTTGTGGTAGCAAGCATGACTTGTCCCCTTAGCTAAGCAGGGACCACCCTAGTTGTATATGAATGGGAGACTAGAAGGGTGAGCACTGTAAGATATTCCCCTTAGGGGATGGAGCCGCTCTGGCAAGAGGAGAAGGTTTCAAGTTCCCTCCCTGGCTTCTCCAAGATAGGGCTGAGAGAGATTCCTGCCTGCAACCTTGGAGAAGCTGCTGCCAGTCTGTGTAGACAATACTGAGCTTGATGGACCAGTGGTCTGACTCAGTATATGGCAGCTTCCTATGAGGTGTACATGGTTACTCTTACTCTCACAACAACACCGTGAGGCAGGTTAGGTCAGAGAACCCTCTGCTTGGGAACAAAGAGCCCAACACAGGGCTAACAGAGTCAAAGAACAGCTGCCAGCACTGGGTCGAGTCCAATTCCCCAGTTTCACTGATATAGCCAGTGACATGTTCTCAGCACGACCCTTGCAGGGCTGACAGTTGCATGTGACTGACATCCTGACTCAGTATTATAGTAGTAAATGTACTTGAGAAAGTCCCATGGGAATTATAACGGCACATTAGGCGTTGACTTTAGCCAGGCTGCATGCCAATATATGTTTGCCCGAATTATTAAAGCAATTCTATTTAAATGGATTCTATAGCCCCATACAAGGAGGACTGTCCCACTGTCAGACAGCTCTAAGAATTTTGAACTTCACCATAATGTCTAGGCTAAATCTGCTTCCCTTGTAATTTCAACCCTACTTGGTTATATGTTTACCTTCACAACAACCCTGTTAGGTAGGTTAACCGTAGAAGAGATGCAAGTGACCCACAGTCACATCATGCGTTTCAAGGCTGATCAAGGATTGTGAACTCAGGTCTCTTGATACAACCCAAGCAGAATGTTTTATGGTGTTTGTGAAATGTCGAACAATGTTGGATTTTCTTTTTTGTCTTTGTGTGTGAGCTTGCAGACAAAGGAGGGGGTGCATGTGACCCTCTTCATGGACTGGTCATGTTCATGCTAACCACTCACTACATGGATGGGATGCTGGGAAAATTCTGGAGTCTGGACATGCTGAAGTCTCTCAAAAATCAAATCAATGAACCAAATTCTTCAATCTACTTAGAGACTGAAGTGCTCTTGCTTCAAATTCTGCTGCACCTTATGCAGTTACACATCACTTCATATTTAATAAACAATGGAATTTCAAGCTGTTTTAAATCTCTAAAATTTGTATTTATTTAACACATTTTTATGCCGCCCTAAATGCAAGTTCTCTGGGCGGTTTACAACAAAACAATAAAAACAATCAATAAAAAGATTAAAACATTTCAATTATTAAAATTTAAAACATTAAAACTATTAAAACACATTAGAACAATATCTAATTAAAAGCCCAGGTGAACAAATGCATCTTGACTGCCTTTTTAAAAGTTGTAAGAGATGGAGAGGCTATTGAGAAGGCAATATTTAGAAAAACCTGCTAGCAGATCTTTCTCACACAGTTTTGAAGTGTATGCTTGTTAATCCCTGAGTATAATTGCCTTATTCCATGCGTAAATTAAGCTGACCTCAGAGCAGCCTTGTGCCCTAAAGCAGGACGAATTATAATTTTAGCTTCTTTTAGATATTCGGTGGAGGGGAATTTTTTTCATGACAGATTCATTCTCTTTGCAACTCTCTCCTGCTGTAAAGAAAGAATATTAGAACAAATTCTCCTTGTAAGATATTATTTTCCAAGTCTAGTACATAATCTTAGGTTTGCAGTTATGCAGCCGTATCCTATGCCTGTTTTCTAAGAAGTAATCACATCTAACTTTAATGGGACTTGCTTGATTGCAGCCTTAACTACTTATACAGATGTTATCCAGTACCAGCTGAAATAAAGTTATGAACCAAATATCCTCAGGGTCCAACCAATCAACCATATACTGTCAGTTAACCAGTATTGGGATCTGAAACGTCCATGAACATCACATTTAGATTACCTTAAAAGGATAGTAGACAAATTCATGAAGGATAGGTCATCAACTGCTGCTGCTAGCCATGACAGCAAAATGGAACATCCATGTATTCAGAAGCAGAATATGTATATGTCTATGTAATAGTAAATACTATGGACTTACAATAGCAGGAAATGCTGTACCTTTCATATCCTCCTTGTGGATTTCCTGACTGGCCACTGCTAGAAACAAGATACTGAATCAGATGGACCCTTGGTCTGATTCCATAAGACTCTTATGATGTTCCTAGAGGCTCTCTTTCAGATTCTGCCTTGAGCTTCCATGCTCCATTCACAACTTGCCAGGTCTTGGCCTGGCTCTGCTTCCTGATCATTCCCCAGAAGGAGGATATTTTACTTTAAATCAAAAGTTGGAAACCTTTGGTGACATTTGTTGTCTGAAAAAATGTACCTTTTTGTCTAGGAGATGGAAAAGAAAACTTAATGTCTAACTGATCAACCCCACATCCTTTCAGAATTGCTTCTCAGGATCCTGAATGACCATGAAGAGCTTAAAGGACATTTATGATCTCATATTTGTTCTATTTAAAATTTAGGGGGAAGAATTCATGATGTGTTGCAAATGCCCTGACCACTTTCATCAGCTTATCAGAGTCCTGAGTTGCACTTTCTTAGACTAAAGCATACATTCTTTGTATTCATTATTTATATCTTATTGATTCTTTTTACATCTTTCCATGGTTAAGTGCTTACCACTTCTCTCCTTGCCCAAAGCACTTGAAAGCAAATTTAAAAAGGCAAGATCACATAGGCTGGGCTGTTCTTCTTCTTTGCACTAAATAATATATTTGAAGAAGGGGTTGTTTAGCTCTCGTTAATCCTATTTGTTAAGATATGAACCTTACAGTTATTCAGGATGAGAGGACCACATATCTTTGAATAGACATGCATCTGCATGTCAGGCAGGTCTTGCTGCTCTTGCTTAAGCCCAAGAAAGTCAGTATGCAACAACTATAAATGGTTTTCAATTCCTGAAGTGAAACGTTCACATTCATAACAATGGATCAGTGTCCTGAGAAATTTGATTATCAAAACATTTCTCATGGAAAACTGAAATTAAGAAAAAGAAACACCTGTGACTTGTGATGTGGCACCAACCTCATTCACAAGCCAGTCAGTACTTTGATAGGGAGAAAAAATAAGCAACAACCTAAATACAATAGCAAGCTAGCCAGTACTTAACAGTGTTGTTACTCCATTGTCAGTCTGCTTGTAGTAGCTAGGACCAGGCTTCAGCCACTGTGGTACACAGAAGTATTTTATGAAGCAGAACTCCATACTCTTTCTCAGAGACAGGTTGCTTGGAAACAGTGTTTCAAGTGTTCAAGCTATAGGGAACAATGGGAAACTCAAAACACCCCATTGTTCCCCATAGGTAGGTCCTAGGGACACCAAAGTGGGTGAGGGGGTAGGGCACGATGGGTGTGACCTACCAGCCAAACTGCAAAAAAAATGGGCAAGCAGGCAATTTTTGACAACATTTTAACCTTCTCTCCCTGCCCTCCAAAAACCCATAGCATTCTATGGGGGTTCGGGGAAAATGTTAAAAATTTGTCCTGCCCACCCACTTTGGTATCCCTAGGAGCTACCCATGGTGAACAATGGGGTGTTTCGAGTTTCCAATTGTTCTCTGGGGCCGGAACAAGCAGAGTGCACACATTTTGCAACCTTGCCTTGAAGAACACTGCAGAACAGAAGCACACAGTAAAAGGGAAACTGTCCTGTCCCTCCCAACACACATTTCAAGAACAGCCCAAAAATGGTCAAAAAAGAATCGCTGGCCCAGAATCCACTGTCAGCCACAGTGCCTGCATTGCAGTAACATAATTGGCGCAAGACCTGCTCTCACACACAATTATGACTCCTTATGTTACTTCCTAGCATTCCAACAGCTACCACAGCAGCACCATTAGCAACCAGTAAGCATAGCCATATACTCAACTAGATCAACTTCAGCCACATTTTAGGTGAATACACCTTTCAACGCAGATTGCAGAGCAGACCAGAGCAGTGGGTGAAGCACAAGTTAGTCTCAAGGCCAGACATGGAGCTCAGCTCAGCACAGAAATAACCAAGAAATATCACACACGCACACAGATGCCACTGTTCATTTCTCACCACAACACTGTCTCACAAACAAACTAAACCACAACTCAAGGCAGGCAAGCACTCAAGTTCTTCATTTATCAATCTGAGATCCAGCAAAACCAGAGAATGTTATAGCAGCAATAGCACAACCTATTATACTCAATTCTGAGAAGAAGAAAAACCACAAAATCAAACCTACCTTCCTTCCATCCTGCATGCCACAGACAGACAGGAGGACAAAGCGAAGTCATGGCTTGGTGCAGACAATACTGAGCTAGATGGACCAATGGTCTGACAAGAAACATCTCTTAGGCTCTTACCATGAGAAGTTATTCCTTCTGCTCTTCTTCAGTGTATGTACATCCCATGCCGCGACACTGCTTCCTGCCTGCCTATGTAACATAACAGGCATGATAACACCATGGCCTCAGATTGGTGCTAGGCCCTGGTGAACAGCCTTACACATGGGTCAGGGCACCAGTCCATATAATATCATTGGCCATGGTGGTGGCATGCATGCATGTCTGCATGTGTTAGCAACACTAACAGGCAGACTGTGACACAAGTGGTTTGGGGGTTGATCAGGGTGGAGTGAATGGCCAATGGTGTTGCAGAAGGTGGGGATGACCATGAGTCACTCACCATCCATGGCCAGCTCTGGATAACCCAGCAGTGGGAGGCTGGCCTTCAGGAAGATCAGCCGTTGCACCAAGTCAGTATCCAAGGACATGCGAAGGGAGTGTAACAACATCCCCATCCATGGAGAAGCCACTGCCAGTCTGGGGTCAGCACATCTCCAGGGCTGAAGCCATTGGCCACAATCTTCAAGGGAGCGTGCTGGGTGCAGTTGGGCCTTTTGGGAATGGTCTGCCTGCCCTTGGCAGGGAAAGGGCATTTAAATCCCTTTAAACGACATGCCATTCAAGTCCTTCTTCTGACAGTGATTACACTTGTCACCCTTGTAATAACCCCACAACAAAATTGTCTTGTACAAATACAGTTTCTGGTGGTGGGGGATCTTGGAGGGCACCATTTTTCTGTTACTCAGGAAAAGGAAGGGAACATGATGACTACCTAGGGCAAAGGATTCTGGGGTCTGGCCCACTGTGATCAAGAATGCTCTTGTGAGGCAAAGCAGTCCATGGAGACCAAACCACACTTTTGCTTATGTGGCGGCTTGCCATCAGGAGACTAGCCCTCTAATGAGAGGGCCAGTCTACTGGGGAGGAGCTTAGGCTAAAAAACCTTCAGTCTCTCGTCAGACTGCACATTCATGAGTTGAACTAACCAAAAAAAAGCAGTCCCTGCTTGCATGGCACCCCCACCCCCGTTCTCTCTGATTAGTGATTGGACTTTTTCACCGGGAGACCCCCACCCCTGACTCCATTGAAGCCTTTCATGCATCCAAAGGAGATTTTGATGCTCCAGGTGTCCAGACAAAGCTGGTTGGGCAGACTGGGGAAACCCCTGGACTGGGGAGGGATCTTTACTCTCATTCATATGCAGATCTGCTGCCATGGGCAATCATGGGAGAGAGGAGCCCCAATTTCCAGCAACCCTAGGAGAGTGGGGTTGCCATTCCAGGCAAAACCAAAAATAGACATGTTCATTTGGGCAGACAGGCTGGCGGAGGAGGACACTCTTTGACAGCTTCTTTGCGGCACTCTTCTCTGTGGCTTGCTTGTATAGAGCAACCTGGCTTGGGCAACATCTGCTGTCTGGCCCCAATGGTGTGACATTCTCGTGAGAGAATGGTACATGGGAGAAAGGGATGCCATCACACATTATTAGTGATTCAGCTTGATACCCCCATTCCTACAGATGGTTCTTCTCATGAGTTGTGAAGAGGTATTCCCATGGCCTTACACTCTGAATGAGTGGTCCACTCAGGAACAGCACCCATACTTCATCACAGATGCTCCTTTCACTGGGACAATGTTGGTCCTGCAGCCATGCTCATCCTGACACCTGGTCCTTCTCATGAGCAAGCCTAGGGACATGTTCCCCCAAGGGAAAGTGGCTGGTCATTGTACAACATCAGTGGCTGGTCATTGTACAAAAAAAAAAGACCTTATTAAATAATTCCTGGTTGGGGGTGCCTTTTAAACCTGACCCCAGGTATCTCTGCTCTGGTATATTTTACCATCCCAGCACTCTAATGGGGTTGCCTTGCTTATTTTGCCACCTTGGGTGCATTTTCTTGTGAACATACATCTTTGTCACTTCATTTCCAGAGAGTAAAGCACATGGATGTCTTGCCATCCCATCCCCTTTCTCTCCCAATTGCCAGGAGGAGGGGAACAAGGGACAGAATGGGAAGAGGGAATGCATCTGTGTGACTTTGTCCTTTGACAGGTTTTGAAGCTTGGGATGAGACTTGGTGACATCCCTATTGCCAGACCACTGCTCTGGTGAAACAGAGACAGAAACAGGGGGCAGTGCAAGTGCTCAGAGGGGTGTACAGTGAGAAGCACTGCAGGCATGGAGTGGGCACAATCCCAGGAGGTCTGTGCTGCCGTCTCTATTATTATGGTTCCAGAAAGTGAACAAAAACAACAGTTATGGTGCTATCTGTGTTCGGTGTAACTCTGCTGCTGCAAAACCTCAAGTTACAGTGGCAAAACTCACTACAAACTGAAGGTTCAAACTGGAGTTTGGTGAGGCTAAACACAGATCACATTTGCCACAAAAACGTGGTTGCATGCATTCTGATGTAACTGCATTCCAACCTCCGTCACACTTAACTGTAGTTTCACATTACATGCGAATGAGGCCATTGTGAAATGTTTGTTTCTAATATGGTGTATGAATTAACTCAAGGGAAGGTAACTAGGCACGAAATAAATGTGAACAACCATCTATATAATTCTATCTTTTTGAATATTATGAATCTGCTTTTGTGGATAAATGACTTGAGTATGCAGTGTCATTTTTAGTGAGGTGGAAATTGACAGAAATAATAGGGAACACTTTGCACATCAGAAGGAAATAGATCAAAGATTTTTCAGAAGTAGGTTATAATAACGAGTCTTTAATTATATTTGCTATTGCTTGCCAACAAGTGGGACCTGAATCAAAATTGTAAGAACATAAGAACAGCCCAGGTGTATCAAGCCCAAGGCCAATCTAATCCAGCATCCATTTCACACAGTGGCCCAACAGATGCCTCTGGAAAGCCCACAAGCAACAGGTGAGGGGATGCCTTCTCTCTTGCGGTTGCTCCCCTGGAACTGGTATTCGGAGGCATCGTGCCTATGAGGCAGCAAGTGAGACATAGAGACCAGTCTAATAGCCATTGATAGACCTGTCCTCCATGAATTTGTGTAAACCTCTTTTAATGCCATCCAGGCTGGTGGCTGTCACCACATCTTGTGGCAGAGAATTCCATAGATGAATGATGAACTGTGTGAAAAATTATATCTTTTTGTAGGTCCTAAATTTCCTGACCTTCAGTTTCAAAGACTGGTTCTAGTGTTGTGTGTGTGTGAGAGAAATTAATTTATGTCCACTCTCTCCACTCCATGCATAATTTTATACACCTCTATCATCTCTCCCCATAATCAACTGTTTTCTAAAGTAAAGAGCCCCAGATGCTGTAGCCTTGCCTCATAAGGAAGACGCTGCAGACCCCTGATCATCTTGGTTGCCCTCTTCTGCACCTTTTCCAGTTCTACAATATCCTTCTTAAGATGTCATCCACCTTGATCCAAGATGGTGGACATGTGAACCTTTGAGGCACAAGTGACCTGAGGGCTGTCTAACCCATTTGAACCAAATTTGATATAGCTGTAGTGAGTGACATACAGGGACACCTCAATGGTATAGTTTGTAATAATGTCATCCACCCTGATCCAAGATGGTGGATGCATGAACATTTGAGGTGGAAGAGATCTAACTTGTGAACTTCAATTTGAACCAAATTTAATCCAGTTCTAGAGATAGTGAAAGGAAAGTAGGCTGATTAGTTCTTACTAGAACAACTTGTTAATTTTTCAAGACAGTTTAGAACTTCTTCCCTTGTCACCTCAAATTGGCCCAGTTCTTCAGCCTCCAAGCCTGAAAAGCTCGATTCTGGAGAGGATTATTACATATATAGTCAGTATCCTCCACCGTGAAGACAGCTGCAAAAAACTCATTCAGCTTCTCTGCAATCTCCTTATCCTCCTTAATAATCCCTTTTATGCCCTCATCATCTAAGGGTCCAATCACCTCCCTGGCAGATTTTCTGCTTCTGATATATTTAAAGAAGTTTCTGTTATTCCCCTTAACTCTTTTAGATATATGCTCCACAAACTCTTTTTGCATCCCTTATTGTCTCCTTGCATTTCTTTTGCCAGAATTTGTGTTGCTTTTTGTTCTCTTCATTTGGGCAGCCCTTTTCTGAAGGAATTCTTCTTTCCTTTTATAGCTTCCCTGACTTGTTAAGCATGCTGGCATCCTGCTGAACTTGGTGGTAACCTTTCCTCCTTGATATCCATTACAAATGAGCTCCTGTTATTGTGGTTTTGAATAAGTTCCATGCTTTCTGGAGTGATATTTATTTATTTATTACATTTTATATCCTGCTCTTCCTCCAAGGAGCCCAAAGCGGTGTACTTCAAACTTAGGTTTCTCCTCACAACAACCCTGTAAAGTAGGTTAGGCTGAGAGAGAAGTGACTGGCCCAGAATCACCCAGCAAATATTTGGCTGAATGGGGATTTGAACTCGGGTTTCCCCGGTCCTAGTCCAGCACTCTAACCACTACACCAAGCTAGCTCTCATTTGACCCTCCTGACTATCTCTTTCAGCTTCCTTTTAACCAGTCCCCTCATTCTTTAGAACTTTCCTTTTCTGAAATCCAACCCATCTGTGTTGGATTTCCTTGGCAATGTTCCACTCACGTATAAGCTGAATTGGATCACACTGTGATCACTGTTCCCCAATGGTTCTTTAACTCGCACCAGATCCTAGGCACCTCTCAGGATTAAGTCCAAGCTCGCCTTCCCTCTGGCTGGTTCTGTGACCAACTATTCTAAGATACATTCATTTATCATGTCTAGAAATTTGGCCTCTCTGTTATTACATGAATGTGAGTTTACCCAGTCTATGTGTAGGTAATTGAAGTCACCCATTATTACAGCTCTATCTCTCTTTGATGCCTTTCTTGATTTGCTTCTCCAACTCCAGGACACTCTCAGCATTTTGATCCAAAGGGGGATAGCACATCCCTAGTGCTATAGCACATCCTAGCACATCTACATTTCTTTTCAGTCCTTGTATTGTCACTCATAATGGTTCTGTGGAGGACTCCCATCTTCCTAGGTTTCCAAGCTTCTTGGATTCTATCCCTTCTTTAAAATATAGTGCTACTCCACCCCACATCCACCCATCCCTGTCCTTTCTGTAGAATTTGTATCCAAGAATAACTGTGTCCCACTGGTTCTCACTATTCCACCAGGTTTCTGTTATGCCCACAATATCTCTGTTTTATTTAATAACCAAGCACTCCAGCTCACCCATCTTGGCTCGGAGGCTTCTGGCATTGGCATATAGACATTTATACACTGAGTCTCTTACCTGGTGTTTGTGTGTGCTATCGCCCTTATTGTCATTTGACCTTTTGACCAGCTGTCCTTCAGCTCTACTCCCAGTTCTGCTCTGTCCCCTTCAGGATTATCCAAAATGTATGCACCCTAGGGGATCACACCTTAGGGGATTTTGCTTGCCAAACCAGATACCACCCAGTTTGTCAGCAATCCCCCAGGCATCATTTTAAAAGCTGCCCTGCAACTTTTTTGATTTTAAGCTCTTGCTCTGGTCTGAGCCTTGTCTTCAAGAGCTGCTTGCAAACTGAGGCCCTCAGGAATGTGGCCCCACCAACAAGCTGAGTGACTCACCTGGAGCTAATCTCTTTCTTTTTGTATTCATTCATTCATTCATTCATTCATTCATTCCCTTGCTTTACTTCCTTGCTTGGTGTCTTCTTTAAGAGAGAAATAAGTTTGTTGCCTCCTCTGTCTTCAAGAGCTGCTTGCAGACAGAATCCCCAATGTTGCAGGTTATCCCTAGCCCAAGATGGGTGCTCTTGTTCAGGGCTGCAATTAACCTGGAACAGGAGTCTTGTTGTGTTATCCAGGCCTCATGAAAGGGGAGGAGGAAGTTCAGCAAGGAGAAGTTACAGGAGAGGGGCAGAGGGGCAGCTAGGTAATTTTGGACATAATTGCCTCAAGAAGGGGTGGGGCTTGAAAGATAAGCTTCCTCTCCCGACACACACAAGTTATCTGGCTGATTTCTTTTTTCAAGACCAACTTGAATATGCACATTTAGATGACCTGCAGAATAAACAAACTGTAGCAAGCAAGATCTCAGAGGAGGAACAGGATTGTGAATTTCTTTGGGCATTTGTTTCCTGTTTTTCCACCAGCTACATAGTCTCTAGAACACCTTACAACAGATTATTAAATAAGCACATAATAAAAAAGCACATTAAAATCAGTGATGTGTGTAGCCATTCTCGCTGGAGATAAGCAAGAACCTTTTATTTCCTTCTGGCTAAAGCCCCTTTTTATGCTGTTATCCAAACTTCATAGGAACATAGGAAGCTGCCATATACTGGGTCAGACCATTGGTCCATCTAGCTCAGTATTGTCTACACAGTCACAGACTGGCAGTGGCTTCTCCACGGTTGCAGGCAGGAATCTCTTTCATCCCTATGGCTCCCAGAGGACGAGCAAGAGTGTCCTAAAATCACCTGCAAACAGAAAGCTAGTGAGCTAGGCAAAACATTCAGGGAAACCCATTCACATTTCTTAAAAGAGTGTGTGGTAGCCAAAAGAGTGTGGAAGGGAGTAAGCAAGTTGTTAGAGTGGCCTGATTTGGAAAAACAGACTTGGGAAGAACTAACCTCGGGTTTGAGTTATAGAACCTCTTTTCGAGGTCCCAGAAAGAAACCTTCAAGGAAACGGGATGGAACAGGTGCGCTCATACTAGGGAATTGGAACATTCCCCTTCTTGTAATCAGGTTAGTAAACCTGTATGTCATTTATGCAATGCTCCTGCATAGGAATAGAGAGGGAAGACGCGACCAAGAGGTTCACGTGGATGAGACAGTAAATCTCTTCTGGAAAAGTTTGTCTGGTTATGTGCAAAAAGACAAGAGTATCTCTTCTAAACAGCAATGGGACAAATTGTGGAAATGGATGTTGGACATCCCCCGCCCCCGATTACCTGATGTGCCTTGTAATCCCCCATCCCCGAGTTTCAATACTGCCTGCATATACTTTATAACCCTGTGGGTTTCCAAATCCTTGTGTGTAAATCTTTGTAGATATATGATGTACAAACAGCCACTATGTATATAATTGTGCTTTGGCAACGTACTGTATGCTTTGGTAGTTTGTTGGTTGAATAAAATCTTGTCCTTTTAAAAAAAATAAAAAATCTTGTCCTATCTTGGAGAAGCTAGGGAAGGAACTTGAAACCTTCTGTTTTTCCCAGAGTGGCTCCATCTCCTTAGGGGAACATCTTACAGTGCTCACACTTCTAGTCTCCAGTTCATATGCAGCCAGGGCAGACCCTGCTTAGCTAAGGGGACAAGGCATGCTTGTTACTGCAAGACCTTGACTTACCACAAGGCCTTGAAACTTACATTGTACTGTACCATTATATCATTTTATGATAGCATTATATCATACAACAGCAACCATGAATTTTGCAATCCCCAAGTTTTTGTGAAAACAGAGGCATTTACCATCACCATTTCTGCCTCTAAACATGTAGGTTCAATTTTGCAGTCAGTTATTTTGATTAATGTTATTGAAGAAAATAGCCAAGGAGCATGGGGGCAGGAGAGGTGTGTGTATGTATGCCTTTGTGCACCTTCTTCGGATCAAGTTCTCTGCTGATCAGATGCTGTGCTTTAGTTAGACAGGAAGGTGCTGCTCTCTTCTCTATGGCCAGGCCCTTGGTCCCCTCCTATACTAGTTTCAAGCACATTTGAGGGCGATCTTCTGCTGCCTTTGCCGGCCACCCTCAAGCCCTCTCATGCAATCGTGAGAAAGGACTCAATATGTGAATGATAGATATATGAGCTATTATAAGCACTGAGCAATTTTCTTTAAAGCTGTTAACTCTTTTGAGGAATGCCAGCAGAGAACCATTTTTTCATATTTTGGAGGGAACGTATTGCTTTGGGGACTTATTTGTTTAAAGGTGGGGTGTCTCTGTGTGTGTTTTGGTGTGTTTGTGTGTGCATGCGTAGGAAGGAAGAAATAAAGTGGGGGGGGAGGAAATCCAATCCAATCAATTTAAAATTAGCAGCCAATCCATGATGCTTCATTCTTCCTCACTTCTCAAGTATTGTGAGCTATTTTGGGAGCAATGAACATTTTCTTAATTTTTATTTGCTTTGTATACCATTTTTAGAACTTGCTTGGTTGAAAAACAATTGAACATATGAACACAATTGAACACATGAATATATTTAACAACAACCACAAGAGACAACCAATGCACTTGCTTTAAAACAGGCATAATATGGTCTCTCCAAGAAACCCCAGAGACCAATCTAGCTGCTTCATTTTGGACCAACTGAAGTTTCTGAACCACATACAGAGGCAGCCCCATATAGAGTGCACAGCAGTAGTCAAGCCTATAGGTTACCAGAGAGTGCAGAGTTCTGAGATAATTATCTTCAAGGAACAGACACAACTGTTGCATCAACCGAAGCTAATAGAAAGCACTCCTGACCATAGCCTCAACCTGAGAAACCAGAGTGAAGCCTGGGTCCAGAAGCACTCCCAAGCAACATACCAATTCCTTTGGGGGAGGGGGGTGCAACCCCATCCAGAACAGGAAGATTTATTGCATTCCTTCAAGTATTACCACTTTCCATGAGTACCTCCATCTTGCATGGATTCAGTTTCAATTTATTATCCCTCATCCAGTCCATTACTGCCTGTAGGCAGGCATTTAGGGGGATGATGCCATTTCCTGATGATGATTAATGGAGAAATAGATTTAGGTGTCATCAGCATATTGATAACACCCTGCTCCAAATCTGCTGATGATCTCACCCAGTGGTTTCATGTCGATGTTAAAAAACATCTGAGATAGGATGGCGCCCTGATGGACACCATACAATAACTCTTGTTTTAGAGAGCAGCTATCTCTGAGCAACACTATCTGGAATCTACCAGAGAAATAAGAACAGAACCACTGCAAAGCAGTACCACCTGTTCCCAAATCACCAGAGGTTCCAGAAGATACCATGGTCGATAGTATCAAAAGCTGCAGAAAGTCCAAAAATCAAACACAGTCACATTCCCTCTGTCCATTTCTTGGTAGAGATCATCCATCAGTCTGACCAAGGCTGCCTTCACCCCATAGCCTGCTCTAAAGCCAGTTTGAAATGAATTAGATAATCAGTATCTTCCAGAACTGCCTGGAGTTAATTACCTTGCTCACCCAAGGGAGGCTGGCCTATAATTATCCATCTCTGAGGGATCTAGGGCTGGCTTCTTAAATAAAGGTCTCACTATTGCCTCCTTCAAACAAGGAGGCATCCTGCCCTCGCTCAGTGAGGCATTTATTAGATCAACTAGGCCATCTCTAACAACCTCCCTGCTAGATATTATAAACCTTAGGCATGGATCCAAAGGACAAGTGATAGGCTGTACACATCCAAGGAGCTTCTCCACATCCTCAGGAGTCACAAAATGAAACTGATCCATTCTAATTGAACCAGAAGTGTTATTACTGGACACCTCTCTCCAATTATTATATTATATTATATTATATTATATTATATTATATTATATTATATTATATTATATTATATAGAGAGCCAGCGTGGTGTAGTGGTTAGAGTGCTGGACTAGGACCGGGGAGACCCGAGTTCAAATCCCCATTCAGCCATGAAACTAGCTGGGTGACTCTGGGCCAGTCACTTCTCTCTCAGCCTAACCTACTTCACAGGGTTGTTGTGAAAGAGAAACTCAAGTATGTAGCACACTGCTCTGGGCTCCTTAGAGGAAGAGCGGGATATAAATGTAATAATAATAATAATTATTATTTATTTAGCATGTTTGTATACTGCCCACTACTGAAGTCTTTAGGTGGTTTACAACATTAAAACAAACCAAGGAATTGTAAAACAATTTAAAACATATAAATACAATTCACCCCACCAAAACCATGGAATCCAAGTTAGCTCAAATAAAAGAAATTTTATCCACGAAAAGGTTGTTAAAGCATCACAGTGGGAAGATGAAAGATCCAAATCTAAGTTCAGAGAGGAGAGAATATGAATCAATGCCTTCACAACTCTGAACAGTTCCACTGGACATGAATTTGCAGACACAATATATGTAGAATATAATTGCTCCTTCACTGCACGCATTGCCATAGAATAAGCTTTCAGATGGGTTTCTGTTGTGACTTATTGGTTTCAAGTCTAGTCTTCCTCCATTATTCTCCAGTCTTCTCCCTTGCCACTTAAGCTCCCATAGCTGTTCAGTGTACCATGGAGCCAATTTTGAAGCGGAACAGAGAGAATGCTGAGGATAGTGTCTACTGCTCTGTTATGCTCACTGTTCCAGGTCTCCACCAGGGCATCAACAGAATCACTGGCAGAACCAACCCTGAAACCCTCCAAGGCGTCTTGGAATCCTATAGGATCAAATAGCCTTTTTGGGCAGACTATCCCAATAGGTCCTGCACCCCTGAAGAGGAGGTTGTGACCATGAAACCAACCTTAAATAGATGGTGTTCCATCTGACAATGACAATGGAGATACTCTAGGAATCTCCACCCATGGAACACCACCCTGATCTGTGCAAAAGACCAAATCAAGAGTGTTACCAGCAGTGTGTGTTGACTCCATGACCAATTGGGATAAGCCCATAGTTGTCATGACCACTATAAACTGGCATGGCCCACGGCCTTGAAGAGGTCTTTTGTGCATGCATGGTGGCCATTTTGTTTTTACAAAATGGCTGCTGTGCATGCACAAATGTCCTCTGCGAGGCCGTGGGCCATGCCAGGCCTCTCAGAGGCCATTTATGCATGTGTGGCAGTCGCCAAAATGGCCACCATGCACAGTTATGAGGCCCAAACGGGCCCCAAAGAGGCCTTTTTACCTGGCCGTGGCAGTGATTTCAGAGGCTGGTGGAGGGAGGGGGAACCTGTAGGGGGATGTCGTAAATCTGTTAGCTTGACTAACCCAACAAGATTTACAACCCCCTTCAGCACTCCCCCTGTGAGTTAACAGAAAGTAGCAGCGAAACTGCACAAAGGAAAACAAAAAGGCTCACAAAGAAAATAGTAAATGAATTGTCCCCTGAACTGAACTAGGTACTCCCCTCTAACAATAACTGAGTAATAACTGAAAAGAAACAACAGAGCAAGGAATGAAAAAGAACAAAGGACACCAGAGCAAGGAATTAATGGAACAAGAACACAGAGCAGGAAAGAACAGAACATGGGCAAACTGAAACTCGGAAAAGTTGAGAATTCAAAATAGAACACGGTCCGCGGTCAGCGAAAGTTGCTAACAGCATCAGTGGAAATCACAGACTGCTTGATATATGGCTCAAGAGAACCAGCAGCCAATCAGGCTTCCCTGAGTCAGTACTTCTGCTTCCTCTCTTGTGATCTCCTGCGCCTGCGTGTCTCCCACTTAGCTTTCCTCTTGAGACGTCTTCTCAAGACAGGTGAAATCCCAGCCTCTTCTTGATCAGCCTGCTCCTGATCAGGATTCATGTCTGGCAGCTGTTCCAATTCCTCAGCTCTAGAGTCTGGTCTCCCTGCCAAATCCTGTTGCTGTGCCTCTGAGCCCTCACTAGCAGGCAAATCCTCCCATTTCTCCTCTGACTCTTCTGAGTCAGAAGTCATGTCAGGGGAGCCTACAGGAAGACCCCCGAAGGGGCTACAGGTATTTTATTTTTAATAAATAAATAAAAATTTGTGGGCTTGTCCGGAGGTTCAGTTCTGGTCCGGACAGAACCGGGGGGTGGGGGGGGTAGGGTTTCGGTTCAACCCTGAACCCCTGAACCTCCGGGCCGGTCTGCACATCCCTACCCAGCAGGGAGAAGATGAGCCCAACCAGGTCTCAGTTATACAAGCCAAGTCGGTTTCCTCATCCATGACCAAATCATGGATGATTTCAGTCTAATTTTCGACCAACTTGGCATTGCAAAGGACCAAGGTCAGGTTCTGTGGTTGGTTGGTACTACTCACTGAGGCCTGAGAGCTTCCGACAAGACAGTGGAAGGGGAAACAGCTATTAAATTTCTGATATCCCTTCCCCTGTAACGGCCTGCTGACCTGCCAACTCCAAATCTTCTATTCCCCACCACTACAGTGATAGCCACTCCAGAACCCCCAGAAGTGCTCCCTACTCCCTCACCTGTACCAACTCTGACACAACTGTAATTAGCCAGGCTGTAACAATGCACAATTCACAGAAAGGACCTCCTACAGAACACACTCCCCAAGACTGGCTACAACAGTCTCTAACCCCATCCAATGGCTGTCAAAATACAAGAATAACAAACATAACCCACTCTCCACACCACACTGAGGTCCGCCACCAAAGACTGGCCTTTGGTGTCCATGCCAGCAGCTGTGCTGGACATCCCACTTGTCTCCCTCTTATCAACTGATGAGCCAGCCATGCCTGTCACTCATGGCCTACCTTCAACAGGTGTAACACTTCAGAGGTCAGCAGAAGAGCAGGACAGAGCTGAGAGAAAACTATAGCAAAATTCTCTCCCAGCCAGAGATGCAAAAGCCCAGCTTCACCCGCTTCACCCTCCTACTATTTTCAACTAGTAATCCGAAAAGTAAGTGTACATTAGATCCAAATGGAATAAAGATCGCATCCATTGAAACTAGCTAAATTTAATGGCTGAAATTCTGATGAAAACATCATGATAACACAGAATGTTAGTTTTGTGAGGGTTGTGTTCTTTTCATAGAAACTGACCAAATATAATGTTTCCATGATACAGTCAGGCAAAATTATTGGCAGTTGAGCCAAAAATACAATATACAAATTGTGAATGAGCCATTTAACCAAGTAACGTCACAATTAATCAAGACAGGAGATTCTGAATTAATCAAAGAGGAAGTTCCAAATAGGGCATTTATTAATGTCAGAGGAGATCATGGGGACCATAATAAATGAATCATAAATTGTTAATTATTACATTTTTGGTCAGAGATCAAAATTGCTCCTCTAACCATTCTGGTGTCTCCCCCTGAGCAGCCTTGACAGAGAAGAATTTATGTTACTTTAAAAAGAAGTTTGGATGCATTTGGAAAGAATATTCTGTGATGAATTTCAATCTGGAGCTTATGGTAGCTGGAAAAACTGGCAAAATCCACCAAAGGTTTAGCACTTTCAGTGCTGCATTCTGATGCACATTTATTTAGGAGAAAGCTCCATTGAAGTCAGTGGGACTTACTTGCATGCATACAACAAGGCTTAACATTCCATTGACTTTAGTGGGTGAAGGATCTATCTGCTTGTACTGTACTGTCTCTCCAACTGAAATTAGAGTGACTTAGAAGTGCTTCAGTTTGGAAACAATGCAGACAGTCCTTGACATTTCATAAGAAAATAAGATCAGCCCTGCAGGATCAGACCCAAGGCCTATCTGATCCAGCATCCTGTTTCACACAGAGGTCCACCAGAGAAGCCCACAGGCAAGAGGTGAGGGCATGCCCTCTCTCCTGCTATTGCTTCCCTGCAACTGGTATTAGAGGCATCTTGCCTCTGAGGCTGGAGGTGCCCTATAGTCACCAGACCCATAGCCACTGATAGACCTGTCCTTCATGAATTTGTCTAAGCCCCTTTTAAAGCCATCGAAGCTAGTGGCCATCACCACATCCCATGGCAAAGAATTCCATAGATTAATTATGTGCTGTGTGAAAAAGTACTTCCTTTTTTTTTTTTTCAGTCCTAAATTTCCAAACCTTTCCTCTGCCAAATCTGCAATTTTCCCAACATGAAATTGGATATTAGAAATCTACACCTCCAGCTGCCAGGCTGCTATTAGGTGCTCAGTGCAGGGATCATGACATTGCGCTGTGTTGGTCGATCTTCACTGAATCCCAATTAGTTTCTGGACACAATTCAAAACGATAGCTGTTAAAGCCCTATATGGTTTGAGCCCTGAGGATCTTATGGGCTACCTCCTCCTATACAAAACTTAGAGCTTGCTTCATGTCCTGTTGCTGTTGGAGGTATGACTGGTAGTGACACATGACACAGCTTTTTGACAGTGGCATTTCAGTTGCGGAACTCAGCAAAGGCTTCTGTGGCATTCATGCTGCAGGCATTCTGATGAGTCATGCCAGAAAGGCATTTGACCTGAACTGAACTTTTTGTCTGGCTTGTAGTTGCTGCTATGCTTTGTCTTTTATTTTTTGTACATTGTTTGTATTATTACTATTATTATAGATTTTAAAAAACTTTTAAATATTTGAAGGCCTTCAGAGATGAAAATATAGACTAATATATATATCCCCTATCTTTATATTATATGAGCTGGAGCAAGGCCTTAGCTTAGTTTCTGAACACATGCTTTCTGGGCCAGTTTAAGGTTTTGGGCAGCTGTTGGCAAACTAGTGTCCACAAGCCTTCACCTATTTGAGAGGGCCCTGAAAGAATTGTTCTGCCACTACTACATGAAAAGGGCAAAAATAATGGGGGGAAATTCCTGACCATGCTTCGTGGGTCTGCAGCTGTCAAAAATGGCCACCAAGAGTCCAAAATCTGCCGGGTTTTGTGGGAAAATTTTTAAAAACACAAATGAGCCACAAAATGACCTACTTCCTTAAAATGACCTCTGAGGTCATTTCTGGCTACCCTGAAACCATGGATACATGGAATTAACCCTTTGTTCACACACACACACACACACACACACACACACACACACACACACACGCTTATGCCATTGGGTGTCAATTATCCGACCATAGATACGTGGAACTGTGGATGTAAGGTCTACAAATGATGAAGTTAGGTTCAGCTGTATTCCTTCATCCAGGCCAGTTTCTGGTGAATACTTTCTTGTCCAGTACTAGTCCAAATGGTTGAGCCAACAAGCAGGAAAACAGGGAAGCAGGCTGGACAGCTGTATGAGAAATGAAAGGACATTCTTTAGTAAATTCCAAATGTGTTGATTTTACTTTCCTTTTGTGCTTCAGTCCTTAATTCACTGGATGCTACACTGGAGATCTTGAAGAGACACTGCTAGTTGAAGTTGAGAACTTTGGGCTGGATGGACTAATGACTTGATTCAATATAAAGTAGATGTTCCCCTCCAAGTATGTTTGCAGGGAGATTTTCATTTGTAGATAAAAGAGAATAAACTTTCTTTGCCATAGCATTTAAAAGAAATGTGGTGGCTCTTTGAACCTGTTAGAACTGAATCCTAATATAGTCCCAGTGGAGATAGAATAGTGGGCAAAGTGCAGGTGGATAGGGGTGTGCATGGAATTGCTCCTGGTGGTTCGAATCAAATTTGAACTTAATTTGAACTGAACTGTCTGATCCACGAACTGGTTCATTAGAAGTAGCTGGTGGTTCGGTTCATGTACTAGAATCTGGTTGAACCGGTTCAGCCTGGTTCTGCATGCCTGCAAAGGAGAATCCAGTAAGGACTTGAAAAAGGGCAGTGGGGGGCAGGGGGAAAGTCACCTTATGTGCCGCCAGTGCAGCATGGTTCCTTGGCGGCAGCAGGAAAGGAGTGGCTCCCCTAGGCCTCGCCGTGGCTCACCCCCATCAGCACGGGCCGGCAGGGGCCCAGTTCAGGCCTCCGTGCATGTGTGGAGGATTGAACCAGGCCCCTGCTGGCCCGCACAGATGGGGAAGAGTGTCGATGGGGCCTAAGGGAGCCACTGCTGGGCCACCACCAAAAAGCTGCGCCACCGCTGTGGCACATAAGGTGACCTCCCGCACCCCCCCCCCCCCACACACACACACTTTTCAAGCCCATAGGTTTCCCCCTTTCCTTGTAAAGGGAAATCCTTACCAGATTCCTCTTTGCAAACATACAGAACTGGTTCAGTCAGGCTGAGCCAGTTTGATCCTAACTGGGCCCGGTTGAGTGCAAACCCGGACTGGCCCCACTTTTGTAGTGGGGGGGGGGCAGTCCAGTTTGAGGTTGAACTGGGCCAGTTTGAATCAAACCCAGTTCAATTTGAACCAGTTCTGCAACTCCCTACAGGTGGAGTTGTCAACGGTATTTAATAAGTATATATGTTAGTATTTGTCCCTATGATTTATTCACAGGCTAGTAATATATCATCATGTTTTACAATATCACCACTGTCAGTACATACAATCAGTGCATATATATGTATGTACGGCATAAAGATAAATACATGACTTCTGTTTCACTGTGAGTTTAAGAGTGCATTTATACAAAGAGGGCATATTCTGCAAGACGGATCCAGCTATGACATGTAAACAACACACACTTTTCACCTTTGATTTAATGTTTTATTATCCTTTCAGAGGAAATAATGAATCTTATCTCTATTTTTTTTATACTAGTACACAGGCATATATGTTTTGTTTTAAGTTCTCTCTCTCTCTCTCTCTCTCTCTCTCTCTCTGTTGCAGTGCCCATTTATTAGTCTTTCAAGATATATTTCTATCAACCTAAGAAATTCAAGCCAATTTTAGGAATGTGAGACTAGTTTACATGGTGCACTCTTGAATGCATGCTTAATGCTGGTGCCACTCTCAAGATAGCTGGAAGGGAAAAAAATTGCACCCATTTTTATGTAAAGTTTAAGCCACACACGTAAAGCTTAAAGTCATACAGATATCAAAATTGCGCGATTTATCTCTTGCTGCATTATACCACTACAGACTGCAGAGGCACGAGGGGAGAATTTTATATCTGAATGCTCTCTCATACTAAAAAAAAAATCATGAACTTAACAAACTGCCTTGTCATGGAGGATTCAAGTCTTTTCCCTGACACATTAGATCTCTGTGTTTAGGGAGTTTTATATGGGTGATGCCCCCTGGAGAAACTGTCAGTCATCATTCAAAAGTCTTTTTGCTTCCTTCAAAAGGCAGAAAACTTGAAACTTAAATTAGGGGAAATGTGATAGCAGCAAGTCTTCTCAGCTTTGCCCACTGGAAAGAGACTTTCTTTACCAGCTCCAGATTCTCAAGAGGGCATCCAGTGCTTGTGCGAGGCAGATGACACTCTCACAACATTTGCAGCACAACTTGATTAATAACCTCATGGATGTCTTCCTGGTCACACCTAGGACCATGCAGAACCCTCCTGAGACATTTTGCCAATTTTATCAAATCTTTTTTAGCTTTGCTGTCAGGCCTTGGCCCAGCTTTGAGACAAGCTGCAGCTGGGGAGAGGATCTGGTTCTGGCAGGCATGGAGTAAAATACACAGTCATAGATGGGCTAGAGTTAGATTACAGACTGCATAGCCAAGAAACAGAGGACCAGAAACAAAGATGCATTCATAGACAGGCCAGTGTCAGAAAGCAGAGAAGGCAGACCAAGCTGAGAGCAGTCAACAAGTTGCTCAGACTGGAGAGTTGGATGGGAGGAAGAGGTTGCATGGGACCTATTGAATTTTCATTCATTCATGGAGTCAACTGGCCAGATTCAGGCCAGGACGAATGGGATGGATTCCCTGGTTTGTTGAGGAACCAGTTCATTAATAGTGGAAGAGATAACCAGAAGCTGGTTGTTAGAAGTTCCAAATTTGCCTTGAAATTTAACAGGTGAAATTTGGTGGCAACTCTATGGAGGTGCTTTTAAAAGTGACATTACTATTTGCCATCTTAAGTAGTCTAGTCCAGAAAGAGTCACATAGAAGCCATTTGGATGAAAGGGATGTGCCAAGAGCACACCTACTGTGACCTTCTCCTCTTTTAACAAGTATCTGGAGAACATGTAGAAGGGCCATTCAGCTGGGAGGGCATTGGGACAACCATAGGGGATGCTGCAATGGTTGCATTCTCAGTGTGTTCCCTTCCTAATTGTGTATGCCAGAGACTATCATCTGACCTAGCTCACAGTATATTTCTGTTAACTGTGTAACTTGACTCTAAACCTTCAATTAAAGGTAATGCAGTTATTTGTATTCGGGCTGACTTGGACTCCACTATTTCTGCAAGGTCTATAGAGGAGGTGTCCAGCGATCCCTCTTGCAGTATTAGATTGGATCAGTTTCCATCTGTGACTCCTGAGAATGTGGACAAGCTGCTTGGGGCGGTGCAGCCTACCACCTGTTCTCTGGATCCTTCGCCAACTTGGCTGCTTCTGTCTAGCAGGGAGATTGTTGGAGGTTGCCTAGTTAATATCGTAAATGCATTGCTGAGGGAGGGTAGGGTGCCCCCCTGCCTGAAGGAGGCAATGGTTAGACCACTCTTAAAGAAGCCTTCCCTGGACCCCTTAGCGATGGACAGTTACAGGCCAATCTCCAATCTGCCTTGGTTGGGCAAGGTGATTGAGAGGGTGGTGGCCAACCAGATCCAGGCAGTCTTGGAGGAAACTGATTATCTAGACTCATTTCAAACTGGCTTTAGAGCTCGCTATGGGGTTGAGACAGCCTTGGTCGGCCTGATGGATGACCTTTACGGGAGAATCGACAGAGGGAGTGTGACTCTGGGTTCTTCTGGATCTCTCAGTGGCGTTCGATACCATTGACCATGGTATCCTTCTGGATCACCTGGGGGAGTTGGGGATAGGGGGCACTGCCTTGCAGTGGTTCCATTCCTATCTCTCAGGTAGATTCCAGATGGTGGAGCTTGGTGACAGTTGCTCCTCAAAACATGAGCTGTAATATGGAGTCCCTCAGGGCGCCATTCTGTCACCAATGCTCTTTAACATCTACATGAAACCACTGGGTGAGGTCATCAGGAGGTTTGGTGCTGGGTGTTATCAGTATGCTGATGACACCCAAAACTACTTCTCCTTTTCATCTTCAGGAAATGGCACTCATTCTCTAAATGCCTGCCTACAGGCAGTAATGGGCTGGATGAGGCATAACAAATTGAAGCTGAATCCAAGCAAGATGGAGGTGCTCATTGTGGGGGGTCAGAATCTGAGGGGTGAGTTAGATCTTGCTGTGCTGGATGGGGTTACACTCTCCCAGAAGGAGCAGCTGCACAGCTTGGGAGTACTCCTGGACACAGGCCTCACTCTGGTATCTCAGGTGGAGGCCATGGCCAGGAATGCATTCTATCAGCTTCGGCTGATTTGATAGCTGCGCCCATTGCTCGAAGAGGATGACCTCAAAACAGTGGTGCATCATCATCATCATCATCATCATCATCATCATTATTACATTTATATCCCGCTCTTACTCCAAGGAGCCCAGAGCGGTGTATTACATACTTAAGTTTCTCTTTCACAACAACCCTGTGAAGTAGGCTAGGCTGAGAGAGAAGTGACTGGCCCAGAGTCACCCAGCTAGTATTATGGCTGAATGGGGATTTGAACTCGGGTCTCCCCGGTCCTAGTCCAGCACTCTAACCACTACACCCATCAGCTGGTAACCTCCCAGCTTGACTATTGTAATGTGCTCTTCATGGGGCTGCCTTTGTACGTAGTCCGGAAACTTCAGTTAGTTCAGAATGCGGCAGCCAGATTGGTCTCTGTGGCAACCCGGAGAGCACATATGATGCCTGTTTTGAAACAGTTACACTGGCTGTCTATATGTTTCTGGGCAAAATACAAAGTGCTGGTTATTACCTTTAAAGCCCTGAACGGCTTGGGTCTGAGATATCTTAGAGAGGGCCTTCTTTTACATGATCCCCACCTCACATTAAGGTCATCTGGGGAGGTCCGTCTCCAGTTACCACCGGTTCGTTTGGTGGCAACTCAGAGGCAGGCCTTCTCTGTAGCTGCTCCTGGGCTGTGGAATGTACTCCCAGCAGAAATTTGTAATATTAATTCTTTACTGTCCTTCAAGAGAGCCCTTAAAACCCATCTGTTTGGCCTGGCCTTTCAGGGTTTTTAATTTGTTTTAATGTTAACCTGTTTTTCAGGGTTTTAATTGTTTTGATAGTTTAATTGTTTTTTAAGATTTTTTAAATTGATGTTTATATTTGTATTTCTGTTTTAATTGTTTTTAATGATTTCTGTTTTTTAATTGTAAACTGCCCTGAGCCATATCGGAAGGGTGGTATAATAATCGAATAAATAAATAAATAATGAATAAATTTGCTCAAATATGGCATCAACATTAAGCATGCTGCAAACTTTTCACACTCTTGGTAAATAAGGTACTTACTGTGTCCCAATGTTATAATGCCCCAGTGACCTTAGTTGTCCCCAGAAATGAAAACTGGAGAAAGAAACAAAAACTGCCTTCACTTTGTGTTTTTGAAAATATAAAATATAGCAGTCACTCATTTGCAAGTATAAAAGCTTTCTTCCATATTTACAAAATAAAATTTTTAAAAAATGAAGCGAACAAAATCCCCTTACTAGAGACAACATTACTTCTCATCAATTTTGTTGGTGAATTATACCTAGAAAATGTAAAGACATATGAAGTGGATTCTTGAGTACATTAAATAAAGTAAGTACATCAGAAAGCAGACATTTTGAAGTATGGTAGAAGTGGTTTCAGCACACATTCACTGTATTCCAAGGCAGTTGATTCCACTCATTCCACTTCAGTACTTGAATACATACAATACATTCCACTTCAGTACCTTTCAAAGAGCTCAAGATAGCATGCACAGTCTCCTACCTTCTCTCTTTGCGGCAACTAGCCTGTCCGCCCACCCTTCCTGGCTGAGCAAAAGGCCATGTGAACAACCTTAATGACTAGCACAAGGGTATCCAGTGAACTATGCAGGTGGTGGGATTTGTACCAAGGCCTCCATGGTAGTAAACTACTCCATGGTATTGCAACTACTACACTGCACAGGCTCTCAGGCAAGAGAATGTGTGTTAAGACTTCTTCTGTAACATTTAGAATGGATGTCTGTTTCGCCCTACAAGAGGAAAAGAAGGGCCGCATTTGCACGTAACGGGGGAGCGGAGTTTCAGGGAGCCGCGTTTCCTTACCATTACATTTGAACGTATGTAAATCCGGTTCCATCCATAGCATGACCCAAGGTTGTGCTCAGGAGACTCCAGTTTGAATCCTTGTTTTGTAGTGAGTTTCGCTGTTCCAAATCGAGGGTCCAGGGAGCCCCCGCTCCATCTGAATACAGCACTAGAGGCTAAATTCAGCTAGACTGAAATTGAGGGAGGAAGCTCCTTCTTTTCTTGCTCCCTGACTGGCTGTGTGGGCTGTACTTCAAGAAAGAAGGAAGCCCACACAGTTAGCTCCCTCACTTCTCTACAGCCTTGCTGGCTGCAGAGGAGATGCTCTCTACTATGTCCAAATTTGGACAGGAGAGCGGAGTGTGGGGAGGGTTGCAGAACTGCGGGTCCATTGGACCTGTGGTTCCATGTTACATGCAAATGTGGCCAAGATGGTAGTGATGTGCACGGTCCGGAGAAGTCCGGACCGGCACCGAAGGGGGGCCTTGTTTCTAGGGCGGGGAGGGCTTGCTTAGCCCTCCCGCCTCCTTGCCCCCGCCAGCGCCCGTATTGAACAGTATAGGGGCGCTGGAAACCAGCCGCCCCCCCCCGCCGCCGCCGCCGCGGCGAAATAATCCCCAAGGTCAGCCAGCCCTCCCTCCCTCCCAGCTAGCTGCCCTCCCACCCACCCACCCGCTCGCTCACCCGCTCGAACACTGTATAAAAAACGAGAGGAGCTCCGGCACAGAGCTCCTCTCGTTCGGAAGGCCTCCTGAAGAATGGCGGCTTGCGCGCGCGCGCGCATGCGCGTGCCGCAAAGCACGCCGTTCTCCGGAGGCCCGGTCTACCCGCCGGGAAAGGGCCGGGTAGACCGGGCCTCCGATCGCTGAGTAGACCGGGCCTCCGATCGCCGGAGGCCCGGTCTACCCAGCGATCAGAGGCCCGGTCTACCCGGCCCTTTCCCGCCGGGTAGACCGGGCCTCCGATCGCTGAGTAGACCGGGCCTCCGATCGCCGGAGGCCCGGTCTACCTGGCCCTTTCCCGCCGGGTAGACCGGGCCTCCGATCGCTGGGTAGACCGGGCCTCCGGCGATCGGAGGCCCGGTCTACTCAGCGATCGGAGGCCCGGTCTACCCGGCGGGAAAGGGCCGGGTAGACCGGGCCTCCGATCGCTGGGTAGACCGGGCCTCCGGCGATCGGAGGCCCGGTCTACTCAGCGATCGGAGGCCCGGTCTACCCGGCCCTTTCCCGCCGGGTAGACCGGGCCTCCGGAGAACGGCGTGCTTTGCGGCGCGCGCATGTGCACGCGCGCAAGCCGCCATTCTTCAGGAGGCCTTCCGAACGAGAGGAGCTCTGTGCCGGAGCTCCTCTCGTTTTTTATACAGTGTTCGAGCGGGTGAGCGAGCGGGTGGGTGGGTGGGAGGGCAGCTAGCTGGGAGGGAGGGAGGGCTGGCTGACCTTGGGGATTATTTCGCCGCCGCCGCGGCGGGGGGGCAGCTGGTTTCCAGCGCCCCTATACTGTTCATTACTGGCGCTGGCGGGGGCAAGGAGGCGGGAGGGCTAAGCAAGCCCTCCCGCCCTTAAAGGCATACCCCCCACCCGGACCCGAACCAGGCAGGGCCGGACCGGTCCGGCAGTTCGGCCATTCTTTGGAATGGCCGCCGGACCGGTTCGGGCACACTGCTACAAGATGGGTTAAAAAAATCAACTATAACTAGTCCAAAGAAAAATTGTTTTATCTGATCTGATGCTAGCCATGCATAGAAATGAACATGGACAGAGCATGGAAAGATATTTGGTTTTGCTTTTAAATATGATTTTTAAAACACAGAGCTGAAAGTGTACAACTGTGTTTGAGAAACAATAAAGGGCAAAAGGAACAGTTTCTTCATTTGTTAAAAACTGCAACAGATTGTTGGAAAAAAAGAAAATTATCTAAATGAAACAAAAATCAGTATCTGGGCTTCTAAGGGACTGGAAGAGAAACACTCTGGAGGTACACCAAAATCAAGGTTAAAACAGTAGTGAACTTCTACTTATATGTGAGTTCAGAAGCCTGTCATATTCACTATATATCAACGTTAAGAATCAAACAGGCAAATGAGGGCTCACAGAAGTAGAGATGTAATGTGGCTGAGCTACATAATCCCTTGCTGGCAATTTGTAATGCTCACCTTTCTGCATCTGGTTAAACTTTGATTTAGAGAAGAAGTCAGCTCCTCCAACCCCACAGTCACCCATGAGTCTCCAAGCCCCCTCCTGCCTGTCTGCTTACTTTACTACTGTTACTTTGGCAGCAAGGTCTGGTTTTCGTTGCCCACTGGTGCATGATGCTAGCACTGCTACACCAGGAGGTGATTCTCATGAGCGAGCAAAACTGGGCTCGGCTCCACAGTGGCTTAAATGAGGTTAACGGAGCGAGCACTCCATTTATCTGGTTTTAATGATTGTGTGTCAGCTGCAGCTGCTCGCAGCCACAGTGGGAGGGAGGGGGAAGAGGAGGGAGAGGGGAGGGGATCCCAGGAATGCACTGCTCACTTGCATGGTGCATTACTGGGGATCCGGGGGGGGGGGGACCACACAGTGGCACTTCCCTTTGCCCGACCCCTAGAGCTGCCAGGCAAGCTGTGGCCAGAGGGAAGCTGCCGCTCATCTGGGCAGGCAATCTGCCCGCCTGAGAAGGGGTGTGTGATCGTCTGTGGGGAAAGCCGGTCAAGCATGCTTTCCCCGCAGAACCCCTTTTGGCTCTGTACACTGATCATGTGTAGAGCCTTCAGGGGTGTTAGGAAAAACAAACAGATGCTGCTGGATGGGAGGACTCAAGGGGGTTGGATCCTGATCAGGGTTGCAATGGAGTTGTGTTCTGTTTGTTCATTAATCCATTCATTGATCCAGGCCAGCTTTTGGATATTACTTTAGTTACTTTTATTCTAGTCCTGTAGGAGAGGCAGGGCTAACAAACAGCCAGCAGCAAGAGCACTGAAAGCAAACTACATGTGCCTCTCTGTGAATAATGAAGCTCTTCTCTCGATTGATGAAAAGAGCTTCTTCCAGGCCTAGCCTGCTCTCTCTGCAGATGATCAAAAGGCAGGCCTGGGATAGGCTGCCCACATGACTGCTGACTCCGTCACAGAGCCGGTGGGAGCTGTGGGGATCAGGGGCCACGTGACCCCCCCAGAAGTTCCAGGATGCCCCATGTGAGCATGCAGGGCATCCTGGAGAGACCCCCGAGCCCGGGAGGCTACTTGCAGCATCCCGGTCAGGGGTCTACTTGTGTGTCACCGTGTGCTGCGGCAACACATGAGCAAACAAAATTAGATTAACGGAGCACTTGCTCTGTTAACCTCATTTAAAGGGAGGGGGAATTAGGTGAGCTAGCCACCTTGGGAGCACTGGGCTCGCCTGTGAGCCCAGTGGTTCCCACAATCCCTGGAAAGCAGGCTAAGCTTCCTTAGCCCGCTTTCCAGGGATTGTGGGAACAGCCTCAATATCTGTCTCATTAAGCCATTAAAATTCCTGATTTAACCCCACTGTCTTGTCATTGGATGCCGCAACTCTTTCCTCTAGATTCTATAGGAATAAGCAGAACTATTTCTCAGTCTTGGAGTGAGGAATAGCTCAACTTATTTCAAGCCAATCCATGGAGAACAGGAATGGGGAGTAACTACACAATTAACTTTATTTCTGGCAACAAGACTGCCTACAACATGGCAGGCTGACCAGGGAAGCAGAGGAAAGCAATCTGAGATTCAAGAAATCATAGAGAGTAGAGCTGGCACCTATAATTTATCTTAAAGGTACAGATACATATCACTGTATACCATCAAAATGCTTCCAAATTCCAGACAGTGATAACCCTAGCATTATGGTGGAAATGCTGTGTCCTCCCCGATCAAAAATGAGTTAGTTTTCTGGTTTTCAGAATTTATAGATAACACAATGCTTCCTTTGTTATAAAGAGAGTGTTGTACACAGGTCACTTGTTCCTTATGTACAAGTAATCTTCATACATACCATACCTGGCTATATATACATATTGGGCAGCCAGATGAATTGTAATGTAGGGATCTTAAACATGGGCTCTAAAGAAGTGAGAAGGCATCAATCAACCCTCTAACATATTTTTCATAACAGACAAGGCTGGGGGGAGTTATAAATGTTACTGGGCCCATGGTGCGTTGAATCTCAGGGCTGAGTGTCTGCACAAGAAGACATCTAATCATTCAGGTTTGCCACATCTCTGGGGCAAGACCTCTCCCTCTCAGTCAGCAGCATTACCCGGGGGACGGGCTGTTGCCTCTCTCAGCTCCAGTCTTGGAACTATTCCTTTGTTAGCTCCTCCTCTTCCTCATGCAAAGGCAAACACAATTGGTGTATCTAGAGCTGAGAGGAAAGAGCCTATTATTTGTGCTGTGCCATGGAACTATGTGGCAGGAAGCTCATCTGGTCGAAGTCCAAGAGATACATGAAGGAGCCTAAGTCATTGAAAGGTTTACTCCAATACTCCTCCATGCTGCCTGAGTCTGAACTGCATACTAGGCCTTATCTCAGCTTGAACGGGTTTTTAAAACCTGCTCTATTGCTGGGCTATATATCCGAACAGTTGAAACCCTGCCCCACTGTGTGAAAGATCATTTTTCTGAACTTTACTTCAGTGCTTCAGTTCACTAGCTTTCCTAATATAAGTTGGTGGGTGAATATCTGCTTGCACTGAATTTCAATGTTGGGTGGATGGGGTAGAAGCGTAATATCTTGCCTGGTAATGTAAAACTTTTAGATTTTAAAGGCAGGAGTATGAGGGTACATCCCTTTCATTGCAGACACCAAGTCTGGTTTTAATCTCTCATTGACAGCAAGCAAGGCATTGACTTTGCAACTCAGTTTGTGTTGCCTGGCTTGTTTGTGGGCATGTTTTCCCCTAAAACTGGGAGATATTTTCCCTAATCCTGGTCATACAGCAGCACTCTGAGATAAGTCTGTGATGAGATACTCTGCATATGGTCAGATATTATCAGTTCACATTTCCACGCATTGAAAATCCGTTCTGATGCTAAACAGTTGGCCCTTGGCCCAGATGGAGTCTTTATTTTTGTACATGTCGCTGAAATAATTTCTTTTTCCACTTTAGAGAGGTATGTTATTTGGTGTTTTTAGAACTGAATGGAGGTATTTGGAAGGGGAAAAAACCCTTGTGTACAATCAGGAGCCAGTTTTCTCTAGCACTTTAAAAGCTGATGCATTTGTTGTTTTGATATTGACAATGGGTGTGTGTTGTTTGTTCCTTCAAAAAGATGCATGGATTAAAAGAGTTGTCATTAATGTGGCATGGTTTAATTGCTAAATGAGAAGTTCTGGGACTCCATTTTGGCTGGAAATCATTGTTCTGTTGGGTAGAAGCTGTTCCCACTGTATAGTTTATAAAGAATAATTTATTTCTCAGTGGGGTTACCACTGCATTCTCCTTATGTTAAAAACACTCCCTTCTTCACACCTGTTGTACAGACTTTGGTGTGAGGAAAGGATTGAAGTTGGCAATTATTTTGGCTCTGCCAGCTCCAAAGTTATCAGCAGCTACTGCTCCAATAGCAAGTAGGTATTTCACTATTCCTTTCAACAGCAATTGTTTACTCCCTTGTGACCTTCGCTGGTGAAATACTTCACTTCTGTACATTTCTCATCACCATGTTAGTAATGATTGGTTTATTGCTGGTCATCTTTGGTTTGGCCAAGCCATGTTGTTGACAAAAAGGCTTGATTCATGCATGGCCTGGCATGTAGGTTGCATGGTGCATGTGGCACATACAATATGTGTCAGGGTTTAGGGGTACAGTGAGTCGAACACAGATACAGTGAGTGAGGTAACTAGAGATATAGATGATCCTATGCCAGAGGTCACCAACCTATGGCACATGTGCAAAAAGTGGCATGGAAAGAGATTTTGAGTGGCATCTTGTGTTGGCACAGGATCCCTCCTGCAACTGCAGCTCTATGACAATGTCTGGTGGGGGCCCCCACTGGCCTTACTAGCTCCAATGTTCCCTCGGCAGCCATAGCCAGAGAGGCCCCAGGCGGGGCAGGCGGCCAGGCAAAGCAGCCCGACAAGCAGTCAGCTTGTCGATGCTGCAAGAACAAGGAGCCAGGCTAGAGGGGCTGGGGGAAGGGCGGGGGTGAGGCAGGGAGGAGTCAGCAGCAGACAGCCGCACAGCTGAGGGGGATAAGGGTGAGAGCAGCCTGATATGGTGGGGTAGAGGTCCAATCAGCTGGGGCATGGGATGCATCAGTTGTCAGGAGGGATTTCAGGCAGGCTCAGCCAGTAATGAGAGGCAGTTGGAAGGTGAGTGGTGGAGGCCTCCAGAGAGATACTGCCACAGTGACCCCAAGGAGCCTGGAGAAGGAGGACTTGGGTGAACCAAACCCCCTCCCCTCAAAAACTCTGAAACCCTGCCTGGGGAGGGTGAGAGGGAGACATAAAACAAGAGAACAGCCATGGAGAGACCAGGGTCATGACAGACAGCAACACTGGCCACATCACACCCGGAGCCTGAAGCTTTGGAGATGTAGGTGCAGGGTGCAGTTGGTGCAGCCTAAGGCTGTGGACAAGATCCTGGGCAGTGTGCGGGTGACACCGTGTGCTCCTGACCCTTGCCCTTCATGGCTAATAAAAGCTGCCATGGTAGCTACAGATGGTTGGAAGTGATTATTAATGCCTCACTAAGGGAGGGCAGGATACCGTCATGCCTCAAGGAGGCGGTGGTAAGACTATTATTAAAAAAGCCTTCTCGTGATCCCTCCAACCCGCACAACTATAGACCAATCTCTAACTGGCCCTTTTTGGGCAAGATGATAGAGCATGTGGTGGCATCCCAGCTGCAGAGGGTCTTGGATGATACGGATTATCTGGACCCTTTTCAATCTGGCTTCCGCCCTGGATATGGGACTGAGACTGCCTTGGTCGCTTTAGTGGATGACCTACGCCGAGAATTAGATGGGGGGAGTGCGTCCCTGTTGGTTCTGGTGGATCTCTCGGTGGTGTTTGATACCATCGACCATGGTTTCCTTCTGGGCCGCCTCTCAAATATGGGAATCAGAGGTACTGTGTTGCGGTGGTTCCGGTCCTTTCTTGTGAGGAGGGTCCAGAAGGTCCAGAGGGACTACTGCTCGGCTCTGTGGCCATTGGCCTGTGTAGTCCCGCAGGGTTCAGTCTTGTCCCCCCATGCTATTTAACATCTACATGAAGCTGCTGGGAGAGGTCATCTGGGGAATTGGACTGAGTTGTCAGCAATATGCAGATGACACTCAGCAATATATCTCCTTGTCACCTGATCCTAGGGAGATGGTAGATGTCCTGAATCGGGGGCTGGAGGCCGTGATGGGTTGGATGTGGGCTAATAAAATGAAATTGAATCTGGACAAGACAGAGGTAATGTTGGTCAATAGGAGAGCCAATCGGGATGAGGAGATTTTACCAGTTCTGGATGGGGTTGCACTCCCCTTGAAGGAGCAAATATGCAGCTTGGGGGTATTACTAGACCCGGCTCTGCTTTTGGAAGCTCAGGTGGAGGCGGTGGCCAGGGGTGCCTTTGCACGGCTTCATCTAGTGTGCTAGCTGCGTCTCTTTCTTGAGAAGGCAGATCTGGCCATGGTTACCCATGCCTTAGTCACGTCACAGCTGGATTACTGTAATGCGCTCTACGTGGGGCTGCCTTTGAAGAATATCTGGAAACTGCAGCTAGTGCAGAATGCAGAAGCTAGGGTTTTATCTGGAGCTGCCCGGTGGTAGCACATCACACCCATTTTGAAAGAGCTGCACTGGCTACCAGTTTGTTTCTGGGTCCAGTTCAAGGTGCTGGTTTTGATCTTTAAAGCCCTTAATGGTTTGGGCCTGGGATACCTGAGGGACCGCCTGCTCCCAAGGGCTGCTGCCCGCTTGATGAGGTCATCTGAGCGGGCTCTGTTCTGGGTGCCGATAATGAGGGAGGCTCAGTTGTTGTGCACGTGAGACAGGGCCTTCTCTATTGCTGCCCCCAGACTCTGGAATGCTCTCCCAGTGATTATTCACTCCTCGGTCTCCATCACAACTTTTAGAAAGCATTCTAAATCCTGGCTTTTTACCCAGGCTTTTATATGATTGTCTCTGCTGCTGCTCTTTGTATTTTGTACTGTTTTTATGCTTATGTTTAAAAATTTTAATCAGATTTGTTTTATATTTTTAGCTTAATATTTTAATTGTGTCTTTTTTACAATCCTGTTTTTAAATTTTGCTGTAAACTGCCTTGGGATTGTTTTAATGAAAGGCGGTATATAAATTTAACGATAAATAAATAAAATAACAATAAATGAATGAATGAATGAATGAATGAATGAATGAATGAATGTTTGACGGGCACAGCATCCCTCCTGGAGCCATGCCCCCATGGTGACCCCAATTGTGGCTGGAAGTTGAGTAGTGGGGTAGAGCTGTTGCCCTGTACAGAGGCAGGGGAGATCCAGCACCAAGTTCAGGAGCAGGGCAGCAGAGGTTTGAGAGGGGCAAGGGAACCAAAGCAGAAAGTGGGAGATGCCTGAAGGGATATAGGAATAGCTTCACTTTATTCAACGCAGTGGGGATGGGGATGACAGGATGGACAGAATGGGAGGTGTGGTTCCTCTTGGCAGAGGCCAGACCAGCAGGAAGAGGAATGGAGTGAAACAACTCCCTCCCCTGCACGCCAAGGCCCTTAGCAATGTGAACCAACCCCTTCTTGTGGAGCAGCCCCAACTTCAATGCTGCATTTGATGTTAAAAAGTATTACTGGCTTGTAAGTAAGTAAGTAAAGACTTGGCACACTTGGCTTGTAAGTAAAGACTTGGCACACCACTTCTGAAAGATTGCCAATCCCTGTCCTAAGCAGTAATCACATGTGGTCTGAAACATGGGTGAAGGAGAGAAGTTATGTCCTCTTTTCTGTTCCTAAGGGAGGACAGAGGGCACCTCTATACAAGTGACAAAAGCTTTCCACTGATGCTCACACATACATCAAATATGTTTTTTTCACACACAAAAGTTAATTTAACAAGTGTATTTGCAAATGTGTGAATAATACAGCTACATTTGTTATGGAGTTGTGAGTGACTGCAGTTCCTGTTAGGTACACACTTGGTGCCAATTCTGGGTTTGTCTTTACATAGTACGTGAAACAGTCCTCGCCTAATAGTTCCGGAAGTGCTCTGGACATTGTGAGGGAATATTTTTCATTTTGGCTGCTATCTAATAGGCAACCTCAACAGTCACATTGCAGTGTTGTACACATTTATTGCAGCAGGACGGTTCACAGCTTTTCCAGGATACAGCTTGAAGGGCTGCAAAAACATGCTGTAATGGTTTAATCTGAGACCTCAGTAGGAAAGAAAACACAAGCATGTGTAGCAAAGGCAGTAACTTTGCAATAACATTCCCAAAATGCTGCTGTTCATACACAGCCTCCAAGTAACTACAGTGAAAGCTCAGAGAACCAATGGATTGTACTTGAATGTATTCACATTTTGTGAACCCTATAATATCTCCTAATTTTGCCCTCCATTGATTTTTACAATTGTCCTAAGGCTCATACATATGGAAAGCAGTGACATTTCCTTTGCAGGAAGAAAAGCAAACTGGTACATGAAGTAGGTTTTCCCTAGTTTTCATGGGACCCAGTTCTCTTTACAGCCAATTAGTACAGTAGACTGAAACATAAACCGTATGATTACGTCTGTTGCACTAGATAATTATCATATACTTGAGAGAGCAGGCTGACTCTGGTAAAATTTTGCACCAGAAGCATGCAGAGTTCTGCTGAAACATATGTATTCCAGAAAATTGCTAACCACAAACTAGCTTTAGAAAATCTTTCCTCAATAGCATCAATCAAACTAGATAAGGCTTTAGGCTAGCTTGGCTTTGATATTAAAAAAAAAATTACAATGTACATTCAGATCCGTGGAAATATATATGTAATGTTCTGGGAGATTGTAAAATCAGAAGCGGGCTGCTTTGTGAAGGTAATTTGAGTGATTGTTGACATTTTTCTTCATAGTCTGGAGAGCAAAGAGAGATCAAGAATGACAATGCAGTTATAGGCTATGGAAAATTAAGATAATGGTGCACTTTAGAGCAGACAAAACGATCTGTTGTGTAGAACATCATTATATATTTTCACATTCTGGCAGAGCAAGTATTGACTGACATTTCTGACTGGGTAAAGTTAAATAGAAGCCCATCAACTTGGAGGTAGCAAGTTGGTTCTGTTGATTAAAAACAAAAATGTCATATTATCCACGCTATGCATCTCCTTGAGTGGAAGTTGATTTATCCAGTATATAATGTGATTAGAGCATTACTGAATTCAAACAGATTTCTTTGTGATTAGTATTTTGTACTGAGCATGAAAATAGGTTTCCTGAAAATAATGCACTTGCATTTGTTTCCATTCAAACTGGGATGAAAAGAAGAAGAGGTGTGTGATGATGAATGTAAACTGTGTACTTCAAAATGAAACTAGCTATGTATGCTAAATAAAACCAACATTTTAATGTTGGAGTGGAGATATTTTGAACAGCAAAAAATGAACAGGAGACAGTGAGGCTATTCTCATGCGCAGTGGAAACCAGGCTAAGGGAGCGCAGCCCAGTTTCCACCATGCATGTGAACCGCCAGGAGTCGTATGGCCTAATTTCTCTTCCCAAATGAGATTAGCAGAGCGTGCGCTCCACTAATCACATTTAGTTGGTTGTGTGTCACAGCGATTCATGAGGAGGCCCCTGACCCGGACGCTCGAGGAGAATTTAGTTGGTCATGCGCCTCAGCAACTCATGAGGAGACCACCGACCCAGAGGCTACAATAATTAGCCCCCGATCCCCACTGCGCCAACTGGCTCCATGATGGAACTGTTAATGGTATGGATGGCCAATCCAGCCACCCAGGACAAGCTGCCTTTTCGTCTGTGGGGAGAGCGGGTCAAGCCTGCTCTCCCTGAAAAACTCCCTGCAGGCTCTCCACATTGCTCGTGTGGAGAGCCTCAGTGTGTTACTAAGCAGACTGGTATACCCTCACCTAAATAAATGAACACAAACTGAAAAAATATGTTTGTGTGAAAGAATTTTGAAAGCTTACACTGCTTTGGTAATAGAAAGTAAACAATAATAGGGACTGCATTAATTGCTGAGCTCGACCTGTGTCCTGTCAAAATGAACACAGATGGCTAGTGGTCTGTGTCTGGCTTAGCTTGCTATAGCATCTACTCTACTTTAACCTTTCAAAGTAGCAGAATTTTCAGGCAACATTCAGGTAAAAGTATCCAGTGGATTTTAAATGATGGTGTGGTTCTAACTAAAAACTATTGTGGTTTGCCTGTTCTTTGTTGACCAATACAGTTTCTTATTTTATGACCGCCATAGGGGGAAACATCTCAAAGATTTCTGAATGAAACCCAGTTTTACAGTCCATCGTTATGGCCACATTCCCATACACATTGCAACCATTAGGAAATATATTCCTACTCTCTCTCTCTCTCTCTCTCTCCCTCTCTCTCAGAGAAAGCAAACTCTTTCTCAGTTCATTTCTGAAGCCTCATGTTTGTACTCTAAGGAGGGAAATGAAGCTAGTAGAAATACTGGTCTACCCCTCCCCAAACAAATTACTTATACAGAAATAAAATATTCATCTGCAGTACAGTTATCACACGGGATTTGAAAGGGAAAGGGAAACCCTAGAACATGGGATGCTTGCAATCAGGCAAGCTGACATCAAGAAGAATTGCACAATGGAAGGAAAGTGGCATATGGCCATATGATTGAAATTTAAAAGAAATGTTTGTTCCCAAATAACTTTTTTTTCCCTTTGGAGGGGGGGGGGAAACAGTGGCAGAAGCAGTCACACAGCTGTGCATATCCACCTGGCAGAAACCAGTTTCTAAAGCTTTTGTTCTTGATTGTATTTCTTTTCCCCCAAATGGACTGCTTAACAGATGGAAAACAAATTAGTAACTGTAGCTTGTTCTAAAATGTAAAATATGTTCCTGATCTGGTAGAATCATGATAACACAAGTATAAAATTGTATTTTTAGGCTAAGCTGGAACAGTTCGGTGGCTAAAGCCTAGTTAGGAAACCACATAAGGTAGCAAACCTCTTTGGGGCTGTACCTAGGATTGCTAAGTCAAATGCATCAAAAAACCTGACATTTCTGAGTGGAGGTGGGCAAGGCGGCTAGTGATTCCACAAAGCAGGGCCTGGTAATTTCTCAAAACTGTCAACCCTTGAAAAATGGGGAGGGGGAGCTGGTACCACACAGAGGCCAGTGGTACAGTGTTGCCCCCCAAATGGCCTGAGATTAGCCTATTGCCACCTGTCACCTGAGAAAAAAGCAAAACCAAGCAAACAAAAAAGCCTGCAGAAACCAAGTTAGGTTGGGGAAATGTGCAACCCTTGTTGTACCACCTCATATTGCAGTTGTCTCACATATAGGGGCTATTCCCATGATCAGCAAAAATCGAGCTAGCCTCTGCTAGCCCGATTTTTGCTGATCGTGAAAACCACCAGGCTTAGCTGTGAGCCTGGTGATTCTAGAGCAGGTAACCTGCTCAAATACCCCTCCCCTTAGCCCAGGTTTGTGGAGCGAGCGCTCTGCAAACCTGGGCTATCTGATAGTGAGTAGCCACGGTGCAGCTCCTCCCGCCTCCCGCCTCTGGGGGTCTCCCCAGTATGCCCTGCGCACTCACGCAGGGCATACTGGGCCTTCCAGGGGCCGCACGGCCCCCAAGCTCCCCAGCCCCCACCAGCTCCGTCACGGAGCCGGCAATCGTGTGGGTGGCTGATCCAGCCACCCAGGGCTCCCTCCCCACTCACCGCCCCAAACCGTGTCTCACGGATCATGAGACCCGGCTCACAGAGTATTCACTTTTAAAAGAAGACATCCTTACATGTGGAGAATTAGCAGAGAGAAGACTGGGATAGAAATGTTTTCCTCTGACAAATTATTCTATGGAGAAGAATATGATCATGTGAGCCCCTATCTACAATCCAATGCCCAGATTTTGGTGAAAGGGAGGGGTATGGAAGAATGAGGCATAGACCTCTTAGTTTATAAATAAGCCCTTGTAAATTGTATTATAATATGAATTGAATTAATATCCCTAATTTATTTTTTAAAAAAATAATGGGCTAATATGTGTATTTGCCTTGCAAAGAGTGCTGGCAGGGTCAAAAGTTCATACTTTGTTTTTTCTTTAGTTTCACATTTGGATTGGCAGTTTGAAAGTAGGTTTTGGAGGGGAAAGTGATTTTGAAAAATGGAGGGAATTTTCATTTCTAATGATTGCTTCGGTTGAAAAACTGTTGGGCCAGAAAAGTATATATATTGAGAGAGTTTCAGAGAGAAATCCATCTGAAGACTCAAGTTGAGCTGAAATCACGGAAGAACCGGGTTGGATTGAGCCCCAGACCTGTGCTGTGACCAAGGCAAGCCAGATGCTGAGACGAGAGAAAATTTCTCTGGTATGCTCTTTTGGTAACTGTTTTGAGTGTGCATTGGTATGCTCTTTTGGTAAATGTTTTGATTGTGCATTTTTGCTGTGTAAAGAAATGAAAAAGTAATGTTTTAATTGAACTGATTTTTAAAAAAGTAAACTGGCTTATTATTAATTAGAAGCTTGTATATTTGTCTCCAACCCACACCTATAAGCCATTCCACACTACTGAATGTTTTTTTTAGGGGGTTGACATTTTTTGAAAAAGGTGTAAGGGCTATTCTAGTGGACTCAGCCCATTAGACACAAAATATCTACTTGGTGGCAGCGGTAAAAAAGTTGGGAGGAATTGACAGCTGATCCTGCACAGGGAACATCCGTGAAAACCACACAACAGCCCCTCTCAGTTCAGCCACATCATGTCCACCATAGCTTTCTAAAACAATAGTGAAGGGGCACATCTAGAGGAGAGGTTTGCCGCTCTCCCCAGCAGCACCTCAGAGTGAGGAAAATAATGAAGAACATAACACATAACATAAGAACAGCCCTGCTGGATCAGGCCCAAGGCCCATCTAGTCCAGCATCCTGTTTCGCACGGTGGCCCACCAGATGCTGCTGGAAGCCACAGGCAGGAGTTGAGGGTATGCCCTCTCTCCTGCTATTACTCCCATGCAACTGGTACTCAGAGGCATCCTGCCTTTGAGGCTGGAGGTGGCCCACAGCCCTCCTACTAGTAGCTGTTGATAGACCTCTCCTCCATGACATTATCCAAACCCTTCTTAAAGCCTTCCATGTTGTTGGCTGTCACCAACATTGTATGAAAATAATACTTCTGTTTGCTGGTCCTATATTTCCTGGCAATCAATTTCATGGGATGACTCCTGGTTCTAGTGTTATGTGAGAGGGAGAATAATTTCTCTCTGTCCACTTTCTCTACAACATCATAGGCGGAACTGGGGGGGGGGCAGGTAGGGCACGTGTCCTAGGTGCCACTGAGGTGGGGGCACCATGCCAGTTCCTGCCACCCATACCCCATTGCCTACCTGCCCAGCCCCAGGGCCCCTCAGCCACTTGCCTCCAGCTCCGGCCTATGATCAGCGAGGAGGCCTAGGACTGGAGCAGCGTGCAAACTGCAGAGCTCTTCTCTCCCCACCTCTCAGCTGATCGGTGGGTGGGCGGGGCTTCCAGAGAGGCCTCAGAGTAGGCCTCCCTGAAGCCTGAACTCGGCAGGCCCCAGCAAGCCAGGAAGGAGGCTGGCAGAGATCCCTGCAGCAGACCCTCCCTGCAGCAGAGCAGACCATCCAGCACAGCTTTTGCCAGGTAGGCTGTGAATTCCTTTTTGTGGTTACCCCCGTATATAGGGATCTGCTTGCCATATGGCTTTGATATGGGGGGTGGGGCGAGACTGAGAAGTCTCTGAGTATTTAATTTAAAACAGACTAAAAATGTGCTAGCTTTAAAAACAAAAACTATCTAAAAAGGCCTATAAGTGGCTTATTTCATGGCAGGAAATTACAAAAACTTCTGGAACAAGTATATTTTATTTATTTATTTTCATTCATTCATTCATTCATAAATTCACTTATGTTCAGGTTGTTTTGCAACCCAGAAGGTCTGAGTGAGAACTGTGAAGCATGTGTTGTGCTTTTATTTTATTTTATTTTATTTTATTTTATTTTATTATTTTATTTTTCTTGTGTGTGAACTGCTCTCCAATAACTCGCAGGGACTTCAGGGTAAATCTGGCCAACGTGTGAATGCAGCACCTCCATTCCAGAGGAGATGTGTTTTAAAGGGCTTTAAAAGCCTCGTATGAAAAACCTCCTGGAATCAAACTTTACTGAATTTGTTCAGAATTCTGAGAAAACAAACATAGGCTCACCCTGCATAGTTGAAAGTCTCCTTTGCTAATCTGCAGCGAGGGGGCCATTTTAATAATTAGTGTTTCTAGTGTGTTCTAGGCATTAAAAGTAGCACAAATATATAGTACTCAATGTATATCACTATATACTGTGAAGTGTGCGTGTGTGTATTCAGTGAAATGTATTTCCAGGCAGCATACTTATTTTGAAATATCAGACTTAAATCCTTGGGGGCCTGGGGTGTGTGGAGGCCCTGGACTTTGAGGGCCTGGGGCCCATTTTAAAATCTCATCTTGGCCCATTCCAACCTTGCTATGCCCCTGGCGGTCACTACACATGGGTTTCTGCACAACACCTGCACAGAAGAAACTTCCATGTAGAAAATGTGTCTGTTGTAAATTGACCCTGAATTTTCCATCCATGACTGGGATATCTGAGAGTTAGAGTCAATAATAAAAGAACAGCATGCTGCTTGTGACAGGAAGGGGCAAATTACAATGATTTCTTAGTCTGGCAGGGGCTGGTTTTGTCCTTCAACCAGTTACCGATCCACACATTAATCTGTCTTCTTATCCCATGACTGCTAAGTGTACTCAAGAGCCTTTGGTGGAGAAATTTGTCAAAAGCTTTTTGACAAAGTATACTATGTCAATTGGATCACCTTTATCCACATGCCTGCTGACATGCTCAAAGAACTCCAAATGGTTAGTGAGGTAAGATTTCCCTTTGCAGAAGCCATGTTGGTTCTCTCCCAGCAGGGCCTGTGCTTTACAATTTTATCCTTGAGGATGCTTTCCATCAATCTGCCTGGAAAGGATGTTAAGGTAACCAGCCTGTAATTTCCCAGATTGCCCCGGATCCCTTTTTGAAAATCGGTGTTACATTTGCTACTTTCCAGTCCTCCGGTACGGAGCCTGGTTGCAGGGATAAGTTATATATTTTTGCAAGGAGGTTGGCAATTTCACATTTGAATGTTTTGAGGACTCTTGGATGGATGTCATCTGGCCCTGGCGATTTGCTAGTTTTCATTCTTTCCAGACAGTTTAGAACATCATCTCTTGTCACTTCTATCTGACTCAGTTCTTTAGCGTCCATCCCCGAAAAGCCTGGTTCAGGAACAGGTACCGTGTTTCCCTGAAAATAAGACAGCGTCTTATATTAATTTTAGCCCCCAAAAATGCACTAGGGCAATTAGCGGTACATCAGAAATTACTGCTAGGTCTTACTTTTGGGGTAGGTCTTACTTTTGGGGAAACAGGGTATATGCTCAGTATCCTCTGCCCTGAACACGTACGCAAAGAACTCATTTGGCTTCTATGCAAGCTCCATATCATCCTTAATAATCCCTTTCACTCCCGCATTATCTAACGGTCCAACCACCTCCCTGACAGGTTTCCTGCCTCTGATGTATTTAAAGAAGTTTTTGTTATCCCCTGGATGCTTTTTGCTAAATGTTCCTCAAACTCTCTTTTTGCCTCCCTTATTGCGTCCTTGAATTTCTTTTGCCAAAGTTTGTGTTCCTTTCTGTTCTCCTCATTTGGGCAGGCCTTCCAATTTCGGAAGGAAGTCTTCTTCCCTTTATGGCTTCCTTGACGTTATCTGTTAGCCATGCTGGCACCCTCCTGGACTTAGTGGTACCTTTCCTCCTTTTGGGTATACAATCTAACTAGGCTTCTGGTATTGTGGTTATGAGTAAACTCCTTGCACTCTGGAGCAAAGTGACTCTCCTGATTTCCCCTTTCAGCTTTCTTTTCAACATACTCCTCATTTTGGAGAAGTTTCCCCTTCTGAAATTTCAAGTGTCTGTGTTAGACTTCCTTGGTGATTCTCTCCAAGTCACTGAGCGAGCCGTTCAAAGAATACACTGTACTTTCACCTACTGATCTTAATTGCTTTTTATTGCTCTGAACTCTGTGTTTGGTTCACAGCAATAAAACAATTAGATCAGTAGTAGTAGGTTTTTTTTCCTGAATGAAAGCATCACTGAATGCTTTCCAATGGATCCAAAAATTAATTCTTTAAAAATTCCTGATTAAAGAACAATAAATCCTATCAACTTGGGAGTGCCTGGGGGGAGTTGAGGCTGGCCGTGCCGTGCCCCCAGACCCACTTTGTGGTGCTCTGGCATCCCCCAAAGTGGGGGGATAGGGTTGCCTCAAAGCCCCATTATTCCTGACGGGAGAAATTTAAAAAATGGGGGGGGAACCTTCAAAAATTCACCAATAATCGCAGGAGTCTCCGATTGCCTTGGGGTTTGGTGGGTGGTAGGCACCCCTGGAGGGGCAGACCTCTCCACCTCAGCAGCAGACCCTTACTCCTCGGAGCCAGACTAGCAGGACCCAGCACTGGACTCCGGCACGACCTGGACATCCTGGGGGGGGGCACTGATTGGCAAAAGAAGTTGGGGGGGAACAAATGGGAGGGAAAATCTGGCTGCCCTGCCAGTCATCACGTCCTCCCTGCCCTCTGCATTCTACACTCCTGCCCTGGCAGAAGAGTCCCCAACACCACCAGCCTCTGGCAACACCGGTGGTTCACCACTCAGTGATGAACCCACCACCACAGGTTCAGGAACTGGTTCGGTGGCAGCAGGCTCTCCCTCCAGGTAGGAGAGCCTTCATGCCACCACCTTACCTGGACCACCAACAGGGGCTGACTGTGACAGTTTGGGATGGTGTCTCCTCTGGCTCCCACCATGGCCCCGAGCACCAGCTTGGGGACCTCTCCCACCTCTGCCTGCCATCCTGCTGCGAGCCCTGCTTGTAACATGGTGCTTAGACATGGTGACTCATAGTCTGGATTAATAAAAAACTTAGGAAAAAGTAAAAAAAAAAAAAAGATTGGAGCTGGGTGGGAGATTTTAAAAAGAAAGATCTGAGGGACAAAAAGCTTTTTAAAAAGCCAATTGAGGGAAGGGGAACCTTATTTTAAAAACAGCCAATTGGGGGGGGGAACACTAAAAAAAAACTTAATGGGGTGGCAGGAGAAACCTGTTTTAAAAAAAACAACCTGATGGGGTGGTGGGAACCTTTAAAAAAAACAGGTGGAGTTGGCGGAAACCTTTTTCTTAAAAAAATAACTTGGGGGGGGGAGACCAAGCTTATTTAATGAAAGCCTATTGGGGATTCTCTTTTATTTAGCAGGGGGAGAGTAACTGGCCCTATCCACCCCCAGCACAGTACCTCCAGTGACTGTTGCTGGTGTCTATCTTATGTTTCTTTTTAGTTTGTGAGCCCTTTGGGGACAGGGATCCATCTTATTTATTTATTATTTCTCTGTGGAAACTGCCCTGAGCCATTTTTGGAAGGGCAGTATAGAAATCGAATAAATAAATAATAAATAAATAAATAAAACAATACAATGAAAACAAAGAAAGCAATCAATTATACACTACTACACAATGGGGAGACCTCTAAAAATCAGAAACAACCTACTAAAAAGAGAGACAACCTGCAAAGGAAAAAACACATAAAATATCGCTCCCCACACTCAAATACAAAAGGAGGCCCTATTTAAAAAACACTAGCGAGAAAAGGGGACAACAAAAAGGAAAAACTCACCCCTCCTCTTCCGGAATCTTCTGCCCCACACACTGGTCACAGGACCAAAAAATAATAATAATCACACATCAGTGGCAGCAGAGGCTGGCACACAGCAAAGGGGGACACAGGCTGGCACAGCCAGGCAAGTGGGAGGGCAGAATGAGAAGCTTTTCAGCAACTCACCTGCCCAAACAAACAACTTAAAATAAACACTGCAAAAATAAATAAATAAAAGGCTGGTTGTGCTGTGGGAATGGGACAGGGGGAGGGAAGGGAAAAGGGGGTGCTGGAGCAGGCATGTGCATAAGCAAAGCAGAAAAAGATTAAAAAGAACCACCTGCTCCAGAGAAAACACAGGACCACACCCCACCCCCCCCCGGCAATAACCCAGAAAAAATAAAATAAAAGCAGAGGGGAAAAACAGTGAGAATGGAAAAGATGGTTTAAAAGGAAAGAGAGATTGGGGGGGAACAGGTGGGGGGATTGATGGAATGGGACAGGCCAGACGCCTAAGGCCCAAAGGCCTGGGGTGGGCCCCCAGCCCCTGGCCTAGTGGAGAGAGAGAGAGAGAGAATAAAAGCAGAGGGAAAAACAGTGGGAATAGAAAAGAAGGTTTAAAAGGAGAGAGAGAGAGAGAGAGAGAGAAGACCAGAGGCCTAAGGCCCTAAGGCCTTAGGTGAGCAGATGGGAGAGAGACAAACACACACGGGATAAAGCACACACACAGTGGGAAAATATTAAGGTTTAAAGCAGGGGGCAGGGTAGAAAGAGAGAAGGCAGCAAGGCAATGGAACTGTGGATGGGCGCAAATAAAGCACAGCACTGCAGACTGGCTAGAACAAAGCCAAGCAGCAACTGCAACCAGAGTGATTTGCTGGGCCAGAGGCTTGGCTTTATACAGGATTTGAAACTCCCTCCTTTGGGAGCCCCCACCTTTGCACACACACACACACACACACACACACACACACACACACACACACACGGCCAATAGGGTGTCAGCTCTGAAACACTGGCACGGTGCACAGCCTACCAGAGAGCCAGACTCATCTGGCCAATCACAGAATCTTTTTAAATATATTTTATAATCCATTTATTAGATGCATTACATTTCTGAGAGTCGTACATGATTACAAACAAGAACATATCCATCATAAGAACCTCCTCTATATGCAAGAGATGTATGTGTGTGTGTGTGTGTGTGTGTGTGTGTGTATACACATACATATATAATTATAGAGTAAGAAATGTTGACATGGACCTCAGTCTTACCATCAGTAAAATTTCAAACCTCTAAACCAACTTAGCATCCAGCAGTTAAACAATATAAAGAGGGGAGAGCCAAAATGAACAAAAAAAATAATAACATATACATTGAATATTATAATTGGTTTGGGCACAGAGCAAAACATTCGCAGTAAGGGTCCCATCCCATATCCACAAGCTCAAAAAGTATTAATAAACATATTATTAATTAATATTATATCAATAAAAATTTATGATTAGCCAGAAGAAAATTCAAACCCAACAAAAAGTAAAAGCCAATCACAGAATCAATAGCTCGGCCAATGCAAACAAGCAAAAAAAGTCTCACAAAATGGAGGACAATACCTAAAATGGAGCCTAGAAGCTTCAAACCGGCTTGAAGAGGTTTGAACCAGTTTGAACCAAACCAAGACTTGATTGGTTCAAACTTGGACCAGCATTGCAAACACAATGCCCGGTTTGGCCCAAGTTCGAACCATCAAACCGAATTGGTTCTAATTTGAACCGGTTTGCACATCCCCAATTAGCTGTAGGTGACAAAGGAGTGCAGTTCCATTTTTAGGGTCAAAGTAGTCTTGGTGATGGAGGTACATGAACACGTCTCTTTAACTTGTTTTTCAAACATAAATTGTTAATTCCAGATTGAGACTGTGACATGAGATGAAAGGTTTAACACTTTCTGATAAATGAAGAGGAGAATCTATAACAGCTCTAAACAGTTTGTTGGAGGTTATTGTAATGCAGTTTGACTTGGTTTATAAAGGAATTGAATATTCCCTTGATAAGAATTTATATTGAAACTGATTGGGAACAGCAATCCTAGCAGCTGTCCTATCTATGAATTGGTTTAATACTTTCTTCCTGTGCCACTTTTCCCAGTGAAAACCCCAGTTTTCCAGCTGCAATTTATACAGTAGGTACAGAAAAGTGCATTTGTATTTTAATATGGGGCAAATAGCAGCTTTGGAGCACTTATTAATTAGAAGAATGGTCTAAGGGGGAAAGAGTTAATTCCCACTTTTCCTGCAACAGGTTGTTCCTAATCCAGATTGCCCTCAAATGCTATCTGAAAAAAGTCACTTAGCTCATTGTCACATTTAGTTTGGCTCTCAGAATAACTAGAAAGCTAAAATGAGAAGCTGCAATGAACTAGCAGTTTTTGATGAGAAGTATAATTATAATTTAATTTTAGAAGACCGCCAACAAGACAAATGTATAATTGAAACAATATGACAATAATGAAGGATCTACATCCCACTGCCTTGATTCATTTTTGTTTCTGCCAACGATGTTTTTTTTAAAACAAGCTCATCATTCTGAAGAACCATTTCGGAAACACATGATTGAAGTATCGGTTCAACAACCTTGGTGATCAGCCAGAATGAAGGACATATATGACACAGAAATGGTAATCATATTATTAGCTGCATAGCATGGGTTGCTTTCTGGGACTTTAAGATTGTGAATACCAAGGCCAATCTGAAATGAAGCCGGATTAAAGCTTAATTTTCACTGAGGTGGTCAACTAGTGTCCAAACTGCCCAAGACTGGGAACTCAGATGACTGCACGTTGTTCAGTTGGGTGAAAGGAAGGCAGAGGGAAGCACACACCTGCATATAGAAAGCTAGGGCCAGTGAGAGGACTAATTCAGACAGTACCACTTGGCTAGCCTCCCATATGTTCAATGAAGCGCATGTGTGCACATTGCAGCCATCTTACGCACCTGGTGCTTGACCTACTGCCACATAATCATGAGGGGGATGGAATGTGAACTATCCCTCACCACACTGTTTAAATACTTATGTAGCTTGTATAGTGATAGTTGGTTTAGACACAAGTTTGTCATGTCTACAGTATGTGGCGGTGAAATGGCATGCTAGATAGGGTTACACATGCATCATGCACTTCTCCCTGTATGTTTCAACAGCATAGGCGTAACTAGGGGAGGCAGCCAGGGCATGTGCCCTACGCACCTGGGGGGGGGGCGCCAGTGCCATGCTGCTCCCCAACCCCTCCCCAATTCGCAGATATTTTTTTAATTAAAAAAAAATACCTGTAGCCCCTTCGGGGGGCTTCCTAAGGGCTGCGGGGGGGGGGGGTGTCTGCAAAGGTTCCCCCTCCCCCCACCGGCCTCTTAGGTCACTGCCGCAGACTGTCTCGGGCTAATTTCCAGGCCTGTTTGGGCCTACAAAGATCAGTGCGGTGGCCATTTTGGAGGTCACCGCACATGCTCAGAAGGCCTTTGCGAGGCCTGACAAGGCATAGGACCTCACAGGGACCATTTCAGCACGTGCGGTGGCCATTAAAAAAATTTTTTTTTAAGGCTGCTGAAAAAAAAAATGGCCACCACACATGCTCAAATGGCTTCTGCAAGACCCAAGTCTAGATTTTTCCCTGATCTAGGGAGTCAGAAGAATGCAAAGTTGTTGGCAAGGGACCTGAGCATTTAAAAAACGGATATAAATGGCACAAAAGTAAGTGGACAAAACATCCCTTAAAAAGTCAATGTTGGTTTAATAGCTTGTAAGCTGTCAAAACTGAAGGGTGGGGAGAGAGGCAAGGAATAAAACAGCATGCTGTTTAATTCTCTATACAGAGCTCTGTCTTTATCTGCATATTGTCAACCAATCTGATTATAAGGTTTGTGGGATTTCAAACTTGGAAAGTGCCTGCCTTTAACTTGTGTGGTGCTTTAAAAAAACAAACAAACTGAATAGCTATCACACTGTTTTCCTGTTCTGTGGCTAGTTGCAGCTTCCACCTTCTTCCTGATCAGGCTGCTGGATCCAAGCCTATTGTAAGCTGTTGGATAATTTCAGATTGTTTGAGGCCCCTAGGATTTCCCATTGCAACCATCTCCCTTTAAGGCAAATGTGTCTGGACAGAAAAAAACCATCCTTGAATTTCTTGGAGGCAGCAACCTGTAGTGAGGTGGGCTGAGGTAGCAGATCATTTGCTAAAGAGAGTTTTCACCGCTTAGCTCTATGGAGGCATGCCCAGCACATGGATGTGCTGCGTTTCCTTGGGAAGGCGACTGGTTGTATGGGTGTGTGTATGCATGTGTGTGTTGCTTACAACCTGTTTCCCCTGAAAGTGTCTGAACTTGTATTTTTGAGCTGATATTATGGTAAAGTTATCTGAAAGATGGGTGTTTGGACAGGGGTGCAATTGTAGTGTTTGCCCTAGGCTCTATTTTTCCTAGATACGCCTCTGTTCAACAGGCTAGTTGCGTGTTGTTGGATTGGACTGGCCTAAAGAAAAGAATTCTAGCCTAACCATCTCTGTGAGCTGCTAGATTTTTGTGCACAGGGGTCTTTTTGTGCATAGAGGAGCATAACATTTCACAGGAATATTGTCCTATAGTTACCACAGTATATGTCAGCTGCTGTGATATGCCAATCATTAAATACTGTCAGATGTGAAACACCATTGCATGTCTTCTATTAAAAACTATCAGTTCCTAACTACCATTTGTACATTATCTGTTAAATACGAAATCCTGTTGCATGTCAATTATGAATACTGGCAAATATTTATTTATTTATTTGGTTGCTTTTTCTGTACCACCCCATCCAAAGGCTCTGGTGGGTGCACAACAGGTAAAATACTACAACAAACAGCATTTAAAACAAACAGGTTAAAACAATATAAAAACAAATATAAAACAGTTCAGAGCCATTTAAAAACAATTAAAAATACTTAAAAGCAATTTCAAAACCTTGGAAGGCCAGGCCAAACAAGTAAGTCTTTAGGGTTCTCTTGAAGGCCAACAATGAGCCCAGACTATTGATATCTGCCGGGAGTGCATTCCATAGGCCAGGAGCAGCTACAGAGAAGGCCCAGTTCCAAGTTACCACAGGTGTGCCGGTGGTAACTGGAGATGGCCTCTCTGAATGAACTCAATGTGCAATGGGGATCATACAGAAGAAGGCGCTTTCTAAGGTAACCCAGACCTAAGCCGTTTAGGGCTTTAAAGGTAATAACCATTACTTTGTATTAACCATTACTGCGTAGGTGGTGGCAGTGTACAGGTGCACCTTTTACCAACTTTGGCTGGTATGTCAGCTGCCACCTTACTTAGAGAAGTCAGACCTGACCTCAGTCACTCAGGTGTTGGTAACATCCAGATTGGACTACTGCAATGTGCTCTATGTGGGGCTGCCCTTGAAGACTGTTTGGAAGCTTCAGCTGGTCTAGAATGCTGCTGCAAGGATGCTCATGGGTGCAAATCATTTCATGAGTATCACACCCATCCTGCAGCAGTTCCATTGGTTACTGGTCCACTTCCAGGCTAGATTCAAGGTTCTGGTCTTGACCTTTAAACCTCTACACAGCTCAGGGCTGGGGTACCTGCCAGACTGCATTCGCCTATATGAATCTGCCAAGGCCCTCCATTCATTGTCTCAGGCCCTGCTCATTTTTATTTATTTATTTTTACATTTCTATATCGCCTTTCGTTAAAAGAAAACCCCAAGGCAGTTCACAAAAACCAAAACATACAATAAAAGCAGTAAAAACATCAAGCTAAAAACATACATAAAAACAAGAGAGCAGATAAAAACACACAAGAACAGTAGTAAAAAACGATTATGTAAAAGCCTGGGTAAAAAGCCAAGTCTTTAAAAGCTTTCTAAAAGCTGTGATGGATTCCAAGGAACGAATGGCCACCGGGAGAGCATTCCAGAGTCTAGGAGCAGCAACAGAGAAGGCCCTGTCCCGAGTGTACGACAGCTGGGCCTCCCTCATTGTCGGCACCCAGAGCAGGGCCCCCTCAGATGTCCTAGTCAAGCGGGCAGCAACCCTTGGGAGCAGGCGGTCCCTCAAATACCCCGGGCCCAAACCGTTTAGGGCTTTAAAGGTCAAAACCAGCACCTTGAATTGGACCCGGAAACAAACTGGCAGCCAGTGCAGCTCTTTCAAAATGGGGGTGATATGTTCCCAGCGGGCAGCTCCGGATAAAACCCTCGCTGCCGCATTTTGCACTAGCTGCAGTTTCCGGATATTCTTCAAGGGCAGCCCCACGTAGAGCGCGTTACAGTAATCCAGCCGCGACGTGACTAAGGCGTGGGTAACTGTGGCCAGATCTGCCTTCTCAAGAAAGGGACGCAGCTGGTGCACCAGCCGGAGCCGTGCAAAGGCACCCCTGGCCACCGCCTCCACCTGAGCTTCCAAAAGCATGGCCCCACCACTCATGGCCCCACCACTAACAGAGATCCAGTTGGCGGGGACTAGAGACTGGACCATTTCAGTTGTGGCCTCTTAGCTTTGGAACGCTCTCCCTGAAGAGCTTCACCATGCTCCTCCCTCAATGTTTTTTAAAAACAACTAAAAACACACCTTTTTATGGGGAATTTTTAATGCTCCATCTTTGGTTATGACTGGTAGGTTCTTTAGTTTTTAGTTTTTATAATTCTTAGTTTTTAGCTTTTAAAATAACCTTTAATTTGAACTTAATACTGATTGTGGTTTTTAACCTGACTTTTAACTTGTTTACTTAATTTGGTTAATTTTATTACTTTTATTGTATATTGTATCTATTTTATTGTTGCAAGCTGCCCTGAGCTGTAGTATACTGGAGAGGTGGGGTATAATGAAACAAAATAGGCCTACAAGAAAGAACAAGTCAAGAACCGAGCAGAAAAATAGAAAAATAAGCCACTGTGTGGTCAATATTTGCACAATATAAGTGGAAAATCAGACATCACCAAGACCTGGCAATGGCTTAAGAATGGCAACTTGAAGAAAGAAACTGAGGGTTTAATGTTGGCTGCACAAGAACAGGCACTAAGAACAAATGCAATAAGAGCAAAAGTCGAAAAATCAACCACAAACAGCAAGTGCTGCCTTTGTAAAGAAGCAGATGAAACCGTGGACCACCTAATCAGCTGTTGTAAGAAGATTGCACAGACTGACTACAAACAAAGGCATGACAAAGTAGCAGGGATGATACACTGGAACATCTGCAAAAAATACAAGCTACCTGTAGCCAAGAATTGGTGGGACCATAAAATTGAAAAAGTTGAAGAAAATGAAGATGCAAAAATATTATGGGACTTCCGACTACAAACAGACAAACATCTGCCACACAATACACCAGATAGAACTGTAGTCGAGAAGAAAGAAAAACAAATCAAAATAATCGACATAGCAATACCAGGGGATAGCAGAATAGAAGAAAAAGAAAAAGAAAAAATCACCAAATACAAAGATCTACAAATTGAAATTGAAAGGCTGTGGCAGAAGAAGACCAAAATAATCCCAGTGGTAATTGGCGCCCTGGGTGCAGTTCCAAAAGACCTTGAGGAGCACCTCAACACCATAGGGGCCACAGAAATCACCATCAGCCAATTACAAAAATTAGCTTTACTGGGAACAGCCTATATTCTGCGACGATATCTATAACAGCAACAACATTGACAATAAAATTCTGGCATCCCAGGTCCTTGGGAAGGACTCGATGTCTGGATAAAACAAACCAGTCAATAACACCTGTCTGACTGTGTAAAATAATATAATAAAATAATTAACTAGGCTATCTCCAACAATTTCTTGGCTAGATAGAAGCCAATATTGAAATCACATATATTATTTTTATTTTTATTACAAATATTTCTATTCCTCCCCTCCAGTACAATACTGCTCAGGGTGGCTCACAACAGTTAAAGTAATATAAAGTTTAAAACATTTATTTATTTATTCATTTATTCATTCATTCATTCATTTAATAAATACATAAATAAATAAACTGAGCCCTTCATAGCATATGAGGGGAAACTGCCCTTTTCATATAATTATACCGCTTTCAACTCTGCTGCATTTAAAGCCCAGACCTAACCTTTAGGACTCTTGGGAGTGTTGACTCTTTGGTCTAGGATCTGGTACAGCCATCTATGGCCATACACTGACACTATAAGAAAACTAGCTTTTTAAAAACTCTAAAAAGTTAATGTGCTACATTTCAGCCAGTTTCTATGTGATGCATTTTGCAGGTCCATGTGCATTCCTAATTTTTAATTATTACTGACAGCTGGTGCATTAAATATGGCTGTGTGTTCCCTTGGACCTTAAGGGTCCATTTCTGTTTCTAAGTTTATACAATACCTCTTCATGGTACATTTAGATTTTGCAAGTCCTGATTCAAAAGAGCACATCGTTTGAGAACTAGAGCATACATAATAAATAAATACACCTCACATGCTCTCTCTCTTAGCTACATGCCTCCTGCAACATAAGCAAAAGCTCACCCAGGACTGATTTTGATTTGAAAGCTTTGTGTTAAAATTGCCAATGAAGCCAAATTAGCAGAAACATCCAGAGATGTGAAACCAGATTTGGTCATGCATATTGAATCTATACTCTCTCTCTGTAGGTAAACAGGACAAAATATATTTCACAGTCATGATGTGAATCCTTTGAATGTTTTAGTGTGCTTAAAAATAAAAATGTTTGCAACCCCTTCATCCTCTTTTTAAAGTATTTTTAAAATGATCTGGCAGGCAGTTATGTATTAACGCAAGTTATTTTTTAGCAGGGCTGGCTACAGGCTTCTTCTGCCATATTTACAGCATCCAGCTTCAGATTTGAGGGGAACCTCAGCAAGGTGACCTCTGGAAGGGTCCCCATCTGTCCTGGTGGAAGACAGGGATTTATTTCACGAGTAAGAGAACAGCAGCAGCATACCATGTGTTTCTCTTCCACAATGTGTTCAACATAATAATAAAAGCCCAGTCAAGCAGGCTCCCAGTAGCTGGCTGGGCCCAGTTGTCACCAGGAAGCCAGAGCAGACCTCGGCAGTCAGCTCTCCCAGGGTACTGGGCCCTTGGCAGCTGTCAAAGGATACTTTGTGCTAATGTCAGCCTTGACTGATACTTGTTACACTTGGGAGTTATCCTTACTCATGACTGCTCATTATAGCCCTATGCAGTAGGCTCAGAATGCCATCGCTGACTAGGAAACAGAAGAGAAAATCTTTTGACAGAGAGGGAAAACGGTGCTTTTAACTTCAAATTTGAGTTGCTGTAATTTTGTGTAAACTAAAAGTGAAATAAATTTGAAGGGGAAACATCTGAGCAATTTCTGAGACTAAGGGAAAAGACTTCCAGGTCAAAGTCCACAATTTCCAGGAAGCCTAAAGCTATAGCATACATCCCTCTTTCTTGAGAAGTTAAGCACTGGGTGTCTCCAGTAACAAAATGGGTTAGGCAACACAAGGTCAACTAGCTAAAAGGTCCACCAGATTTTTTCGAGTGTGTGTGTGTGTGTGTGTGTGTGTGAGAGAGAGAGAGAGAGAGAGAGAGTGAGACTCCAGCTGATGCACTGGGTATGGCTTTTTTTAGGTGTTACATTGCCAGTTGTCTGCTTTAGGTAACTTCTGTAATGTTTTCTTGGATACTAGGGAGCAGAGAGTTGCTAAATTTTGTTCAGGCAAAATATCCAAAGAACGTTGATGAAACAAAATTTCCATAATCCTAGCTGTGTTTCTCAGTAGGATTTTTCATGTCCAGCACTAGTAACAAAGCTCACCTAAAGATATATTTCAAGGCTGATTTGTAGGTTTCTGCTCAGGCAGAACATGAGAGTGATTAAAGAAATTTGATAGGACTCTGCATATTTCTTATTGAGGTGTCACTCATCCCTAGATATAATATAGACTGAAAGTTGAATGCAGAATCATGGGATGTTAGAGCTGGAAGATCTTGAGATCTTCTAGTCTATCCCCTCCTCAGTTCAGAAAACTGGAAAACTCTTGCATGAAAGTGTTTTTAAAAGCCACTAATAATTACTATGTAATAAATCACAAAATTGTAATGTACATTTTCCGAATAGTGCTGGGGAATGAGATAAAGTAATAAATATATGATTAAAGGATTAAATAAGGTTCTGTTACACAAGAGATTAGAGAGTCAGGAGAAGATAATAGTTTACCAAAGTTCACATTAATATAGCAATAGCAATAGCAATAGCAATAGCACTTACATTTATATACCGCTCTATAGCCGGAGCTCTCTAAGCGGTTTACAATGATTTAGCATATTGCCCCCAACATTCTCGGTACTCATTTTACTGACCTCGGAAGGATGGAAGGCTGAGTCAACCTTGAGCCCCTGGTCAGGATTGAACTTGTAACCTTCTGGTTACAGGGTGGCAGTTTTTACCACTGCACCACCAGGGGCTGACAATAAATAATATTTTAAATAATTTAAAAATATAACACCAATTAGAAAAACACAAAAGAGGCTAAAATAAACTACTAAAATGACAGTGTAGCAAGTTATGTTTAATGGACAATAAGAAGATAATAACTATCAAAAATTGAGATTCCAAGGTGAAGTTCAGGTTCACAGGTGTGTAGTCAATTGCAAATGCAGAAAAACATATGTTTCACAGGGATCCACAAATTTAGGCTTAGCTCACTGGCCAGTCATTATTTGTGGTCACTACCAACTCCCTCTTTTCCCTCAGATTCTTTTCTAGTGCACAGGTAGAGGGCTTTGGAGAAAAACACTATAGCCCTATGCAGTAGGCTCAAAATGCCATTGCTGACTAGTATACAGAAGAGAATCTGTCATTTACACTGGGATATAGAGATTGGTAAGAAACAGAGAGGACTCTCTGCTTTTTTCTTCTTCTGCTGCTCAGAAAAGAATCTTGCTCTTTCTTCTCAAAAATGGCAGTGGAAATGAGACTCCTGGTGAGGAGATCTGTGCGGTGCTGGGTGTCCTGCTCACTACGCTTGTACTAGTGAACTGACAAGTGGATTTGTAAATGCCTGAATATCAAGGTGATCAAGAACAGAGAGAGAGGAAGGAGAATATGGTATAGAAGATTCTGTATACTACAGGAAAGGAACCACTGCCTCCAAATTTGTGAAAATTAAGATATTGGACTATATATTAGGGATCATTTTTAAAAAGAAATCTGTGCCAAAATAAAAGCTGCATTCTGCATCCTGTGACTCTCTATTTCTCCTGCAAGATTGCACCATCCACACAGTCCTGGAGACATGTAACTGTGAACAATGGAAACTATTGGCAATCTCTTAGTTTACTACATGCAATAATAGCAATTCCCTACAAATTGCATAGCTTACATGTCAAAAACATTATTTTAAAAAGTTCTTTCATAAGTGTTATATGGAAGTTTGAAAAAAACTATCATTGAACAAATTATTTAATCTTGCTATAATAGGACAATGTTTTAAAGGTAGCTTCAGAAGTTGCTGTTAGAATATGTTAGCAATTAAAGTTGTCCCTACAGGCTCAGCCATTTCACATAGACTTATACAGTTGGAGGAGAACTTGGAGGCCATCTAATCCAATCCCACTTTTATGCAGGGATTGGACTAAATAGTTGTTGAGCCTCTGTTTCAAGATTCCCAGGAGGGAGAGTCCGTCTCGCCCCCAGTTAATGGTTCCATTGTCAGATTGTTCTTACCATTAAGATCTTTCTTTTAATGTTCAGCTAGAATCTACCCTCCTGAAAGTTAAGCCATTAGATCTAGACTTGGACCGAGGAGCTGCAGAAAATAAACTTCTGATATCTTCTTTGTCAACCTTTCATGTATTAGAAAAGTTCTATCACTCAAGCCAGTTTTACCATAACTATGTATTTACTTTTGTTTGTCTAATTGCCGGACTCTGCAATTACCTTTTTTTGCCAGACAGCCCGATTTTGGGGTAGCTGAGCACCCCTTTATCTATGCTACATGGGAAAGCTATACAGCCCGAGTCTTTGGGTTTGTAGTCCCTACGGTGAACATTTCACTTTCCTATGTCTGGCAAGACTCACAGCTCATTGCGCAGCATGAGCAAAGCATGGGGCAATATACCTCAAAGTCACAATAGTAAAGACTGGATGAGACACCCACGCGCCTCTCTTTCAGAGAGAAGGCAGTAGGCAGTGAGCATGCCCCATTTCAAAAGGTGAATTAATCAAGAAAGGAATTCTCCCTTTCACAAGAGATAATGGTGAGCACTCCTCGAGAGGCACACAGCTAATCGGTGCCTTTCTCAACCTGTTCTAAATTAACAATTTAGCTGGCAAGGAAGGACTCAGGGAAATTGATTGATTGATTGATTCAATCAATCAATCAATCAATCAATCAAAAATCTAGACACCTGAAGGAAAGCGTCCTGTTCTTGATAGTCAGCCCAGCAGTTCTATTCAGCATGTCCAACACATTTACATAACTTTACCAGTGCCTCTGTTGGGCAAGCTACCTCAGAGTGATTAAGTGTGAGTGCAAAAGATTTCTTTGTCTTGCATGGAATCTGCCACCCTCTTGGTAAGCAGAATGATTGTTAACTGCCTCAGGGCATGCGTCAAGGTATATCTACTTCTAGCCAAAGCTCATGGCCTCCGAATTTGCTTGGATCACTATCCTATGGACTTTCATACACACAAGTTGTAGCCCCTCTGCTCCTCTTCTTCGATTTCCTTCCTGGTCCCCTGAGAGGAAGCCTCCTTGCCAACATGCAAAGAACACACCAACTTGAACCAGGAAGGATCGGTAAACCTCTTGCCCCTCTTTTTCCTCACCCCATCACAGCTTTTAGAAAATGTGAAATCTTAGCTCCCCCCGCCCCACCCAAGCCCAGGCTTTTATATGATTGTCTCTACTGCTGCTTTGTATTTTTTATAGTTATATTGTGCTTGTATTTTCAATCTTTTAAGTCTGTGTTTTTATATTCTAGCTTAATATTTTAATTGTGTATTTTTATAGTCTTGTTTTAATTTTTCTGTGTGAACTGCCTTGAGATTGTTTTTACTGAAAGACACTATACAGATTTAACAATCAATCAATCAATCAATCAATCAATCAATCAATCAATAAAACTTGTTGAACTTTATTTGTCTCTTCATCTTTTCCAAGATGCCAAAACTTGCTCAAATTGAAACAGAAGCCAAACTGCTCCCCAAGTCAAGCTAATTGCCCCACTAAAAAGCCAAAAGCATAGTTGAGGTGTCTAGCCAGCACTTCGGAGCATTTCAACTTTGTTGAATTACATTTGGTTAATTACATTTCATTTTTTTCCCAAGGTTTAATTCTGTTCCTATTCCGAGGTGTCAGCTATCCTTCCAAGCTTTCTGTCATATGCAGTTTTGATGAAAATTTCCTCTACTACTTCATTTAAGTAAACATGTTGAAGATCACTGGGCTCAGAACAGAGCGCTGAGGCACCCTACTCAAGATAGCCCTCCAGTTTGATGATAGCCCTCCAGTTTGAAACATTGATGAGCACTCTTTGAGTACTATACTGTTTTCCAACTATTTGTGAATTCATTTGATAGTAATTTATAATCTATCCTGTAGTTGACTAGTTGGCTAATCAAAATATCATGGCGAACTTTGTCAAATTTGTTGAAATCAAGATAAATTACATCCACAACATGACCCCAATCCACTAATTTACTAACTGAATAAAAAAAGAGAGATGTTGAATCTGGAAATACTTTTTTCTTGACAGATCCATGCTGTCAAGATCAAAGCACTGCATTGCTTTGAAGATGTTTACAGGAAGACTGTGTTATCATTTGTTCTAGTGTTTTCCCTGTACTGAAGTCACATTGACTGTCCCATAGCTTCTTGAATCTTCCTGCCCCTCCCCTTTTGAATATTTGCACATTAGCCTGTCTCTAGTTTTGTTCACCTGTTCTCCAGAATTTCTCAAAGATGATAGACAGAGAATCCAAAAGTACATCAGCAAGTTTTTAGTACCCTAGAAGGCTAAAGAACATGGCAATTTATTTTCAATGAAGTATTATTTCAACCTATTGTTTTAAAAAATAAATCTGCCCTGTAAAGAAAAATGTCTTATACCTGACAGCCACATCCAGTCAGTCTTGAATTCATAGGAGCTTTGATGTTCACATAGACCTTCTCATACATATAATAATTTATTCATGTGTTTTACTGCATGGCAAATAACCTTATGTATGTGTAAAGCTTCCCAGCACTGGAGTGAATGATAAATCATGCACTTGCATATTGGAATTTATTCAGAGCTTTGGAACTGAATTCTCACTAATTCCAATATAATTTATTGTCTAGGAAGATTTAACTTCCATTTGATTTGTTTAGGAAGTGAACAGTAGCCACTTCATGATGTAGTTTCCATTGTGCAGAGATGTGGTTTCTAATGGAAGTATGTTTTTTTAAAAAAACATTTTTCTGCTACATGATCTTAACATGGATGTTTCAAGGAATATTATGAGAGAGGAACAGTCCTTTTAAGTCATTGTTTTACAAATGTAAGGAAGTTTTCAGTCATCATGAAAACAAGGAAGTTTTCAGTCATCATGAAAAGGCCTGCACAGCTTGTGAACCAACAAAGCCATATGCTGTCCACAAGCCATATACATTCATCCCTTCCCAACTGTGAATTTGCCTAAGTATATGTGACTGAGTTTTTGTAGACTGTCTCATCTATCACGACTTGAGCTGACGTGAAGCAGAGAGAAGCAGAGGAGAGAAAGAGAAAGATAGGACCAAGGGAGAGAGAGAGAAAAAGAGGCAGAGGTGAGGGGGGGGGAGAGCCCCCCCCGTCGAGTTTTCTTCCACCTCCACCCCTGGTGCATGCCGAGACCGCAATCTTCCTCCTCATTTGCTGTTGCTTCCTCTTGCAGCCACTGTTTCTCCCCTCCCCACCCCACACTCTGGAGCTTCTTCTCTCTCCTACCGGGTTTCTCTGCCCCCCCGCATGTGACGAGGAAGCAACATTCCTCCCCACTTGCTGTTCATCCTTCTTTCCCTTTCTTCCTTCTTTCCTTCCTTCCTTCCTCCATTACTTCTCTCCTTGTCACCTCACACTCTGGAGCTGGGGCAGAGGCATTTCTCCTTCATGCGGAGAATTTCCCAGAAACAGAGGTGAACATAAGAACAGCCCTCCTGGATCAGGCACAAGGCCCATCTAGTTCAGCTTCCAGTTTCACACAGGTGCCCTCTCTTCTGCTGTTGCTCCCCTGGAACTGGTATTGAGAGGCATCATGCCTCTGAGTCTGGAGATGGCCCAAAGCCATCAGACTAGTAGCCATTGATAGACCTGTCCTCCATGAATCTGTCTAAGCCCCTTTTAAAGCCATCCAAGCTGGTGGCCATCACCACATCCCATGGCAAGGAATTCCATAGATTAATTATGTGCTGTGTGAAGAAGTACTTTCGTTTGTCAGTCCTAAATTTCTGAACCATCAGTTTCATGTTGTGAAAGAGAGAGAAAAATCTCTCTCTCTACCCTCTCCACTCCATGCATAATTTTATACACTTTGATCATTTTCCCCCTTAGTTGCCTCTTTTCCAAGGTAAAGAGCCCCAGATGCTGTAGCCTAGCCTCATGATGAATCTCTAGGCCCCTAATCATTTTGGTTGCCCTCTTCTGCACCTTTTCCAGTTCTACAATATCCTTCTTAACATATGGTGACCAAAGCTGTACACAGTACTCCATATATGGCCACACCATAGATTTGTATAAGGGCATTATAATAGTAGCATTTTTATTTTAAACCCTTTCCTAATGATTCCTAGCATGGAATTAGCTTTTTTCACAGCTGTTGTGCACTGTGATGACACTTTCAATGAGCTGTCCACCACGACCACAAGATCTCTCTCCTGGTCAGTCACCGACAGCTCAGATCCCATCAGCGTATATACAAAGTTTGTTTTTTGCCCCAATGTGCATCATTTTACACTTGCTTACATTGAGCCACATTTGCCATTTTGTCGCTCGGTCCCCCAGTTTGGAGAGAGTTTTTGTGAGTTCCTCACAATCCATTGTGTATTTCACTACCCTAAATAGTTTAGAATCATCTGCAAATTTGGCCACTTCGCAGGTCACCCCAACTTCTAGATCGTTTATGAACAAGAGCACGGGTCCCAGTACCGATCCCTGGGGGACTCTACTTCCTACCTACCTCCATTGTGAAAACTGTCCATTTATTCCTACCCTCTGTTTCCTGTCCTTCAACCAGTTACCGATCCACACATGAACCTGTCCCCTTATTCCATGACTGCTAAGTTTACTCAAGAGCCTTTGGTGGGGAACTTTATCAAAAGCTTTTTGGAAGTCCGAGTATACGATGTCAACTGGCTCACCTTTATCCACATGCCTGTTGACACTCTCAAAGAACTCCAAAAGTTTAGTGAGGTAAGACTTTCCCTTGCAGAAGCCATGCTGGTTCTCCTTCAACAAGGCCTGTTCTTCTATATGCTTAATTTCATCCTTAAGTATAATTTCCATCAATTTACCCGGCACCAAAGTTAAGCTGGGTAAAGCCTGTATTATTAAGCCTGTAATTTCCTGGTTCCCCCCTGGATCCCTTCTTGAAAATGGTAGTCACATGGGCTACTTTTCAGTCTGGTACAGAGCCTGATTGTATGGACAAGTTATATATATTTGCTAGGAGACCGGCAATTTCACATTTGACTTCCTTCAGAACCCTCCGGCCTTGGTGATTTGTTTATTTTTTAGCTTTTCAAGACAGTTTAGAGCAGGGTTTCTCAACGTGTGGGTCCCCAGATGTTATTGGACTTCAACTCCCATAATCCCCAGCTCCAGTGGCCTTTGGCTGGGAATTATGGGAGTTGAAGTCCAATTACATCTGGGGACCCACACGTTGAGAAACCCTGGTTTAGAGCATCTTCCCTTGTCACCTCAAATTCACCTGAAAAACTCAATTCTGGAGAGGGTGTGTAGTAAGTGTCCTCCACCATGAAGACAGATGCAAAGAACTCATTCAGCTTCTCTGCAATCTCTTTGTCCTCCTTAATTATCCCTTTCACACCCTCATCACCTAAGGGGCCAACTGCCTCCCTGGCAGGTTTTCTACTTCTGATATATTTAAAGAAGTTTTTATTTCCCTTGACACTTCTAGCTATATGCTTCTCAAACTCTCTCTTTGCATCCCTTATTGTGTCCTTGCATTTCTTTTGCCAGAGTTTCTGTTTCTTCCTGTTATTTTCATTTGGGCAGGACTTCCATTTTCTGAAGGAAGTCTTCTTCCCTTTTATAGCTTCCCTGACTCTATTTGTTAGCCACATTGGCATCCTCCTGAACTTCGTGGTACCTTTCCTCCTTCTTGGTATATATTCCAACTGAGCTTCTAGTATTGTGGTTTTAAGTAAGTTCCATGCTTTCTGGAGTGATCTGACCCTCCTGACTTGCCCTTTCAACTTCCTTCTTACCAGTCCCCTCATTTTTTAGAAGTTTCCCCTTCTGAAGTCCAATGCATTTGTGTTGGACTTCCTTGACAATTCTCCACTCACATATATGTGGAATTGAATCACAATATGGTCACTGCTACCCAATGGTTCTGCAACTCTGACATCTTGCACCAGGTCCTGGGCACCACACAGGATTAAATCCAAAGTCGCCATATCTATGGTTGGTTCCGTGACTAACTGTCCTAAGGCACCAGTCATTTAGCACATCTAGAAATGTGGCCTCTCTGTCATTACTTGAATGTGAATTTACCCGGTCTATGTGTGGGTAGTTGAAGTCACCCATTATTTCTGCCCTGTCTCTCTTTGATGCCTCTCTTATTTGTTTCTCCAACTCCGGGGCATTCTCAGTGCTTTGATCCGGTGGGCAATAGCACGTCCCTAGTAACACATTTCTTTTCAGTCCTCGTAATGTTACTCATAATGATTCTGTGGAGGACTCTGGTCCACCTAGGTTTTTCTAGGTTATTGGAATCTTTCCCTTTTTTGATATACAGTACCACTCCTCCCCTAACCCTCCTCTCCCTGTCCCTTCTATAGAATTTATATCCAGGAATAATCATGTCCCACTGGTTCTCACCATTGAACCAAGTGTCTGTTACACCCACTATTTCTATGTTTTCACTAGTAACCAAGTACTCCAGCTCACCCATCTTGGCTCAGAGGCTTCTGGCATTGATATACAGACACCTATACGCTGGCTCCCTCACCTGGAGCTGGCATGTGCTATCCACCTTACTATCATTTGACCTATTTGGAAACTATCCTGTGTTTCCTTCTGCTCAACTCCTGACTCTACTCTGTCCCCTTCAGGTTCATCCAGAGGAGCCCCTGGTGGCGCAGTGGTAAAACTGCCGCCCTGTAACCAGAAGGTTACAAGTTCAATCCTGACCAGGGGCTCAAGGTTGACTCAGCCTTCCATCTTTCTGAGGTCGGTAAAATGAGTACCCAGAATGTTGGGGGCAATATGCTAAAATCATTGTAAACTGCTTAGAGAGCTCTGGCTATAGAGCGGTATATAAATGTAAGTGCTATTGCTAGTGCTATTGCTATCCAAAACATGTTCACCCTCACACCTTAGGGGATTTTGCCGGCTGAAGCAGATACCACCCTGTTCCTGCTGGCAAACCCCCAGGCATCATTTTAAAAGCTACTCTGTGACCTTCTTGATTTTTAGCGCCCACAGCCTGGTTCAATTTTGGTTCAAGTGGAGCCCATCCATTTTGTACAGGCTTTGCTTTCCCCAAAATGTATCCCAGTACCTAACGAATCTAAATCCTTCCTCCTGGAACCACTTTCTCATTCATGCATTGAGACCCTTCAGCTCCGCCTGTCTCGCTGTCCCTGCGTGTGGAACAGGTAGCACTTCAGAGAACGCTACCCTGTGGGTCCTGGACTTCAGTATGCTACCTAGCAGCCTAAATTTGGCTTCCAGGACCTCCCGACTATTTCCCAACATCGTTGGTGCCAGCGTTCACCATGACAGCTTACTGCTCCTCAGCACTGCCCAACAGCCTACCTAGATGCAGTGTGATGTCCACAACCTTTGCACCAGGCAAGCAAGTCACTGTATGGTCTACACATGGGTCACAGACCCATCTCTCTTTGCCCCTAATGACTGAATCACTAAGAGCCCCCACCCCACCCCCTGGAGGAGTATCCTTTGTGTGAGAGGATATGGGCACATCACCCAAGGAGGGGTCCCTGCTAAGAGAGTGTTTCCTTCTTCCTCAGGCCTATGTCCTCCTTCCCTGAGACCCTCATTCTCCATGACAGCAGAAGCTCCATCAGCATGGGAGTGGGATGCCTCTACCACATCCCTGAGGGTCTCATCCACACACCTCTCTGCCTCCCTGAGCTTCTCCAAGTCAGCCACCTTGGCTTCAAGGGAATGAACTTGTTCCCTGAGAGCCAAGAGCTCTTTCCACCAAGTGCACATCCACGACTTCTGCCCCTCAGGCAGATAGTCATACATGCGACGTTCTATGCAATACACTCTGAAGCAGCCCCTCCCCTGCTGGCATTCTACCTTCATAACTAGTTTTATTGGCTATTTCGAGTATATGGGGATTGAAGCTAGGTACTGGGTACCGTTGTCAGCTAATTAATGGTTTTTAGTCATGCCTTCCAAGAAAATTACAAAGGTTGAGTAGTATTCACCTTATTCTTGCCTTGTGTGTCTCCCCACAGCTTTCCCCACCAATCTCCCACTAAACTCCTGCTAAATTCCTTTGTTATCTGTTTGCAAACTCCTGTTAGCAAACTTCCGGGGAGCAAAGCTCCTCTGGTCCGAGCCTTGTATTTAACACCAGCAGTCAAACTGACTCAGTTCGGGAATGTGGGGCCTCCCACAAGCTGGGGCCCTCATCTGGAATGAATGAATCCTCCACTCGGGATTCTCCCCTGGCAACGACACAAACACTGCCAGCCAACCAGAAATCCAACCCTAGGAGATTTCCAGCCCTAGCAGACCTAACTTTTCCCTTAAGTCCTGGGGTGGGGAGTGGGGGAATCCAGGATTGGCTCCTTGAGTGGGACATCACCTGAGATGCTGGTTTGGTCCAACATTCAAAGTTCTCCCCATTGTATCCTCGCTTAAAGAAAAACAGATCCACTTTTCAGTTCCTACTCAATCTCACCAGTGCACCACTAAGGATTTACCAGTTTACATTTTCAAACCATAAGGTGTGCCATCAAGTCGATTTTGACTCCTGGTGCCCACAGACCCCTCTTTCCCCTCTTGTTTTCTTGAGTTTCTCTCCCCACTCAACAGACTTTCTCCTCCACCCGGTGTGTGCCAAGGCTGCAATGTTCCTTCCCACTTGCTGTTTCCTCTCCTCTTCCTCCTGCCACTGCTCTTTCTCAAGATGGAGAGGGTAGAGGGCTAGGTAGGGAGGGTTAATTCCTAGAGATTTCTAGTTATTATTTTAGTGAATTTCAACTTTTTAAAAAGTGATTTTTTTTCAACGTTTTGTGATGGTGGTTTCCCTAATCCCTTCATTCCCATTGACGTCTATGCCTTGCCAACCGCAATTTTGCCAACCTCAGGGTTTTGTGAGAATGGAACCCTTGTGGTTGGCAAGGGATGACTGTATTATTAATCCAGGTGACTAACACACATCCCCAGTGTTTCTAGTCTTGGAAGGCAGTAAACAGTTTATCAAGCCCTACAAGACTGCCATGCTAGGCTTGTATTCTGTGTTTAGCTCATTGGGTCATATGTTGCATAGGCCTGACATAGAATAACTGGAGAAGTAACATCACAATTATTAATGTTTTCAAACAATCAAGATTCATGTCAACAGCCAATTTAAAAGGAAATTCAATTTCCAGCTACTTCATAGTTAGAAGGAAAAGTTTTCAGTGAAGTTTCTTTGAGCTTAGCCTCCTTTAGAAGACAATTTTCAAGTTTCAAAACTGCTTCTCGGAGCTTAGGTTTTCTTAAAAGTTATTTTCTGTTTTGCTTGGAGGCTTAGTTCTGCTTGGACAAGTATTAGCAGTGGAACCACTTTCAAAGTTAGACACTTAAATATGCCTGATGGACCCATTTCAACAGGAACACAGAAGTAGGATTTGAGAAGAGAAAATCTCAGTCCATTCAAGAGGAACTTCTTATGGTAGGTGGCTTTGCCACAATCTTTAGTGTTTGGGTAAAAATGGTGTCCTTTTAGTTTTTAAAAAGAGCGGGGGGGGGAGAACTAAGTTTGACTAGACTCAACAGCGACAACCAAACATAGAATTAGAATCTGGCTATACATTATTCTGTTCATGTGCAACACAACCAGTTCCTCCTGTGTAGAACCCCTTAGGGCTTCCTTGCATAACTGATCCTTTCAGTAATGGAATTCTGGAGAGATTTAAAGCACTGGTTCAGCCCTCACCATCTCCTGCACTTCCACAAATGAGAAACTGTCAACATCTCAAAGTAGCTAGTTGTGAAAGAGTAGCTAGGCAACCAAGATGATCAGGGGCATGGAGCACCTTCCTTATGAGGCAAGGATAAAGCATCTGGGGCAATTTAGTTTGGAAAAGAGGCCACTAAGCAGAGACATGATTGAGATGTATAAAATTACGCCTGGAGTAAATAAATTTTTTCTCCCTCTCTCACAACACTAGATCCCATGAAACTGATGGCCAGGAAATTGAGAACCAACAAAAGGAAGTACTTTTTCACACAGTGCTTAATTAATCTACGGAATTCTATGCCATGGGATGTGGTGATGGCCACTAGCTTGGATGGCTTTAAAAGGGGCTTGGACAAATTCATTAAGGACACGTTTATCAATGACTACTAGACTGGTGGCTATGGGCCATCTCTAGCATCTGAGGCATGAAGCCTGTCAATACTAGTTGCAGGGGAGCAACAGCAAGAGAGAGGGCATACCCTCACCTCTTGCCTGTGGGCTCTCTGGAGTCATCTGGCGGGCCACTGTGTGAAACAGGATGCTAGATAGATCTTGGGCCTGATCCAGCAGGGATGTTCTTATGTTCTTAGTAGTGAAAAAGAAGAATTATTTTGTTGCCACTCTTAATGTTTTAAATCCCCCACTGTTAATTCTCAAGTTGCTAATCTTTTCTAGCTGTTGGAGAGGGGAGGGGCTGGGTATATAGTAGGGATGCTTCTGGTCTGCTTCTGCTGTATTCCAACCAATTTCTGAGTTTTCACTGGACTGGTTAGGTTTACAAGTGTGGAACTCAAAATAACAGAATCAATTATTGTTCTAAAGGTGTATTTACATAACCATTTGCGGAGATATTCCTGCAAGTCTTGTTTTTTTCAGTAAAAGTGTACCAAAAGTAAATTTAAGAAATGAATTCTACCTTCGAAAGGCACCCCACATTTTGTTTTATTTTTGAATTTGCACTATAGCTCAGCAGTGAAATTATTCACATTTTAAAGCAAAATTTATTTTTATTACTATTAATAATAATAATTATTATTATTATAAATATTATTTATTTGAGTTATATACCACCCTTCCAAAAATGGCTTTGGGTGGTTTACATCAAAACAAACACAATTAAAATCAATTAACAATTATAATAAAAATTAAGTTAAACAAATAAAATCATTTAAACAAACATTAAAATCATTTAAAACCAACATTAAAAATTTTAAACCATACATTTAATTAAAAGCCTGGGTGAATAAATGTGTCTTCAGTGCCTTTTTAAACTTGCCAGAGATGGGGAGGCTCTTATTTCAACAGGAAGCACATTCCAAAATCCAGGAGCACCAATGGAGAAGTCCCGTTCCTGAGTAGCCATCTAAAGAATTGGCAGCAACCACAAATGCACCTCTCCAGATGATCTTAACAGGCAGTGGGGCTCATGGTGAAGGAAGACATTCTTTATTCACCTTGCACCTAAGTTTTTTTCGGACTTTATAGGTAATAACCAGCACCTTGTATTTTGCCTGGAACATGTAGTTTTTTCAACACAGGAGTAATATGGTCTCTTCTAGATGACCCAGAGACCAACCTGGCTGCTGCATTCTGAACCAGCTGTAGTTTCCGGACTACATACAAAGGCAACCCCACATTGTAGAGTGTATTGTAGTAATCCAGCCTAGAGGTTACCAGCATATGTGCCACCATTTTGAGTTTGTTCATCTCTAGAAACAGATGCAGCTGGCGTATCAGCTGAAGATGATAAATAGCACCTCTGGCCACCACCTCTACCTGGGACACCAATAAGAAGTTCAAATCCAGAAGCACCCCCAGACTGTGAATCTGTTCCTTCCAGGGAAGCATGAGCCCATCCAGAACCAGCAGATCAAAATCATCTCCCAAGTTCTGACCCCGCACAATAAGTACCTCCATCTTATCTGGAATCAGCCTCAGTTTGTTATCCCTCATCCAGCCCATTACTGCCTCCAGGCAGGCATTTAAGGAGGTTATGCCTTCTCCAATTGATGTTGACGTGGAGAAATAGGTTTGGGTGTCATTAGCATATTGATAACACCCTGCACCAAATCTCCTGATGATCTCTCCCAGAGGTTTCATGTAGATGTTAAATAACTTCGGAAACAATATGGAGCCCTGAGGGACACCATATGCAAGTTCAGATTTTGAAGAACAACATTCTCCAAGGGACACCATCTGGAATCTACCCATGAGATAGAAACAGAACTACTGCAAAGCAGTGCCTCCCACCCCCAATCCCCTCAGACATTCCTAAAGGATACTATGGTCAATAGTATCAAAAGC